>NC_138129.1:77091574-77529074 GCF_964188305.1 Podarcis bocagei | reverse complement strand
TTGAACATTTTTCAGAAGCCGAATATCTGAAGTGGCTTCCGCTTGAGCGCAGGAAGCTCTTGCAGCCAATTGGAAGCTGCGCTTTGGTTGCTGAATATTTCGGAAGCCAAATAGGCTTCCGGAACGGATTATGTTTGTCAACTGAGGTTTGACTGTATAAGAAACGGAACAGATCTCTGCTTCCTTCAGGCATCCGGTCAGACAGACAGGCTCACAGACTTTCACATATTCTGGCAGCCACACTGACCGACACTACCTACCTCACACTCAACTGCATCTCTCCAGACATGCCCTGTTGAAGACACCTGTTGCTGGGGAGAATTCTTGTTGTTATGCAGATGTTTTAGGTGTGCCTCAAGGGCGTGCTTCAAGGCTCGTTTCAAGGTTATTTTGGCAATATACCAACACTCCCCACCAGGGAAGAAGAGATAAATGGAGATCCATATCAGGAAGAAGGGGCAGGTGGGGGGAGAGATTGACATTGGGATATGCTGCGCCTGAAGACCCTTCTACCTGAGGTGGTCACCTCATCTCACCACATGGGTGGGCCATCCCCAGGGCTGTCTTAGTCATATATGGCACCGGGGTGCAAAGATCCGCCTGGCGCCCCCTCCCCCAGGTTGCCCAGTACCAGGCATGCAGGAGGGCCGAGTCGGCCAGCCATCTCAGTGTCTCACTGGCTCAGTCGATCCCAAACTCGTGGCACAATCCTGCCCGCAGCAGAAGAGCCCGCTGCAGCACTCTGACTGATGGGCGGGCTCTTCCCTGGACTGAACTCTTGGGCTCTGGAGTCTCAGCCTGGCACCCCTGAGAGCCCGGCACCCAGGTGCCCCACAACCCTAGCACCTATGGGTAAGATGGCCCTGGGAGGGCCATCACTTTGGTCTACACTGACTGGCCTTCACCATCATGGGTTTCATACAGGAGTCTTCCCAAGCTCACTTGCCGATGCTGCGATTGAACCAGGCACCTTCTACACGCAAAGTATGTGTGATGGTTATAGATATGTCTAAGCATATTTTCATTATGATTGAAAGAATCACTCTGGTCTGGTCTGCAATTCTTCCACATATGCTCATTCATACCATTCCTACATTAATCTGCCACTTAAACAAATACGCGTGGAAACGTGTATTTAATTGTGCGTTTCATTTTCTGTCACATTTCAAACTCCTTTCAAAATACACGTTTTTTAAAGAAATGTAGTTTCATATGACAAAAGCTGCCTCAGAAAATTATGGAAGTACATTTTCATGCAATTTTGCTTAATGTTTCTCTCCCATAAACGATTCTGTATTTTAGAATGTTTTTAGGGAGTGGAAAGGGAGCAAGGACTAAATGAAATTGTGTGGTGGGGCGGGGGGAGATCACTAAAATATTTCTAGACTTTTGTTTATCACTGAGAAAACCTGATGGCATATTTTTAAAGATTCATTCTTAGCCCAACATTTTGTGTTTTATTCAAAATCCTATATCCGAAACCTGCTCAAATAAATATCAGCTTATCCAAATGAATGGCAATACAGAATCATGATACAGCACAGATGGATACAGTAAATGAAAAAACTTAACCCATTTTTAATAGAAAATGCTGTATTTGAAACTCGCTCAAATAAATACCAGCCTATCCAAATGATACGTAATTCATAATAGACAAATAGTCCATGAAAGGAGTTGTTCACAAAGAGAGATCACTTACAAACAGCCTGAGTAATAATGACGCAACAGAGTTGCAACCCCTCCTATTGTACAATGGAAGAGACGGCTGGAGTTGTCAAAACCTTTTCTCTGGGATATTAAACATACTTTGTGGGTAGCTACTTTTACGGATATGTGATTTGCACATTTCTCTCCCATCAACTCAAATATAGTTAGATTTGCAAGCCACAAACCTTCCTTTGCTGACAACTGGATGTGTTTGCGTTTCCACACAATATTGGTTAAATACAGGTTGTTGTAAATCTGGAATGGAGATTAATGAGGGAAATTGCTTAGAACAGCAAATATTAATCCGCTACCAGAAGCTTTGCAAAAGTGTTCTTAGAAGCCTAGAATGTTATCCTCTTGTCATTTTATTGCAGACTCACCAAATTCACTATATTGAGACATAGAATTGCTATTCTAAGATATATTGAGTTGTATTCAACTAACTTTTACACAGAGTAGGCATATTGGAATTAATAAACCTACATTAATCAAAGCCATTTATTTCAATGGGCCTACTCGGAGGAACTGTTACTTTAATACAACCTTTTATTTATCTTCCTCCCATTCTAATTTGGACTTATTCTACAGCTAACTTTGAACCTGTTCTGGTCAATTTCATTTCTACTTAGATGGGTCAGCATAGTTGGCTTGTAGTGTACGCGTGAGGGTGGGGGAGAACCGGAATCCAATAATGATGGCATAAATATATCAGTTAAAGCAACATATATTTATTTTTGTTGCAGTCCTGAACTTAGATGACAAGAGATGCTTCCTACCTTTGCTTTAAAAAGTATATGCTCAATAAAATTGTATCGTAAATGAATTTATGCGATCTCTCAAAGCTTTATTGGATTGCTGTAACCCTTTTTTACAATTAAGTTTCCCATTTTGCATTTAATAGATATGTATAGTTAGTTAGGAAAAATACGGGCAAATGCCATAAGATTAGGTAATAAAACTTCACAGAACTTCAGTAAAGTCCAACCACTAATTATAGCAGCAGGAAAGCCTAAAAACAGTGCGAACGATCTCTCACCTCTCTTTCTCTATATCACACACACATTGTAGAGAAATATTCTGCTTCAGCCTGTTCTCTGTTACGTGGGAAACCTTTGGGTTAAAGGATCTAAATGTCACCCACCCACCCCAGTCTTGTGGATACCAGTGGTGGTCAAGTTTGACAAGGAAGACCTGAACTCAACCATGAATGTATGTTGTATATGGAATCCAACTTTCTCTCCCTCCCTCATTCTAGCTAGCTTGACTCATAGGGTTGTTGCGAGGATAAAATAAAGTGTCGGAGTGGGAGATATAACCACGTCAACCCCGAGTTCGTCGGAAGAAGAGTAGGATACAAATGTAACAGGGAGCAGCAACCGTTTATAAGGGCACTTGAAAATACTGAAATAGCAACTGCTTCAAACGTATGGACAAATATGCAATAAACATAGCTCCGTTTCGAATGCTGAATTCCTCTTTCAAAAGCAGTAAATGCAGAAGGCTGAAATCCTCAAACCCTTCTCCCTGGCAGAGTCCAAAATTACGTGGATGCAAGCACTCAAGAATAGATGGTCTGAAACTCATTGATACACAGTGTGAAGAATTTGCAAAACAAGATAGAATTAATCAGCATTATAAAACAAAAACAAACAAAAACCCAGGGGCAGTTTTATTCAACAACATTAAGCTTTTGTAGGGTGGGCAGGTGAGACACCACCTCCTATGTTACCCCTCATTGCAATTCTCTCAGTTTATATCCACCTCTCAAATTGAGGGGGGAAGTGGAGCATTTATTTGTAAAACAATAAATAATTCAAGTCACAGGGCGAAAAGCTCAGTGTGCTAAGAAATCTTGCAAAATGCTTGCTGTTTCCTTTCCCCACTCTCTGCCTAGGATCAGTGTTAATAAAAAATAGTCTTTGATGTTATTTATTGGAAAGGCAAACAGTTGTCGTCATCGTTGTCTTTTTTTTTTATTTGACATTAACAATCTGATCATTTGTCTCTCCAAAGAAAGCCTACGTAGCTTTCATATGGTCTACACAATAAAGCATCAAATATTTCTGTTTACTGAGATATCAGCTGGCATTTCACTGCAAGTCAATGGTGCGTCTTGGCTGCAGCACACTACACACTTCAATCTGGCATCTACAAATGTCAAGAGTATATATGGAAATCAAAAGCAGGTTCTAAATTCTGTCTTCCTTTTTTTTTTTAAGGGAAACAAAGTTCACCTAAATATATTTCATGCAAGCAAATAAAAATAAAAAAGTTAAAATAAAAATATCATTGCAATATTCGGCTGTCAGTCTAGAAGAATAACAAGGGAAACACTGTCAGTAGGACAGGATAATAAAATTTCAAGCAGATGTTCATGCTAAGTCTCTAATTCTCATGCAACTCCCTTGGCAAGCATATACTTATTTTATCACATGCAAGCGAAGCAAATTGCACTTCATCATCACAACTGAATTGTGAAATATTAATATTTCATATTCCAACAAAACTCCCATAGAACAAACTTTGTTATGTTAAAAGCACCAAGAGTTCTGCATTTTAATATCATTTAAAGTCATTTTCGGAGGGGGGGGCAGGCAGACTTGCAACCCGAAATTGTAACTAGGATATTGCAAATTACTGGGCTGTGATATCAGAGAAAGAAAATATGTTTTTTATGCTGTGAGTTCAATTCAACAAAAAATACTGACATAAGTGAGGACAATGCAAGTCATTGTGCTTCAGTGCAGGCACTTATAATTATGAGGAGAGGCATGGGCCTCCCATATCCGTCCCTATGGAAACACCACCGGTTGCAGTATGAATTAGAATGTCTAATGTTATGGAGGAATGCCATTTCATTGCACAATTAGTAAATTCATACAGGCAACGGCTCTAATTGGCAAGCAACGTCTGCAGTTACCACTATGCCATCTTCCTCGTTACAAGTTGCTGTGAATCATGTTCAGTGTGTGCACACATTCACACTGTAATAGCTTGATTTTTTTTCTTCCAAATTGTTGCATCTTTCTTCAGATTTAATCTGACTCTAATCAGAAATCTCTTTTTGAAACCATTGGTAAATATTGTAGCAGGCAGAGGTGATGTTCAGGTGCAACACTAAACCATGGTTTAGGTTTAAACCCCCCTCCACCAAAAAAACCCAAGTTTCAGTCAGTCCCAGGCACACACACTCCCTCCTCATTTCTCCTCCAGCTCTGCCAGGAATATATTTGAAGAGTCCACCTCTAATTAACCACAGTTTTGTGTGTTGTATGAGCCATAAACTGTGGCTAATTTTATACTATAACTACAAATTACAACTAATAGGCAGCCTAGCATTACACTTGTAATTTTAATATTGCTCAACAAAAAGCATGAGAGGCCTGGATTGGGACCACAGCATGCCGGAAAACTCACACATACACAGCTGTTACCAATAAGTGTCTGTTTTTAACTCTATGTATGCCAGTGATGGCGAAACTTGGCCTTCCCTCCAGCTGCTTTGGGATTACAAATCCCATCATCCCTAGCCAACAGGACGGGTGGTCAGGGATGATGGGAATCGTAGTCCCAAAACAGCTGGAGGGCCAAGTCTGGCCATCACTGATTTATGCTAATGGAAGCATTTTTGCTATCGCTAACTGTTGCCCAGGGGTGGGGCGAGGCGGGACGGGGAAAGGATTGAGTGTTCCCTTGTACAGTAGTCCCAGATCACTGCTTCACTTACTTTGGGGTAAGGAAAAACACAAAGGTGCTGTAGGCTGCACACTAAACCAAATGTGTAATTGGACATTTGACTGGTAAACCGAAATATGGACAAAGGTCCGTATAGTTAAAGCTATGGTTTTCCCAGTAGCGATGTATGGAAGTGAGAGCTGGATCATAAAGAAGGCTGATCGCCGAAGAATTAATGCTTTTGAATTATGGTGCTGGAGGAGACTCTTGAGAGTCCCATGGACTGCAAGAAGATCAAACGTATCCATTCTGAAGGAAATCAGCCCCGAGTGCTCACTGGAAGGACAGATCGTGAAACAGAGGCTCCAATACTCTGGCCACCTCATGAGAAGAGAAAACTCCCTGGAAAAGACCCTGATGTTGGGAAAGATGGAGGGCGCAAGGAGAAGGGGACGACAGAGGACAAGATGGTTGAATAGTGTTCTCGAAGCTACCAACATGAGTTTGACTAAACTGCGGGAGGCAGTGGAAGACAGAAGTGCCTGGTGTGCTCTGGTCCATGGGGTCATGAAGAGTCAGACACGACTAAATGACTAAATAACAACAACAACAAACTGAAATAAGGCAACTTCAGAAGCTACAGTTTAATGCTGCCTTGTTTCAACAATTCATTACGAGCATTAAACAGTCTGTTTAGATTGAGACAACACAAAAAACTGTAGTCATAGAATTACAGATTTGGAAGTGACCCCAAGGGCCATTTAGTCTAACTCCCTGCAAGACAGGATTCTCAACTATAAAGCATCCATGACAGATGACCATCCAACATCTGCTTAAAAACCTCCAAGGTTTGGGTCCTACCCTCCAGAGCAGGAGAAAATAAGCTTGCTCCTTCTTCCATGGGACTGTCCTTGGTATATTTGCAGGAGGCTCAGAGTCTCCTCTTTTCTGGGCTAAACATGCCGAGACTATGAAATGTAAGTGAAAACTTCTGAACTGCTCCTTCGTGCCACACAGAAGAAGGGTTGGGATTCTGCAAGATACACCCACACCATATATTTAAAGCATGCAACTTCCCTCAGAGAATCCTGGGATCTGTAGTTTGTTAAAGGTGTTTGGAATGGTAGTTCTATGGAGGGGTGAACTACAGGTCTCGGGGTTTTTTGGAGTAAGTCAAAATTCTTAAAGGGATATGAATGTGCTTTAAATGCATGGTGTAGATGTGAAGCAAGACCTCCTGAGAAACACTTCCTTGTAACACTAAACTATGGTTTAGCATTAATCAGCCACTTAAAAAAAAAAATACTAGAGATTTCAGATGAAGTGGCTCCACATGTTTATTTCTGCTGGTGAGCCTTAATAAAGGCAACAGCTTCCATGTTATTGAAAGCGACAGCATCACAAATCAATGCATGTCACCAGCAGAGTAAAGACAGATGTCTCTGATTAATCAGAATTACATTTTTAACAACCAAGGAAACAGCTAAAATCAAAGCAAATATTTCAGCCATGCCTGCTGTGTTTTATTCTTGCTCCTCTATGCCAACTGTACACAGTGAGGCAGCTACAACTCTAAATCTAGAATTTTTAAAATCTATAAAAGTTCTCCTACACACACTTTTTATTAACTTTAGCAGACAAATAGAGTTTTGAAAAAGACAAGTGAAAAAATTGAAATATAAATTTCGGTCAAGACTCATATGTCTGCGATGTAGATTCCAATAAGAAATAAAACAAAACCATTTATCAGCGACATTGATTATCTGTTGAGGTCTGGTTCTCCTACGAATTGCATCAGTTATTTTGTCTCTTTCTGCCACATCAAGACATTTTAATAAACATTCCTAGACTGAAGTTCTCCACCCCCTCGCGAAATCGAGCCTAAACACATTTAACAGAAATCAATGAATGCATTATCAGAGATCTTAAAATGTTAGGTTTGCACCCCCCCAATTATGCTGAATGATATAATCAAAGTATTTCAACCCAACTTATAATGTGCCATTTACAAAACTTCATCTAATATTTGTCCCCAATCATTCCATGCGGTTTGGCATCCTCATTTACAGAAGGGGAGCATGGAGAGTCACATATTTCCAGCATTAAAAACCTGACAATAGGAAACATCTGATACAAGCCTAGTAAAGGTAAAGGGACCCCTGACCATTAGGTCTAGTCATGACCGACTCTGGGGTTGCGGCACTCATCTCGCTTTATTGGCCGATGGAGCCGGCATACAGCTTCCAGGTCATGTGGCCAGCATGACTAAGCCGCTTCTGGCGAACCAGAGCAGCACACGGAAACGCCGTTTACCTTCCCGCTGGAGTGGTACCTATTTATCCAATTGTACTTTGATGTGCTTTCGAACTGGTAGGTTGGCAGGAGCAGGGACAAAGCAACGGGGGCTCACCCCATTGCAGGGATTCGAACCGCTGACCTTCTGATCGGCAAGTCCTAGGCTCTGTGGTTTAACCCACAGCGCCACCTGCATCCCTTCTGATTAAGCCTACCTGGCATTAAATACCAGGGGAGGTCAAATGTTGTCTTGTATGTCATGCAACCAAAGTCTTAGGTCCCACCTTCCCTATAACTTTAAAACAGTGTTATACCATTTGAAATAGCCATAGCTTCCCCAGAAGAATTATGGAAACAGTCATTTGTTAAAGCTGCTGAGTTGTTAGGAGACCCAAGTGCTCGCTGTGGTAAAATATGAGGTGCTGGTACTCTTAGTGATAAGGGTGTTATGGGTGCTAGCACAAAATGGCTGCTACAGGAAGCAAAATAAAAAAATAAAAAGGTGAAGGCATTCTGCATCAGCAGTAACTTCCACAAAAAAGCCCTGGAGACCCCTATTCCCTTCATATAGCTACAATTTTCAGAGCTCCTTAGGAACAGGGGTCGATTGTTAAACCACTCTGAAAATTGTAGCTATATGAAAGGAATAGGTGTCTCCTAGCAACACTCAACCCCCTTAAACTACCATTCCCAGGATTCTTTGGCCATAACTGTTTAAACTGTTAAAACACGGTTTTGCATTTATAGTGGAGATGGGGCCTTGCACATACAACCTTCTGGAGTTGCAAACCTTGTTCCATTTTTGCTCTGAAATTGTAATTGCAACTCTGTCCTTGGTGGACAGTGGAGAAATCTGCAGTCCTCATGGAAAGGAAGTAAGAAAAGCAGGGCCAGACAAGGGGCAGCCAATTGCCAGCAGTCCATAGAGTGAAGTAGGATGAACAGTGCTGGGAGCAGCCACTGCAATCTAATAAGAACTTGTATTTGGAAAAGGCGATTATGCTGTCCCCAGGGCAACACTATTTGCAACTTGCAATGGGTAGAAACAGTCCTAATGCAATAGTTTTTAATTATTTTATGCAAGCTACTTTGGGGGTCCTTTCCAGAAGGAAAAACAGCATGAAATCAGATAGAGGCAGGAAGAGAAATAACCTATAGTGAATTAAGACAACTAATTGATAATCTCGTTCCTGTGTTTTCTACCCAAACTATCAGAAGCTTTCTAAGGTTTCAGGTAGAAGTCTTTAATAGGTATCTCAGACCTATCTGCACTATACATTTAAAGCAGCATAGTACCACTTCAAACTGGGAGCTACAGTTTATTAAGGGTGCTCAGAGTTCTTAAAAGACCCCAATCCCTCTTATGGGGCTACAATTCCCAAAGTTCCCTGGGAAGAAGGATTGTTAAACCACTCTGAGAACTGCCACACTGTGAGGGGAACAGGACTCTCCTAAGAACTCTCAGTTCCCTAAAACTACATTTCCCAGGATTCCTTGGGGAGGAGACATGGCTACTTAAAGTGGCATGTATAGTGCAGACGAGGGCTTACTGGATATTGTTTTAACTTGAGAGGCCAAGGGCTGAAACTGGGAGCTTCTTAAGACTACACCTTAAAGACTAACAAATTCAGTATGGCATAAGCTTTCATGGACCAGAGCCCACTTCAGCAGTTGTAGGAAATGTAACCCTAAATTGGAAGGCGTATATACATACACGATGCGATGTTTGTTGTCCTGAACCCTCGCCCTACCTGGCGGAAAGTCCCACTGGCCTATACAGTAAGACAAGTCCAAAGCTCAGCAGTCAGGAAACACAATCTAGGGTCAATCCACACAAGCCAAGTCCAGAGTCCAAAGTCCAATGGTCAGAAAATGCAGTCCAGTGTCAATCCATGTAAACCAAGTCCAAAATCCAACAGTCAAGAAACAAAGATCAGAGTCAAATCCAAAGCACAGTCCCATAGACTTCCTGGAGCACCCAAGACAAGATCCATCAGCATGGGCAGTTGAGCAGACACAGCACCACAGCTCTGCTCCCATTTTTTTCCTCTTGAGTCTTGATTGTAGCACCTGGGCTTGATGAGGCAGGTGGCCCTCACCTGTCCTGAGCCTAATACAGCTGAGGAATCACACACCTCCTCCCAGAGCTAATGAGTCCCACCTGGCCAGGTAGTAAACTGGGCTGTGGGGCCTTGCTTGCCTCAGCCTCTCTGACCCTACCTCCTCTTGCTCCCTATGCCTCAGAACCTGCCTTGATCAAGGAGACAGGAGCCCCTCTGACTCTGGTGATGGATCCTACTCTTCTGGTCCATGTAAACTGACCCCCATCCCCTCGCCGTCCTCTGTCATCCCGTGTGTACTTTCCACAACCCCAACCTCTCTTTCCCCACCATTGGTTTGCCCCGGTGGGTCCTAGTTGTGACTGCACCCCTCGCCAGGATCTTCTTCCTCCTCCCTGTTGTCCTGCCAGTTCATGACATGTGTGCGTGGTGGTAAGAGGAGTGAGGTCAAAGGAACAGAAAAGGCAATATGCAATTCAGGGAAAAAATCCTCAGGTTGCAAACACATGCGAATGACAACAAGCACTCAGTTTTAGATAACTAGCTAACATTGAATCTCTCTCATGCCAACTTTTTTTTAAAAAAATCACACACATCAAGAATATACACACTTCCAGGAAGCTTATATTCATTCTTAGATGTTAATTTAATAGGAATTCCATTTCAACTGGTGGTGCACGCAGTACTGAAATATTAACCACAGTCTGCAATGTATCCTTTTTCCAGTTCCAATTAAATATGGACTAAAGGGATTTTACGTTTTTTTCCCAGGCAATTCCACAGACATGGAACTAAATGAAGTGGTTTTGTAGGACAAACTGTATTAAATTGGTACAGCCAAGGTCTACTCTATTTTATCTAATCTCCCAATCTCTTCTCCCTTTAATATGCAACATGGTATCATTGCATGGCCATTAAAAAAGTATTTCAGACATATGAATGCTGACTATTAATTCTATGGCAAGGAAATAAAGGTGGAGATGGGTTTCTGGGTCTAAGCCAGGTGGAAAACACATATACACTGCAGTTTCCTTCCCCCTTCATCTCAAATGACAACCTCACGTAAACATCAAGTACCCCTTTGTTAGATCTGCCAGTCATCTTCATGGATTTTGGACTCGGCTATACTGGTAAAGAAAAAGTGATTTTTATGTGTTGTATGTAAGGGATGCGAGTGGCGCTGTAGGTTAAACCACAGAGCTAGGACTTGCCGATCAGAAGGTCAGCGGTTCAGATCCCCACGACGGGGTAAGCTCCCATTGCTTGGTCCCTGCTCCTGCCAACTTAGCAGTTCGAAAGCACATCAAAGTGCAAGTAGATAAATAGGTACTGCTCCGGAGGGAAGGTAAACGGCGTTTCCATATGCTGCTCTGGTTTCACCAGAAGCGGTTTAGTCATGCTGACCCCTTGACCTGGAAGCTGTACGCTGGCTCCCTCAGCCAATAAAGTGAGATGAGCGCCACAACCCCAGAGTCAGTCATGACTGGACCTAATGGTCAGGGGTCCCTTTACCTTTACCTTTATGTGTTGTATATGTGATATAACAGTGTGCCACCAGATGGTGATGTAGAGCCTCATTTTTCTCTGCCTGTTTTCCCTGTTTAAATTTACAATGCTTTAAATTGAAACACTTCTCCAATGTGTCTTGATCCAGCCTTGGTGTGTATGATGTGTGTGCTGTGCGAGGAATAGCATATCTGAGACTAGGGAAAGGTGAAACAATCGGTCCTGGTTTCTCATTTTTCCAGTCCCAATTTCAACGCAACACATTTCATTTCTGCTTGCCTTTTTAAAAAAATGCCCTCATGAAAATTAATCAGCATTTTAGTGTCATTTCTCTAAATATACACATTCTTGTATGCAGTTTTGTCAAATATCATTTTTTGCAAGCAAATTTGCCCAGTACAACACATTTTTGCATGCCAGTTTCACACACACACCTTTCCTGATGCATGAATTTTGTACACATTTTGCGGTTGGTGAATTGCACAGCAATATTTGCAGAAGTTGTTTCGGTTTGCTTATTGGTTCAGGAGTTGAAAATAAAGCTAGGTTTCCATTAAAACATGAACAAGACTGAATTCAAGACTCATGAAATATATAAAGTGTAGCAAACCATTTCCTTTCTGGGTACTACTTGGCTTTTGCTTTCAGTGTACCATTAACCGAAGAGGCAATGCTATATGTTTCCCCCCACTGTAGCCATTTCCATGGGTGAAAATAAGCCAGGGATACCACGATCTCAAACTCCTCCTGACCCAGGTTTTTGTGTCCCTGAGAATTAATGAGAACCAATTCAGTCCCCTGAGTTCTGTTATTGTGACTGTATACTGTGGAGGAATGCAAATACCCTTCATTATAACAGTAAGTGTAGGTGTGGAGTTTGGGGGGGGGGGAGACAACGCCCAGGGAAGACTTTTCTCCACAACACAAATAGCAGGTTTCGGTTTCTGTGTGTACAACACAGGGTAACAGAAGGACCTTGTTTAATCTACGTCCTATATTTCAGAACCATCACATGGAAATGCATTAGCTAATTTTTACTTGTTGTACAGAAACACGCCTTCTAAGTCCCGTTAATGTGATTTTCTGCAGCTTACCAATAAGAAAGTCTTGGGGAAGGAGGGGAAAAGCAAATGTGTAATAGAACCGTCCGTGAGTGGCAGGGCTGAGTCTACGTGACACGAGGCAAAGAGGTGTCAGCAGAAGCCATGGAGACAATGATGGGGAGACTGGAGAAAACCAGAGCTGGATTTGGGGCACATGATGGTTCACAAGTACAGTCGGTAGGTCAGTGGCTTTGCAAATGTGCTGTAAAGCAGGAGACACAGTAACAGCGGCGGCTATTACAGCACCTTAATTAAAGGAAGTGGCTGCTTCAGTGATCCAGAATTAATTTTGGCTAGACAACAATTATAACACAGCCTTCTGGGTGACTCCATCCTTGGTTAGACACATATGCAGCTCTGACCTGTAGACACAGACTTTGACCTGACTGAGCATTGAAAGAAAGCGAAAAAGCAACCCTATGTTTTGAAGGTGAAGGGAACAGAAGGAAAGTGCATTTTGATTTCAAAGGGCACCACCTTATCTCCTCCTCCTACAACTCAACCCTCTCTAGAAACATGATTGCTTTTAGGCTACCAGAGAAGGACAGACAAGAGACAACCAAAAACGAAAGCAGAACTGTGTTGTGGATGAGTTTGGTAGCGCCTGTTAGAAGGGAACAATTTGACATAGGAATGGAGCAGAAATTCAGTTTCATTAACATCTGAATGTGACTCTCCTTAATTTGTGCTTCTCAAAACTATATGAAACAGTATGAGAACCAACAATGGATATATTGTACAAAATTGCATGCAAACATGAGTATATTGGGAGGAATGAATGTTAAAATGGATTCTTAAGATGGTTTTTAATGAGAGTGTTTTTAAAAGAAAATTGTACGTTTCTCAGAGTTCAATGGCACAGCAAGTCCAAGGAATGACCCTATGACTGCGAACTACTGACAACAGTGTGTTCACCTTTCAATCACAGCCTTTCATAGAAAAAACTACAATACCAGAGCCATTTGTTTGTGAAGGTTCAATTCACATTCCACTTGCATGGAATAAAGAGAGAGAAGTCAATTACAGATCACTCAAATTATGCCACAAATTTGAAATTAAATCTCTGAAATTTGAAAATCTCAAAAGACAAAATGGGAGGGGGGAACCTCATACTTTTCAGACATTCAATATAGATGTCAAAATCTACTGTTTTTAATTTCCAGCTTGCAGCTGAGCTGGTCACTCAGATGACATGTGGGTAACAGTTTTAAAAGTATGCACAATCAAAATATCTCTCATTCAAAACAATCTAAGTGGCTTCCAGACAAGTGGAGGATGTTTTATATATAGATGATAGATAGATAGATAGATAGATAGATAGATAGTTTGGAGTGATATATATATATATATATATATATATATATATGCAGGTTTTGTTGTCTTCGGGTGTCTTCCCGTGTAAGAGTTGGGGTGTCTAGGCGACGTTTCGACGAGGTCTCACTCGTCATCTTCAGGCTGGTGCTTTCGGCTTCTTGTTACTGGAACAGAGCAGGACCTCTCTGCCCAGAACGTTGGAGGCTATACACCACACCCCCTCAACAGTATTTATAGGAACTCAAACACTGAGATCCTGCTCTGTTCCAGTAACAAGAAGCCGAAAGCACCAGCCTGAAGATGACGAGTGAGACCTCGTCGAAACGTCGCCTAGACACCCCAACTCTTACACGGGAAGACACCCGAAGACACCAAAACCTACATTCCTGTACCCGTGAAAATCTACGAAAGCATATATATATATATATATATTTGCTTTCGTAGATTTTCACGGGTACAGGAATGCAGGTTTTGGTGTCTTCGGGTGTCTTCCCGTGTAAGAGTTGGGGTGTCTAGGCGACGTTTCGACGAGGTCTCACTCGTCATCTTCAGGCTGGTGCTTTCGGCTTCTTGTTACTGGAACAGAGCAGGATCTCAGTGTTTGAGTTCCTATAAATACTGTTGAGGGGGTGTGGTGTATAGCCTCCAACGTTCTGGGCAGAGAGGAAGTTCCCAGGTTAGTGTGTCTTTTCTTCTTTTGTTCATTAATTACTTGAGGGATATCTTGAGTGATTTCTTGAGTGATATTCTGAGTACCACTTAGGAGGGTCATTAGGTGTGGATTAGTTGCTAAAGCTTTCGTGTCTTGACCTCTTGACCTTGTGAAGAGTTTTTTCTGAGAAGATGGCTGTACTGCACTTAGTTGTGCTCTGGCTTGGCTTCGTGTATAGGGGCGAGCTGTGGTTTTGTGCCCTGTGCCAGCCAGATCTGTGTAGGGATTGCAGGGGGGTGCAGCATCCGGAGGTGCCACTATGGTTTGGCTACTGGATGGTGTCTGTAATTTATCTGTGGAGAGGGTCTGGGTTTGGGTCTGGTGTGGTTGATTGGAGATGGCGTTCTGTGTGCCTCTGGTTCTGGTGTCGGTTTTTGTGGGGAGGGCTATTTTCCAGATGTCTGGCAGGCGGGACGTATCGTCACGCTTGTTCATGTTGTGAGGGTGTTTCTCTATCTCGATGGCTTCCATGATTATTCTCTTGTGGTGGTGTTCCATGTTAAAGAGCAATTTGGAATCTGAAAAATTAATTTCGTGTCCTGTTTCTTTCATGTGTTGGTAAAGAGAGGAAGTTTTTTCTTCTTTTTTGACGGCATTCTTGTGTTCTGCGATACGTGCATTTATTCGTCTGTTTGTTTGTCCAATGTACGTGGCTGGGCAGACTTTGCAGGGTATTTCATAGACCCCTTGGTTTTCTAACTGGATTTTATCTTTGGGGTTTCTGAGGATATTGGCTATTTTTTGGTTGGTGCAAAAGGCTGTTTTGATATTGTGTTTATGGAGGATTTTGCTAATTTTATCTGTAGTGCCCTTGATATAAGGAAGGAGGGCCATGCCATTGTTTTCTTCTGTGTCTTGCTTTTTGGGGGGTGTTTCTTTTTGGATTAGCTTCGTAACCCTGTTTTGCTGGTATCCGTTGGCGATTAACACATTTGAAAGATTCTGTAACTCAGTTGTCAAGTGGTCTTTGTCAGCCAGGCGTTTGGTTCTGGAGATGAGAGTCTTGGCTACGGAGTTTATTTGTGCAGGGTGGTGGTGTGATTGTGCATGTAAGTAGCGGTTGGTGTGTGTTTTTTTCCGGTAGATAGTGTGTCCTAGGGAGCCATCAGGTTTTTTGTAGATTAGGACGTCAAGGAAGGGAAGTTGGTTGTTGGCTTCTATTTCCATAGTGAATTGTATTTTGGGGTGTAGGCTGTTGAGATGTGTGAGGAAGCTATCTAGTTTTTTCTTCCCGTGTGGCCAAATTACAAAGGTGTCGTCAACATACCTGAGCCAAAGTTTGGGTTTGTGTTCTGACTTGTCTAAAGCATTGGTTTCAAAGTGTTCCATGTACAGATTTGCGATGACCGGTGAGAGGGGTGATCCCATAGGTGCTCCTTCTATCTGTTTGTATCTTTGTCCATTGTGGATGAAGTACGTGTTGGTTAGGCAGTGGTTGGTCAGGTCCAGGATGTATTCGGGGGGATTGTATTTGTTTTGAATGGCTGTCAAGGCTTCATTAATGGGCACTTGTGTGAAGAGAGATACAACATCGAAGCTCACAAGTAGGTCGTCGGGATGTAGGTTTTGCTTCTTTATTGTTTCTATGAACTGGAAGGAGTTTGTAACGTGTGAAGCGATAGATTCTGCATAGGGCTGAAGTTGCTTAGCGAGAAATTTAGCGAGATTTTGTAGAGGTGAGCCTATGGAGCTGACTATTGGTCTGAGTGGTGTTCCTTCTTTGTGTATCTTGGGGAGACCGTAGAGTTTGGGGCATCTGGATGATTTTTCTCTGGGGATGATTCTTAGCTGGATTTCTTCACTGATAGGAGAGGCTTTTATTTTGGATTTGGTGGTTTTTTCCAGATAGGTGGTGGGATCTGTTTTTATAGGTTGGTAGGTAGGGTCTTGGAGTAGATTTGATAGTTTTGCTTGGTAGTCCGATGTGTTCATCACAACAGTGGCATTACCTTTTGTCTGCTGGGAGAATGATTATGTTGTTGTCTTTCCTCAGGTTGGTGAGTGCTTTCTGTTCTTCTTTGTGTAAATTGCTTCTGGGTGGTTTGCTGGAGCAGAGGATGTTGGTGACTTCAAGTCTGATTTTATTGGCTTCATCTGGGTTGTGAGCTTCGATGTTGTATCTCTCTTCACCCCTCTCACCGGTCATCGCAAATCTGTACATGGAACACTTTGAAACCAATGCTTTAGACAAGTCAGAACACAAACCCAAACTTTGGCTCAGGTATGTTGACGACACCTTTGTAATTTGGCCACACGGGAAGAAAAAACTAGATAGCTTCCTCACACATCTCAACAGCCTACACCCCAAAATACAATTCACTATGGAAATAGAAGCCAACAACCAACTTCCCTTCCTTGACGTCCTAATCTACAAAAAACCTGATGGCTCCCTAGGACACACTATCTACCGGAAAAAAACACACACCAACCGCTACTTACATGCACAATCACACCACCACCCTGCACAAATAAACTCCGTAGCCAAGACTCTCATCTCCAGAACCAAACGCCTGGCTGACAAAGACCACTTGACAACTGAGTTACAGAATCTTTCAAATGTGTTAATCGCCAACGGATACCAGCAAAACAGGGTTACGAAGCTAATCCAAAAAGAAACACCCCCCAAAAAGCAAGACACAGAAGAAAACAATGGCATGGCCCTCCTTCCTTATATCAAGGGCACTACAGATAAAATTAGCAAAATCCTCCATAAACACAATATCAAAACAGCCTTTTGCACCAACCAAAAAATAGCCAATATCCTCAGAAACCCCAAAGATAAAATCCAGTTAGAAAACCAAGGGGTCTATGAAATACCCTGCAAAGTCTGCCCAGCCACGTACATTGGACAAACAAACAGACGAATAAATGCACGTATCGCAGAACACAAGAATGCCGTCAAAAAAGAAGAAAAAACTTCCTCTCTTTACCAACACATGAAAGAAACAGGACACGAAATTAATTTTTCAGATTCCAAATTGCTCTTTAACATGGAACACCACCACAAGAGAATAATCATGGAAGCCATCGAGATAGAGAAACACCCTCACAACATGAACAAGCGTGACGATACGTCCCGCCTGCCAGACATTTGGAAAATAGCCCTCCCCACAAAAACCGACACCAGAACCAGAGGCACACAGAACGCCATCTCCAATCAACCACACCAGACCCAAACCCAGACCCTCTCCACAGATAAATTACAGACACCATCCAGTAGCCAAACCATAGTGGCACCTCCGGATGCTGCACCCCCCTGCAATCCCTACACAGATCTGGCTGGCACAGGGCACAAAACCACAGCTCGCCCCTATACACGAAGCCAAGCCAGAGCACAACTAAGTGCAGTACAGCCATCTTCTCAGAAAAAACTCTTCACAAGGTCAAGAGGTCAAGACACGAAAGCTTTAGCAACTAATCCACACCTAATGACCCTCCTAAGTGGTACTCAGAATATCACTCAAGAAATCACTCAAGATATCCCTCAAGTAATTAATGAACAAAAGAAGAAAAGACACACTAACCTGGGAACTTCCTCTCTGCCCAGAACGTTGGAGGCTATACACCACACCCCCTCAACAGTATTTATAGGAACTCAAACACTGAGATCCTGCTCTGTTCCAGTAACAAGAAGCCGAAAGCACCAGCCTGAAGATGACGAGTGAGACCTCGTCGAAACGTCGCCTAGACACCCCAACTCTTACACGGGAAGACACCCGAAGACACCAAAACCTGCATATATATATATATATATATATATATATATATATATATATATATATATATATATATATAAATATATAGTTTGGAGTGAAAATATAGCTTAGTCCAACAACCCCCTACTTGCTTAATTTGGCCACCAGAGGCCAGTCCATTCAAAAATATATATGGATAACTTTCCTTCTATACTATACCGAATGGTATAGTAGAACTACTATTTAGAAATATGGAATAATGAACTCCTCAGTGTTCTTGGCACCTGAACCTATCATATAAATTGCATCCCTGGGGCTGCTTTTGGGGATTCTAATGCGACACAAAGAAACATACCATTTCTGGAATATTTGTACATGCAAGTCCCACCATGCACTCCTAGGACATTGTTCGTTAGACAAGCGTTCGCATAATGAGCTGATGATTTCCATTATTTCCTATGGGAACCTTTCTCATCCATGCTTTTGCCTGCCATGCTTTCTGCCTGAAACTGCTGCAGCCAATCAGCAAAAGCCAAACAAAGGAAAAACTGTCCAATCTCTCCTGTTCTCTGATTTGTTTGATATCACTCCCTCTCCCCATGGTTTCTGTTGGAGACGGCGGCCACCGACCAGCAACACACAAATGACACACGGAGTCGCAAAATTATTTCAAACGTGGTTAGGGTGGATTGGGAACCAGCTTTCATTACCTTGTCCAGAGAAAAGGTTTTGGTCAGTGCAAATCCCCATCCGGCTTCGAAAGCTCTGCGAATCATTGGCGAACTTGTGGTGGGAGTCGCACTGGCGAGGCCAAAGGGGTTTGGGAACTGGAGTCCAGCAACTTCTATGCTGATGTCTACTGAATCCACAGGCGTGTAGAAAAGAGGAAGCTGGGGTACAGTAGGAACAGCAATACCGTATAAAGACTGTGGAAAGAAAACAATGACAGCACAGAAGTTGGCTTATTCATCATCATCGTCATCACCACCACCACCACCACCATCACCATCATTTATTATTTATATCATGCCCATCTGGCTGGGTTTCCCCAACCACTCTGGGAGGCTCCCAACAGAACATTAAAAACAAAATAAAAGCTCCCCTAAACTTCCCTAAACAGGGCTGCCTTAGGATGTCTTCTAAAAGTCAGATAGTTGTTTATTTCCTTGACATCTGATGGGAGGGTGTTCCACAGGGCGGGCGCCACTACCAAGAAGGCCCTCTGCCTGGTTCCCTGTAACCTCATATTTCGCAGTGAGGGAACTGCCAGGAGGCCCTCGGAGCTGGACCTCAGTGTCCAGGAAGAACGATGGGGAGATGCTCCTTCAGGTATACCGGGCCGAGGCCGTTTAGGGCTTTAAAGGTCAGCACCAACACTTTGAATTGTGCTCGGAAACGTACTGGGAGCCAATGTTATTTCACCTCCATTTCACCACCCCATCTTCCGAGAAACTAAAGTTAATGCAATGTGGGGGTGCTCTTACATTAGTCTCAGAGTAACCCTATGAGAGAGAGTTGTCTAGCTGAGAGTAGTGAAAGATAAAACTGTCAATTTTCACTCATATACATATTTTTGCAACACAGTTTTGCTTAATATATACATACTATGTTCTTTAATATAACACACTTCCGTATGTTATTTCTTTACACATATATACGATTTTATGAACAATTTATGCCAGCATAAGCATTTTTGTACATGTTACTTGGCCAGAGAACTGCACTGCTACATTCAGAGGCACGCAAAATCCAAATGGTGGCTGGGCTTTACTTTGTGTATTGTTTTAGAAAGTGTGGGTTCACCTTTAAATGTGAACTGAATGGAAATTCTAGCTGAGACACAGTGCCTGCCACTTGACAACTTTCCTTAATCAGAATGAAGGGAATCACTCACATATTTATGTGTTCATAATGTCAATAAATACACTGCAGACAATCCAGTCAAGTTATGAAAACAATGAAATGTAAGATCCCAACAAGTTCGGTCACCTACCCTCCAATATTTCTCCAATGAAAATAGGGGTGTCAATAATAATAATAATAATTTATACTCCACACATCTGAATTGGTTGCCCCCAGCCACTCTGTGCGGCTTCCAACATATATAAAAAACATAATTAAAACATTAAACATTCAAAACTTATACAGGGCTGCCCTCAGATGTCTTCTAAAGGCTGTGTAGTTACTTCTCTCCTTAGTTTGGGGGTTATCTAACTTCATACCTTCCACCATTTCTCTGGTGAAAATAGGGACGTCTTACCATACCCTCTGATATTTCTCTGATAAAAATAGGGATGTCCTAAGGAAAAGTGGGACATTTGGGGATCAAATCAGAAACTGGGAGACAGCTTCTGTAAATCCGAGCCTCTCCCTGGAAAATTTGGACACTTGGAGGGTCTGTAGTCATTAACTACGATAAGAGTCCAAGCCTGAACCTGTCTGCCACTTTAAGAGGTTGGAGACACTGATTCCGTAGAACGATGGGCCTTAAGCTCACTGCTGTCCTCCTCATCTATTCCTGATTGATGAAGAAGCTGATTTGTTAACAAGCTGTGGCAAACCTCTTATATGCTCCTCACACACGAAGTGGGTGTGGGAGGGGGTGAGGAGGTATGTGAGCATGCACTGTGCAAGCGACAACAAACCATAGCTTGGCATTAAGTCTGAGCATCTCCTCAGAGTATTGTGAAATAACGATGTCAATCAACATTTGATGATCTCCTTCTACCAGTCCACAATAGAAAGTGTCCTTTCATACTGCATCATGGTGTGGTACGCTGGTTTGACATAAACTGATAGGAAGTGCCTACAGAGGGTGGTGAATACAGCACAAGATATTATGGGATGTCCCGTGAATCCACTGGACAACATTGCAGAAGAACGTTGCCTCAGGAGAGTGAGGAAAATTCTCAGGGATGATTCACAACCTGGCCGACACTTTCTTGATCTCCTGCCCTCAGGCAGAAGATATAGAAGCATGATTAGTTGCACCAACAGGGTAAAGAACAGCTTCTATCCATGGGCTGTTAGGTTGCTGAATGAAAAGATAACAACAGGGCAACTGACTTTCAGGTTTGGTGGGCGTGCGTCAGTAAACGAGGGGAATTAAGACTAAGAGAGCTGAGTAGGGGGGTGCTCGTGTAATCTCACTGTATACAAGTTGTACAAGTGACAATAACGTATTTCAATTTTTCAACAGATCTCCGAGATAGCTTGCAAACCGTGCTTTCCCCCAGACCAGTTTCTTGCCTTCCACATCAAGTAGGTAGAAAAGGCAGGCAAACAATATTTATCTAACAAAATCTGTCTGCTTCTTAACTGTAAATAAAACCTCAGACCCTCCAAGAGCTTTTGTTTTCCATGGACACTCCCAGATTTACAGAAGCTGCCCTAGTTTCTCATTTGATCCCAGAATGTCCCGCTTTTCCTTAGGATGTCCCCACTTAGGCCAATTTTTCTGCATAACATATGGAACATTAAAAAGCCAGAGCCTTCTCCTGCGGTCTGAAACGGTACAGTCCATTCTACTACTTCACAATTCTATCCTTGAGACACTGCTAACATGCCTGGGAGAGCTAGTTTAAGACAGCTAGTTCCTGCTTGCTCCCCTATCTACATCTTGCTCATTGTTCTCCCAAGGACACTACATGGTGTGATGAGTTAATGCACTCGCCTCCTACATCTCTCTAAAAATGAAACACTCCATCGGCATCCTTTTTTAAATTCATCAGTACCTTCCAGCTTTTGTAAGAAAATTCCTCTACATCTCCACACCTTACTGACCTGCTCTCCATTTCAATCTTACCCCTCCTCCCCAAAAAAATAAGACTTCTATTCTTCCTCCCTTGTATTTCCACTGCCTTCCCCTCGTCTATTATTTATTATTTAATTCTGTAATTGCATTATTTACAGTCAGTCAGAGATGCATTTTGTATGAAAGTCACTATTCAAATTAAAATTGTATCGCACTGCAGTACATTATGCCCTGGCTCTGGATTCTTCAAGAGACTCAACAGCGTTTTCTAAAGAGATGCACTTATTCACCTTACAGAAACACAATAAGGAAACTTAAGGATGTGAATTAATACCAATTTCTCTTCCCCCATCCCACCTCCCAAATAACTTGTACTCAAATTATCTCTGAAATGTTTGAATGTTGCATTGAGGCAAAGCTACATAAAAGATAAACTCCTGGCAAACCAAATGTAAAAGCTCAAATATTATTCTTTTACTGAGAAAGAAAGAAGATTTTTTAATGCAGCATTACACCAAGGAAGTGCTCTTAAAGCTATACTGAAGTGAATGGAAGCTTCTGTGAACCATCAATGAATCCGGCCCCTCTGTTATTAAGTGCCCAAGTGCCTTTCATCTTAACAGGGATAAAATACAGGCAGAAGGAACTCAGAAGAGGAGGGAAATGGAACTAGGACTTAATTTATTCACTTCCTGTTTGTGAACTCCACAAGAGATATAATGCTAAGGGAAGGAAAAGAAGGGATATTGCAAATGCAGTTCCTTATTATCACAGCTGGGACACGGGTGGCGCTGTGGTCTAAACCACTGAGCCTAGGACTTGCCGATCAGAAGGTCGGTGGTTCAAATCCCCGCGATGGGGTGAGCTCCCATTGCTCGATCCCTGCTCCTGCCAACCTAGCAGCTCGAAAGCATGGCAAAGTGCAAGTAGATAAATAGGTACCGCTTTGGCGGGAAGGTAAACGGCATTTCCACGCACTGCTCTGGTTCGCCAGAAGCGGCTTAGTCATGCTGGCCACGTGACCCGTAAGCTGTACACCGGCTCCCTCGGGCCAATAAAGCAAGATGAGTGCTATAACCCCAGAGTCGGCCACGACTGGACCTAACGGTCAGGGGTCCCTTTACCTTTATATTATCACAGCTCACCTAAATGGGGATGATGCCTACAGTGTGAACAGAAATAACTGGGATCAAGAAGAAATTAGTTCATAGACACCAGGGCCTAAGTGAGGGCACCAGAAGCTGCATAATACACAAGGAGGGAAGAGGAAAAGAGGGGAAGTGACGAAGTGTCAAGTCACAGCCAGGGAGGAGGACAAAAGGGAAGAGATAGAAACATAAGTGCTGTTTCTACATATAGAATCAAAGGTATCCTCAGGCTTCTGTTAAGAGCAAGCAATGCTGGTTATTAGGGAGGTGTATTATCTCTGCCTGTACCCTGAATAATCAGGTGAATCGGGGTATGCTGGGTCATAATCTCACACCCCCAAGTTGGATCCTGCTGATAACAAAATGTCTCAAGCTCCAGAGTCGCTCTGTTGCCTCCAGTTTTCAAAAACGTTCCACACACAACTTTTGCCTTTCTTTTCTAAGGTGGACTCTACACACATATAAAAAACCCCGCTGTGAAAATACTTTTTTAAAAAACACGTTTTGAAAAATAAACCGAATTTGGCATAGCTCACTCTCGCCATCTAGTGTCACATTTGTATACTGCACTATACAACACATTTAAAATGTTTTCTATGCAGCTGTATAGCTGAGTCCTAAGTAACAAAACCATTCCTAGTGGGGAAATGGCCAGAACTTGAGAGTAGAGGGGGTGAAAAGGGGGAAGAAATCTTTCCATTTGACAGACAGGTCTAGCTCCTCTTGATGACAGTGAATTTCTCCCCACAGCACCACCCGAGGAACAGCTTTAAATCAGTGCCAAAATGTGTATGTATTTATGGCTGGTCCCTTCTAAAGCGTTGGTCTTAGCTTTTACTGAGATGCTATACTGCACGGATGGAGAACTTACGGCCTTGCAGTTGGGAGATGGACTCCAACTCCCATCAGCCCCAGCTAGCAACATCTGGAGGGCAATTTCTTACACACATATTGTTGGTAGCAGTTTTCAGTAATAGCCTATAGCTTCTATACTGCGCTATAGAGAAATTACCCAAATTTCATTAACTAATGTGAAATTGGCAGGCTGGACGGGCCGCCATCTCGTGTATTCAAGAGCATGCCAATCTGCTTCGCCAATATATTTTTAATTTCAAGATGGAGAGGCTACAACGGTGAGAACAACGCAGAGGAATGTCCTCATGTAGATAAGAAAGGCAGTTTAGCGCTATGCTAGCCCTGAAAATAAAGCAACAACCCAGGAATGCCTTGACCTGCCTCTAAATTACAACTGTCCCCAAATAATGCCCCAAATCCAACAACTAAAATTGCATGTGGTCCCAGTACTGCCAAAGCAATGGCCAAATTATAGTAATTGCTGCCACAGCAACCAGATTTTACTGAGACCGCACACCCAAATAAATGCCTCGTGGCTACCCATTCATCTAGCAGCTGGAAAGATGACACTTGACATTTGGAAACTTTCCTGTGAAGATTGCTGCAAGGCTTTTCCCATTAGCTTCATGGTGAGATAGTAAGGTCGAATAAGCTCCCTCAAAACCTGCAAAGGGTAACAGAAACAACTCTAACATTAAGCCCGCTTGATCTAAAATTCCAATTGACAAGCTACGAATTGTCAGATTTCCTCCAATGCCTTTAGTTATATTCTGGGGAAACGTGTGTTTTATTGTGCGGATCCGTGCCCAACAAGGCATACGTGGAAGAAAAAGCGACGCACTTAGAAATCAAAGGGCCGATTCACATTCTGCTACTCAGAGGCATTTGCCATTGTGAGCATCATAAAGGGTGATGGGGAAGATGCCTAGAAAAAGCTCTGAAGGCAAATGATAACAGTTCTATGACTGAAGCTGAGGTCAGGACTTGTAATCTGAATGGGAGATTTCCTGGGCACTCTGAGCTCCCCAGAGGAAGGGTGGCGTGTTAATGTACTGTAGAAGAGCTTATGCATGCAGAGAAAAAGGACAAGAAAGGTGTGCTTTCTTGGCGTGCTGTTTAATTAATTTCAGCGTGCTGTTTAATTTGGGTGTGTTTTGTCCTGCATCTGCAGCTGGTTAAGCATGTGAGAACAACTCAGCACAATCTACAATACAAATGCTGCTGCGTTTAAGGCAAGTTTGCTCTTGGCTCCTGTCCTTGGCCAGAGCATAGTCTGTATGCTGTAAGGAGACTGTACCTACAACTGTACGTAACTAAAACTGCATTATACTGTCAGTAAAGGAACAGACTCTTTCGAGAACTGCTTGGTGTTTCTCTGTTCTTTTGGCACACCCCACTGGCATTAGAATGGGCACTCTGTACATTGGGATGGTATATAAACTGAGGACGAATGCCTGATGGACACGTACTAGGCAACAATATCCAAATGGCTCTTCAGTGCATGTCTGTGCAAGTCTTGTTTTTATGACATTCTCTAGGACAACTGTACGTACACACGACAGAAACAACTGCCAAGTACAGTGTGAATAAGCCCACAGTTGTCTATTATTCTCTGTGCTAGCAAAGAATATAAGCACCATTTTGTCCTTATTCCAATGCACATATGGGCATCCTCTGAAATGCCAGGAACATCCATGCTGGAGAGGGCTCCACATCCGCACCAGTGTGTGTGTGAATGCATGTGCATGCCAGAATCCCCCAACAATTCCAGACAATTGGGCAGTCGCTGGTCATACAAAGTCCATGGCTCTCAATGGAATCCCTTGGAATTTGGGGCTAAGCAACAGTTTACTAGTAGCGCCTTGATATACATACATGTGTCTGGAGGCAGGGGAGCTTAAACCTATGAAGAACCGCAAGATGTGCTGCCAATCAGATGAACACAACACAGATGAACACCCAAAAGCCATGCCATCATGGATATCAGTGCTACAAAAACCCTCAGACATCTTGACAAGGTAATATTCACATCAAAGTTACAAGGTGGTTGATAATACAGATCATCTCCATATTGGAGAGAATACTATAGCAAAGGGATAGCCAAAAGGAGAGAATAGTGGCTTGCAGAGCACCACTTTACTGTGCTTGTGATTAAGATGAGAGATGTACTAGACACTTCAGCCAGGGCTGTTGGTGTGGACACCAGCTGAAGAAGGAGCAAGGCAGTCAAGCAGGTACTGTATATATGGAGAGGGAATCAGAGCTGAGACTGAAATTGACCTTGAAAAGTTTGTTTGGACTTAGGAACCAGCCAGGTAGAGGAAGCCTCTTGGCCCCATGAATGCTCTTGAGTTCCTAGTTGCAATATTAGCCTTTGACTGTCTCCAGTGAAAGTACAGAAGTGGTGGAGAACAACAGCTCCTTCTTGCAGGTCACCACAGCATAGAGAATGACACAGTAAAGGTAAAGGGACCCCTGACCATTAGGTCCAGTCGTGGCCGACTCTGGGGTTGCGGTGCTCATCTCGCTTTATTGGCTGAGGGAGCCGGCGTACATCTTCCAGGTCATGTGGCCAGCATGACTAAGCCGCTTCTGGCGAACCAGAGCAGTGCACGGAAATGCCGTTTACCTTCCCGCTGGAGCGGTTCCTATTTATCTACTTGCACTTTGACGTGCTTTCAAACTGCTAGGTTGGCAGGAGCAGGGACCGAACAACGGGAGCTCACCCCGTCGCAGGGATTTGAACCACAAACCTTCTGATCGGCAAGTCCTAGGCTCTGTGGTTTAACCCACAGCGCCACCCGCGTCCCTAGAGAATGACATACTTGGATCTAAAATCCCTGGTTTGTGATGTTGGAATCTTACTACTTCCTGGCTCTGAGTTGCTGCACTGCACTAACAACTCAGCAACTATATCCACATGGGCACCTGCCTGCCATTGCACTCTTTTTCATGATAAATGCTCTACTGCAATAACTGCCACATTGCAATGACTGGAAGATGTCCCTTTTTTCCAATACCTGCAAAATAAATGACACACCAAACACCTAACTACTCCCTGCCCCCCTTAAATAATAATAATAATAATAATAATAATAATAATAATAATAATAATAATAATAATAAATGTTTCTATAATTTGGACTGTGATTCAGTAGAAATCTATTGGCATCTCACTTTATAGAACGTGGAATATTTGGAGACTTTCTTCCAAAAGCTACAATTTGAGGCAAATTCCACCATTTATATAACAATGTACCTATGTTAACAGAAAAGAGCTGGCAGCATTTATAGCACTTATTTCCCTCTCCCTTAAAAAACAAAACAAAAAAAACCCCTTTCCTTTAAAGTCCCTGGGTTGAAGTACTGCAGAAGCTCTTAAAAAGATTTTTTTTCCCTTGCAAAAAAAATCTTACCCACAGACTGACATACAGCCAATTGGGTCTAATTCAGCGTAAGTATTTTGCCTCAAAGCACTCAGTGCAATTCCCACAGAAATGCATGGAGCCGGAGCCAGTGAAGAAATTTAAAGATCATGATCTAGATGCTGCAAATTACCTTGTGAGTGATAACCAAGTCAGTATCATCCTAAACATTTTAACAAAATAACACTGCTGGCTTCTTGCTGCAACCTCAGATCCAGCTCCTTTTACAGTACTAGCGTTGAATATAAATGGGATTCCTTCTTTCCTGACTCCCTTTGCTCTCCATCCCACAGTTTTAACTATGCAGAACTGGTAAGTCCCTGTCTATTCCAGAGGCCACAATTTTGCTGGGTTGCCATTTGGCTCAAATAAAATGTAATTCTCTCTCTTGAGAATTTAGGAACACTGAGTATTCAGGTTAAGGGGGTAAAAAAACCCTGGAAGGAATAGTTTTCCCACCCTGAATAACCATTTCCGAATCACAGCACCACCATTTGGTCTATGACAAAGGCTTGATGGAGCCAGGGAAACAGGGAAACTGTCCCCAAAGAAAGTGCTTCCATAGTTCACAGGAAGCACCACATTGCATTTCCTTATTTGAACCCTACTTGCTTTAGCTGCAGCAGATTAAAGACTCTCCTCCTGCAAGAGAGGGGAGTGGTTGTGGTCGGGAGCCGGACTCTGCCTCAAGCAGGGGGTGTTAGCCCCCTGACTCCCACTCACCTGGCTGGCGCCCACGCCCTCGGCCAGGCACCCAACCAGGTGCCTGCGAGGGGGCATGTTTAGCAGCCTAAACTGCTGTGGCACCAGCCTTCTGGACTCACTCTTCGTTGTCCCGTCGCGAGTCACCCACCCTCCACTCCCTTAGAGCTCAGGGTCTCAGTTTTCTTTTGGCCTTGCTATGGACCTTAGGTTGGTTGCGCTGGTTGTCCGGGGGGCCTGGTAGGAATTTTTCCATTTGGCATTAGGCTTTTTGGTTTTTTCGCCTACCTCGTAGCAATTGTCACAACTTTCGTGGTATTGGTGGGTAGGTTAGGCATTGGAATAATGTGTTGTGGTGTGTGGAAGGGCTAGGTGTGGCCATCGCCTGCGCCTTCAATTTTGGGTATTCCGTTAAAGGAATCCGGCGGTCGTGTATTCTGTCCGATGCCTGCGTGGCGGGAGGCCATGGCACGACCCTTGGTGACATCAGGGGAGAGCTTATAGTTGGATTAACATCAACAGGCTCCACCTACTGGTGAATAAACCCCCCTGTTTTAGACTCACCCCTCTCTGAGGGGGTGGAGTCAGCTGACGTAATCCAATGCCTAAGCCAATACTTTTTCACTTGCTGTAATCAATAAAGTTGTGGCCTTTTCTTGCCCATTAACCTTATATCACGTGTCCTTGTGTTTTCATTCCACTACTCCGGGATCGGGTCCTCGAACCACAACATGGCTCTCCTCTGAAAATAATGAAGAAATCCTCAGTAAATCAGAGATGTGGTACCCGTGGACCTCCACATTGTCCAGGTTGGCATAGCCAATGATGAGGGATGATGTGAGTTGTAGTCCAACCAATACCTGGAGGGCCACAGCCTCCCCCTCACTGCTTTAAATATTCTTTTCTACCACTCCCTGAAAGCGATTCCCATGCCATCGTTGTAGAATGGGCACATAAAAAATGAATGTGCTGCCACAATGCGTGTGTATGTACTGCTTCATCACATCCCACATAAATTCTCTTGACTGACACCAAAGTGTGGTTTTCATTCTGTTTCAAATGGCTCTGGAAAAGAAATCTCTAACAAAAAGGAGTATCTGAAATTTTCTATTACAGTAATGGGTGTTTGGGAAGGAAGTGGTTGTACCCATTCCTCTCACCCCTCAGAGGGCCAGTTTTTAGGTTAGAAGGGGAGGGAAGTGATAGCATGCACCACTGCATTAAAGACACTGCTCTAAAAGACAAGGTCTGCTTCCAAACAAAGCAGAACCACAAATCTTATGGAAAATACAGCACATTTGGCTACATGAACCAGCTATGTAGTTTTAGGAGCCATGGCAATTACCGGTAAACAATCATTTGGAAAATAGCCACTCTTCAGCACAGAAACAAAGATAATTGGTGAAAGGCTAGAGAGTGGTGTTCTTTATGCTAAATCAATCCACATACGGTGGTACCTTGGTTCTCAAACGTCTTGGTACTCAAACAACTTGAAACCCAAACAAAGTAAAGTGTTCCGGTTTGCAAACTTTTTTTGAAAGCCGAACGTGCTCCGTTTTGAGTGTAATGCTTCTGATTGGAGTGCCACACTTCCGTTTTGAGTGCCATACTTCCGTTTTGAGTGTTACGCTGAGGTCTGTCTGTTTTTGCTATTTATTTTGTGTTTTGTGGCTTGTTTGTTTTGTTTTTGTGACTGAGTGGAACTCAGTTCAGCTACTGATTGATTGTATGACTGCAGTACATTGTTTATTGCTTTCATTTTATGGATCAATGGTCTCGTTAGATAGTAAAAGTCATGTTAAATTGCTGTTTTAGGGGTTGTTTTTATAAGTCTGGAACGGATTAATCCATTTTGCTTTACTTTCTATGGGAAAGCGTGCCTTGGTTTTGGAACGCTTCGGTTTTAGAACGGACTTCTGGAACGGATTAAGTTTGAGAACCAAGGTATCACTGTATATGAAAATGCCTCAGATTTCTCTAACAAATGTCTGTAGTTCTATAAAGTGACCCACCTCATATATTGAGAACCATCATTGAGAACCATCACTCCAGTTACTTATCAACTGGAGATCTGCTTAACACGAGTAGCCAACCTCTTTGGGCCTGTTGGCACACCTGGAAGTTTGAAATGTGCCAGGAGTGGCAGAAACAAAATGGCTGCCATGGGGATGTGACATAACGGAAATAGTTTACACATCTGCACGAGCAGGAAAAAGAGACAGTGGCACAAAACGGCTTGTGGACACATGCCCCATCAGCTCCCCATAAATGGAAGAAAGCCACTAATATTAGCCATTCTCATATTTGCTCATAGAGAGAAGCTATTTGCACCTCTTCTCTGTTCAGAACAGAAGAGAGACTGAGTCAGTGCAAACAGGAACAGACCAGGTACAGCAAACAAACACTCTCTCATGCAATGTGGATTTCTGAGGGGGTATTTACTGAAACCTTTTGTGGGCACCAGGGGAGGCCACATTGCCACCTATGGGTACCTTGCTAGCAGCCCCTGGATGGCACAAACTTATCCAATGAATAATAAAGACAATGGTCAACTAAGAATTGGCTGGAAACACTGCTATTGCGAGCTGAAGGTTTAAATAATTTTCATGGTCTGGAATTTATTTTATTTTTGAGGCAAAACTACCGACAAATTATTATGGAGACGGGTCTTAATGTTGAGTACAAAAGAGCAGGAAATGTTTCCACACTCATCTTTTTTTAAAAAATTTTTTTTTAATTTTCTAAGCCAAACAACAACAGAAAAAAGAAAAAGAAAAACAAACTGAACACACCAATGAGAAGAAAAAAGAAAGACATCAACCAAAACAGAAAATATAAACAAACCAGAAGACAAACATCGGTTAACACAAATAAAAGTTGACTTCCCTCCATCTCGATTTTGGATTATGTAAAGTAGTAATTATGTTCTGCAGTTTTCATTTTATATCATCTAAACATCGCAAGGATTATATTAAACCTACTGTGATTTTTATATCTCTAGAATTTGATTCCATGTACATTATAAATTTATTCCAGTCATCAATAAACTTTGTACCTTTTTGCTGTCTGATATTCTGGGTCATTCTTGCCAAATCCATATATTCAAATAATTTAATTTGCCAATCTTTAACAGTCGGGATATTTGGGGTTTTCCAATTTTTTGCTAACAAGATCCTGGCAGCTACGGTTGCGTATTGAAACATTATATGATCCTCTTTTTTAATCTCGTCTCCGATCATTCCCAGAAGAAAAGCTTCGGGTTTTTTAATGAAAGTGTATTTAAGTATTTTTTTTCCAGTTCATTATATATTGATTCCCAATTTTTTTTGATTTCTTCACACTTCCACCACATGTGGAAGAAACTTCCTTCTTTGGTTTTACACTTCCAACACCTATTATCTCCGGTCTTGTACATTTTTTGCAGGTTCACAGGGGTGATGTACCAACGGTACATCATCTTTTCCATATTTTCTCTGAGGGTGGTGCAAGCTGTAAATTTCATTCCTTTAGTCCACAGCCTCGTCCATTTGTTGAAATCCAAATTGTATCCGAGGTCTATAGCCCATTTTGTCATGACATCCTTAACCTCCTCATCCTTGGTGTCCCATTCTAATAGCTGATTGTACATTTTAGATAGCAGTTTAGTTTTACCTTCTATTATTTCTACCTGGAACTTGGATTTTTTTCCGTTCATTCCAATCTTTTTATCTTCCTTCCATAAGGCATTGATTTGATGGTACTGCAGCCAACCTGATAATTTACTTTTTAACTCTTCATATGGTCTAATTTTCCATCCTCTTTCTGATCTTTCTAGGAGGTCTTCATAAGTCCATCTCTCACCTTCTATATTTGTTTTTTTAATAGTTAACATATCTATAGGCGATAGCCACCAGGGTTTCCCCCCCCCAACAGTTTCTTGTTCTTTTCCCATGTTTCTAACAATGTTCCTCTGATAATATGGTTCGAGAAGCCTTTATGCACCTTTTCCTTATTCTGCCAGAGATAAGCATGCCAACCAAATCTTAAATCAAATCCTTCTAGGTCTAGCAGGTCTGTATTTTTCAAGATAATCCATTCTCCAAGCCAGCAAAGGCACGAGGCTTCATAGTACAGTCTCAGATTTGGGACCGAGAATCCTCCCGTGTCTTTTTTATCCGTTAACAATTTAAATCTAATTCTCGGTCTTTTACCTTGCCATATAAATTTAGAGAGAATTTTTTGCCAGTTTTGGAATATTGCACTTCCTCTAATCACCGGAACGTTTTGGAATAGGAATAATAATTTCGGCAGTATGCACATCTTGATTGCTGCCATTCTACCTGACCAGGAGAGTTTGATCCTGTTCCAGATGTCTAGTTCCTTTTGGATATCCTTCCAGGTATTAATGTAGTTATCAGCCATTAAATTTATGTTTTTCATTGTAAGCCACACTCCTAGGTATTTTATCTGTTTTACTTCTTTAATTCCTGATTGGAGTTCTAATTGCCTCCTTAGGTCTTCCCCCATGTTCTTTACCATCATTTTAGTTTTATTTAACTTAAAGCCCGCTACTCTCCCAAATTCCTCTAGAAGTACCAGGGCTTTGTCCATACTTTGTTTTGGGTCCTCCAGTGAGATTACCAAGTCATCCGCGTATGCTTTCAGTTTGAATTCTTTCACCTCGTATCTCTGGTGTTTTCCTTATCTTATTTGCAATTACCTCCAATGCCATTATGAAAAGAAGCGGTGACAGGGGGCAGCCTTGTCTCGTACCCTTGGAAATCTCGAATGTATCAGTTAAATTGTTGTTAATAATCAATTTGGCTCTTTGACTAGAATAAATTGCTTTGATTCCCTCCATAAAGGCACCTTCTATCCCTGCTGTCTCCATACACTTTAATAAGAACTGCCATGAAACATTATCAAATGCTTTTTCTGCATCAATAAAAATTAATACTGCAGGGATTTCATTCTTCCTTTCCAGGTATTCGATGATATTTATTATGTGCCTAACGTTATCTTTTAGTTGTTTATTAGGAAGGAATCCAGCTTGGTCCGTGTGTATTACATTTTTTAGGTAATGCTTAAGTCTGTTTGCCATAATTTCCGCAAATATTTTATAATTATTATTAAGAAGCGATATCGGTCTGCAATTTTTTATATTCGGTTTATCTGACTCCGCTTTAGGTATCAACGTTATGTGGGCATCTTTCCAGGAGTCCGGTATCTTCCCTCCTTGTAGGATGTTATTCATTACATCACGTAGCACCGGGGCTAACTGTTCTCCAAGAACTTTATAATATTTGGCCGACAAGCCATCTGGGCCCGGAGCTTTCCCTAATTTCATTTTCTTTCTTGCTTCCTGGACTTCCTTTATTGTTATGGCCTTGTTCAATTGGGTTTTCTCTTCCTCCGTTATGGATGTTATTCTGTTATTTTCTAAGTATTTTCCTATTTCTATTATATCTTCTTCTTCTTTTCTGTTTAATTTTTCAAAGAATTTTAGGAAGTTTTTCTTTATTTTGTTTGGCTCTTCCACAAGCCTTTCTTCTATTTTTATCTTGTTGATCAAATTTTGCTTTTTCCTTTTTCGTAGTTGGCAGGCTAAAAATTTTCCCATTTTGTTTGCGGATTCGAAAATTTTTTGCCTCATTGATTTAATTCTCCATTCAACTTCTTGGTTAATTAGCATTGAGTATTGTAATTGTAACAATTTGGATGTTTGTTTAATCTGATCATCACTAGGATTTGTTATTAATTTTTTCTCATATTCTCTTAATTGGGTCAGGATTTCATCTTTCTTTTGTTCTTTTATTTTTTTCCTGTGACTATTTTGCTGGATTAGAAAGCCTCTTAGCACTAATCCACACTAATCAACAGCATTTTGTTTTTGTTTTAAACCAAGCCCTCTCCCCACCAGCATTCAGTATTTGAACAAGGATATTTTCCAGCCTGAATAGTTAAAAATGAAATTTTCGGTACCACTTTTCAGTTCCAAGTGATTAGGAAAAGCAAGGCCACTGTATTCCCTTCTTCCTTTTTCATTAATGATTTTTTTTTTTTTTAAAAAAAAAAGGATATTCCATGTTCTACAAACTGCATTTTATGAATGGTTTACAAGAAGGCCTATGCAAGACAGCCAAACAAACATGCATGCCTTTCAGTATCCAGTCAGAGAATTTGTTTCTTCACCTATTTGAGCATATTCCTTACACACATTTTCCTCTCTTTCCCCCCGCTTGTATAAATTTCTGTCCACAAGCAAGGCTCTCTTTCCTTCCTCCTGCAGGTCTCTTGTGTGACTGCCAAATTTATCTGACAGGTAGGCAGCTTGCTTTGTGCAGGTGCCCTTGTTTTGTATGTGTATATGTATTTTAGAAAGTGATGGTGTGATCACACCCTGTACATAATAATTTCTGCCCCAGGTGACAACACTAAAAGTATTTTTTTTAAAAACAAAACAAAAACAAAACAAAAACTTCCATGCTGTTCAAAACACTGAGATCCTTTAATATTTATAAGCTATTTCCCCATCCAATTACTTGAGTAAAGTGTATTATGCAGTGTATTATGCATTAAGTTGCACCCCCTTTGGGTACAAATAAGAATTGTTAACCAATGAGAATTACTTTTTTTTTTAAGCACACTAATCAAACCAAGCAACCAACCAACCCCTAAACAATAATCCAGGCCCTCTCTTATTTTCCAGTTTCTATAGCTAATTTGGGGTGGAGAACCTATATCCCTCCATATGTTGTTGGACTCCATAAGAGGATAAAAAGAGTCTTGATAGATTGGAAGGCTTATCTGCTGTTTTCACAGTGTTCAAGCACTGTTTTCACCAGTGCTTTTTTGGGGGGAGGGGACAGGGACATAGCTGTCAACTTACAGATTTGAAAATAAGGGACCAGCAGCCTCGAAAATAAGGGATCAGCAGCCAAAATAAGGGATCAACAATTACTTTGATAAAATACATATTTTGTTGCGTGCAAATGGCTTTAGATACCTATTAGGTCCATAAATTACCATATAGCATATATTCAACACAAAAAACAGCAATAATTTGTTGTTGACAAAGGACAGCTGGACATAGAAAGGGCCCCATTACCTTTAGTAGCTTATTTAAGGGACATCATCAATAAGGGACAGCAGTGGGACATGGCGCTGGGATAAGGGACTGTCCCGCCACATAAGGGGCACTTGACAGCTATGGACAGGGACAGGGATGCAAAGGTACACACACCCCTAAACATTTTGCGAATCTTTGTACTTTTGTCCATTTACTGTATTTATTTTCCCTGGTTTGAACTACAAAATGGTGATTTTCTTGAGTCAAAATGAGAGTACCCCTAAACATTTTTTTAAGAAAAAAAGCACTTGTTTTCACAGTGGTCAGTCAGAAACCTTTGAGGAGCCCAAAGGCACAATGGGAAGAGAATATCACTCATAACCCTTAGCAATTGGTATTCAGTTCCCTATGGTACTGGATGTAATACAGCCATCATGACTTGTAGTCATTGATATCCTTATCCTCCATGAATTGATCTAATCTAATGCTCAGTAGGTAGAGCAAGAGGCTTGTAATCTCAGGGTTGTGAGTTCGAGCCCTACATTGGACAAAAAAATTCCTGCATTGCAGGGGGTTGGACTAGATGACCATCAGGGTCTCTTCCAACTCTACAAATCTATGATTCAAAAACTGTCCAAGTAGATGGCTACCACCCAATTCTGTGTGAGCAAATTCCATACTTTAGGAATACGCTGATTGAAGATGTTCTTCCATTCTGCCGGTTCCCTCATTGAGAGAAGTGAGGTTACAGGGAACCAGACAGAAGGCCTTCTCGGTAGTGGCGCCCACCCTGTGGAACGCCCTCCCATCCGATGTCAAGGAAATAAGCAGCTGCCCTATTTTTAAAAGACATCTGAAGGCAACCCTGTTTAGGGAAGTTTTTAATATTTAATGCTGTATTGTTTTTAACACTCGATTGGGAGCCGCCCAGAGTGGCTGGGGAAACTCAGCCAGATGGGCAGGGTATAAATAATAAATTATTATTATTATTATTATTATTAGTAGTAGTAGTAGTAGTAGTAGTAGCAGTAGTATGTTCTGAATGTCTCACCACCCAGCTTCACTGGATGATGCCTGGTTCTAGTATTATGCAAGACAGAGAAACAACTTTTCCTCATCCATAACCACCAATGTCCCTGACGATTGGCCATGTTGGTTAGGATCTATGGCAGGCTTCCTCAAACTTGGCCCTCCAGATGTTTGAGACTACAATTCCCATCATCCCTGACCACTGGGTCCTGCTAGCTAGGGATCATGGGAGTTGTAGGCCAAAAACATCTGGAGGGCCAAGTTTGAGGAAACCTGATCTATGGGAGTCACAGTCAAACAGGATCTGGAGGGCACAAGTTCCCCATCCCTGATCTAACTCTTTCCATAAATTACTCTGTTGTCAGTAACTTAGTCATCTCTATGATCATAGAATCCCACCACATCTGAACTGTTCTTTGCTTATTTGATAGCCTAGTAAGTTTGGGAAAGAGCAGGGAATGCGCTCCAAGCCTGGATAGCTCAGTTGGTTAGAGAGTGGTGCTGATAACGCCAAGGTTTGATCCCTTTTTGCAATAACTGCATATTACTACATTGCAGAGAGTTGGACTAGATGATCCCCAGAGACCTTTCCAACTCTACAATTCCATGATTCTGCACACCTGACAGGAGAAATCAAGGTAAAGTCAAAGGAGAGTCTACTGAAAACTCACCTGTAAGTATTTGTGCATGAACCAGGAAGCTTGCTTTCCATCATTCACTGATTCCACTGTAGTGTTGGCCAGTCCACTAACGTCACCTCCTGCAAAAATCCATGGCTCGCTTGTTTGCATGGTCTCTTGATCAATTTCAGGGAGACCCCATCTGTTGAACTTGAGAGGATGCAGAGCTTCTTTTACTGTTTTGTAAGGAAAGAGGGGATGGGAGGGAAGCAGAAAAAAGTAGATGACACAGGTATCTACTGTAAGTTTGGAAAAACTCTTTGTCTGTACACTTGTATTTTCGGATACCTCTTAAAATATCTTAATTAAATTTTGCATGTCAGCTCCTAAAAGCAAGAGGAACAGGTTTTTGTCTGTTTTGGAATACCACTGAATGCCGTTTCAAAACAAAATGGCAGATTGGACCTTTCAAAACTGCAGCAATTTGGACACCACTTAAGATACCATAACCAAACTTGGGACAATGCTTCCTAAGGTCAAATAGCAGTTGTCTGTCTTTATTTGGATACTGTTGGGTGCCCTTTTGAAACACAATGGCGTACTCAATCTTTCAGAGATTTGGACACATCTTAGGATATCATAACCAAATTTGTCATGATGACCCCTGAGACAAGAGGAGTACCATTGGATGACATTTTGACTCAAGATGGTGGACTCAATATTTCAAAAATGCACTCATTGTCAATGTGAGCTGCTGTTGAAGTCTTAGAATTCCCAGGCAAGATGGATGCCCCTGCTATTAACACTTAAAATGTTGCATACTATTAGGTACCTGAAGGACTGTACCACTTCAGACTGCCCATGGGGGGAATCACATAACAGAATGCTCTTTAGCACAAAACCATTCTCCGCATGAATCTCATGAGCATCTCAGAGAAACAACAAGGCCAGAACCTTTCTCACTGAGAATAATTTATTATTATTATTATTATTATTATTATTATTATTATTATTATTATTATTATTATTATTATTATTATTTTGAGGAACTCTCAATATTACGAGCCACTACCTTCTATCTGAAAAAGCACAGTCCAAAATCAAGTTTAAATCCTTACCTGCTTTTTGGGGAAACTAGGACTCTCTGGTTGTTTGATGACTATCGTCTCACTTTAAGGTGATCAAAACAGTATGTTGCTGTGAGTAGAGTAGCAGGCACTAGGGGACAACATGGTGGGGCTGTGCTGCTCACCTGACCTCCCTCCAGCTTACTCGCTGCTTCATACCAGAAGGAGGAGAGGGGAGAAATAAGGCAACTGTAAGGCCAGTACAGTGCAAACACGCTGGTAGAACCAATCTAGCACTCCTTCTGGTGCATTTGAAGCATGCTGACCTTGTTGCTGCCTCTCCTCTTCTTGGTATGCATCAGTGGCTCAATTGCCAGGAGATCAGGGGAATGGCACTGCCACGACAAACCATCTGCTGCTGGTAGAAGAGTCTTAGACTGGAAAGTCTGGTTTCATATCCCCATTCCTCTATAAACCTCCCTTGGTGACTTTGCATCAGCCACAAACCCTCAGCCTCAACCTCATAGGGTTTCTATGGGGATAATATGTGGGGTGAGATGTAGATTGCCTTGTATTCTTCAGAGAATCAACAGGGCACATGTGTAATGAACAACGAAACAATGCATTTATATTTTTTGATGTATCATTCATTATGGTTTGATGCAAGATGTCTTGGAAAGGTTTTGCCCTGAAAACCAGCAAACAATGAAACAAACAATAGCTATGATAAATTAAACAAGGAAACAATTAGGCAAATAAATAAAACGGCAAAAAAGAACGGAAGATTGTTCTCTTGCTCATGGCAAAAAGTAATTTTAACTTCAAAATAATGTCATTTATTCTGCTATAGTTTAAAATTCAGAACAATCTGTCATTTAAAAAGCACTAGCGCCTTAATTTTAGCCGCATATGGAAGTACATTTGAGTATTATTTTAGCACATATTGATGCCCTGTATCAAATGAATGACGTTTATGTAGGTATTACTCTATTATGGTACCCAGGTTCTCCCTCCCCCCCCTCTTCCAAGTGACAGGGTGGGAGGGGGTTTTTTAGCATCCCTTGGGGACATACCACACACAGATGCAGATTGCTAAGGTCAATTAAACTGATGTAGCTGTGCTGTCATATATGTAAAAGAGAATCCTGCTAGTATATTTCTCAGTTGTCATAGACAGTGTCAAAGATGTGCTCTGTTTCTACAAGAGATGAGCAGAGGCAGCTGTGTTTTGCCTTGGGAAACCCTCTGTAAAGTCAAAACTATCATTATAGGAAGGGATCAGATTTCCATAATTTCCCATTCTCCATTTCCATGTCAATGAGTTAAATAATGGGATAGAGGGCAACCATGTGTCAAGGGCTTGTTGGTGGGACAGATCAAGTGAGGAGGGGGAATGGACTTCCATGATGGATTTGAAGGAGGAAAGGCAACTGAGGCTGTAGTAGACATAGGGCTGCCCCATAGAAGTTATATGGAGGTGCACAGTCAAGGCTTTCTTTCAAACATTTTCTGCAGCTGCTCCAGATGCAGAAGAGTTAAGCCTCTTCAGTCTTTACAAGTGGCTAGATTCTTCAGCCTCAGAGATGCTACGGTAAATAAAGTCTATTTGGGTCATGGTCACCACTGTGACTGAAAACACCAAGAGGAGAATCTGTGGGGTGGCAGTGGGTGGGGGGAAGCAAAGCAAATTGGATTTAGACCCTCACACAGGCACTATCTCAAAATGCATGGGAAGGAAGTAATAATTAAGTCCAATATCTCATTTTTTGATACAGTCAACAAAATGCTATTATGACAAATTAATATGACTACCACATAGGGGCTGCTAATACTGATAATGCCAAGCACGAAATGTTTTGAAACCCTGAATGCTAAGATAAAGCACTGATGGCTTAGACAAAAATACCATGAAAAGAAACTGTTTTGCATGTTTCAGCAGCTAATTTTAAAACTGGAAATACTGTGTCACTTTCAGGATCAGAAGCGATTAGTCTCCTTTAAAGTCCCACCACTTGCAGAAAACTAAACTGAACGGAAGCAAACAAAGCATGCATTTGGTTTAGTCTGCTAAAATAATTTACAAAGTCCCAAGACTAGATTTCTTTTCTCTAGGTATCTGACTTCCAAGCAGCTGAGTTGGTTTAATATTTCTACGGATAAAATAAAGAGGACCTAACGTTCCAGGCTATATTTCTTGAAACCTTAATAGGCACTTCATGGTTGTTGGAGAACGGTAGTTTTGCAACTATAGTAAACAGGAAAAATTGGCTAATTAGACTATTAGCTGTGTGGTGTAGTGGTCAGGAAGCTGGACTAGGGTTCAAATCCTCTCACAGCCCTGAAGCTCATTGGGTGTCCTTGGGCAGTCACAGCCTAACAGGGTTGTTGTGATCATAAAACGGGGAGGGGAAGTTGAACCATGAGCATTACTACCTTGAGCTCTTTGGAAAAGAAGTTATAAATGCAATAAATATTGACCACTACTTTGAATCCAGGCTCTTGATGTTCCTGTGTGGTTCATCTCACACAATCTCACCCCTCCCAGGTTACTGTGGCATTAGTGGGACGGGAGAAAAGTAGCTCTGACACCACTATCAGGAAACAAGACCCTGTTTTCACTATCAAGAAACATTTTATTCCACTGCAGGGACAACTTATATTCTTCCAGCAGCACTTGAAAGGCTGCTGGTACTGCGAGTGAGACAATAGCTATGCAATCTGAACAGATCATTCAAACTGGATGACAGCATGCCAAAGTTACCAAAAGATAGCAGCACAAATGCAGAAACCAAAATAATTTTGTAGACTACATTATAGTTCAAGCTGCTGCGTTCATTAAGCAAATAGACACAAATAGGAAAGCGTCAACCAATTATACACCACTTGGTGTGGGGGGACGACGACTACGAGTAATATTAAGATATATCGAAAAGCTGGAAAATATTTTAATTAGCAAAACAAATCAAATGGAAAAGATTCCTCAAATAAAGCTTTAAAAGTGACACAGTGTGTGCTTGACTGCCATTACTAATTAGGTATCCATGTAATGTGTGTTCAATTTGGGCTTATTTAAATAGCAGAAATGCTCATTAGCTGCAGTATTTCTGTGAAGCCTCAGTAAACAGTTTAATGGTATTTTATGTTTAACCAATTTCATAAGTTCCTGTAATTTTGGCGTTTGCAGCTCATTAATGTTATTTTTGATATACATCTTGCAGACTTCTTTCACCGAAAACTGGCAGTATTCCCTTGACTGCACTTGGGATATATAGTGACTTCTGCTTAAACCAGAAACGTAAAGAAAGGAGAAGATGGCAATAACTTTATGATAGAGCCAGTCTGGCTCTTGTGTTATTAAGGCAAAAAAAAACCACACACAAAAACACCCTTAAAAGGTTCAACAGAAAGTGGTACAGGAGAACATTGCTTTGGAGCCTAAATTGACTGGCTTTCTTAGGGAACTGAAGCAGATAGAAAAGCATATTTCTGAGCTCTTCCTGTAATGTATTGTACAGTTTGCACCACCATTTTGATACATCATAAACGAAGTGAGCTAGATGCAGCTAGGTGATTTTAGACCCTGGTAAGGATGAGTGAATAGAACAATTTCCGTATCTCTTATTATCTTCAAGTCTTGCGGTCAGTTCTCCATATTTCCACAGCACCCTTCGCTTCTTCTTTTCTCAGCTCCCATGAACATTTATCAGCTTTTTAGTGCACCAGCACAGAGTGATGATATAGGTGGCCTGCTAAGGATGTGGGCCTTCCTTTATTTTCTTTGGGACTTCCTCACCCCCAGACCATCAACCTCAGGCACATCCTGGCCTCTGCTGCTCTTGTAGCCAATGAGATGCCTCTTGTGGCACATCAAGGATGTACAAACTCTTTCCTCAGCTAAACTGATACATGTCTCTAGCTCTATTGAAGTTATTTTGTCTTCTCTCAAAACTTCAGACATTTCTCCTGAGAAAAACCCTCAAGTGGAATGTACTGTACTTCAAAATTTACCTCATGTCTTATTGGGACAGCAACTTTAGAAGAACATGGATCTTTATTGCTTCATATTATTTCGATTTTATTTAAAACATGCGGGAGGTGGGAGTGGAGGAAATTTCCATATTCCTCTACTTGAAGAGCTTGTATGCATCATTAACATTTCTTTAATTCTAAAACTGAGCCCAAAGCAGCCAAGGTCCACTCATCTCCAGTGCTATTTTTCTAGAAAAAGAGGTGCTGGAACTCACCTTGAACACCTCCCTTGTTCTCTTAAAAAAGAAAGCACATTATTTTATTATTCAAGAGATGAACAGAATTTTCTTCCAACCAGAGAATGGCACCCATCTGAGAGGTGCCAGAACTGAGTTCTGGTGAGCTCTGGCTGAAAAAGAAATCCTGTCCATCTCTTGATTAATATACAGTGGCGTAGCGTGGGTTGTCAGCACCCGGGGCAAGGCAAGTAATTTGCGCCTCCTAACCCGTGGATTTGCGCCCCTAACCCTAACCCCCAGATGTTGCGCCCAGTGCTGCCGGCCCCCCCTGCACCCCCCACGCTACGCCACTGATAATATAACTTGCTTTCTTTTTTAAAAAAATGGGAGGGGAAATAGCTATAGGCCTCTACCTAGAAAACTTGTGTGCATTATTTTTTTCTTTATTTCTAAAATTGTGGCTGCAATAATCAAGGTCCACTCTTCTTCCAATATATTTTCTTGCTTATTTAGATATGACATAGTTCCCTTAAGGTGTGTACTTCTGGATTCAAAAAAAATTATATACATATGTACATATCTATATTCCTCTCTATTCTGTTCTTTACAGCAGCTAATGTGGAAATAAAACACATTATTCTGGGCTCAGGTCTGCTGCCAAACTTAAGATTATCAATGGCCTCTTAGTAAGAGCATATGTGATATCAACTCCTAGTGAAACCTGGCAAATAATGATAAGCAGAAACTCTGAGCATAGCTATTCACAAGGGAGGAAAGCCTATTCTTGTGCAGGTATTGGGGAAATGGGAAATAATAATAATTACAGAAAGATCACGTTGTGCTTCACAGCAACTGTCTGAGGCAACACGAAGCGGTGCTTAAAATAGCCTCCTAAAGTAACTCGGCTTTTTGTCCCCTGTAAAAATAATCCCATTGAAAATTATGCACTTTCTGTGTTATTTGTAATGGGTGTGCCACACGAACAAGGCTTTTTTCATGTGATCATGCTTTTACCTCTCATCACTGAGTTGTTTCAAAGGCATGTTAGCAATGCACATATGCAGCAACATATAATGGTGACAATAAACTTTGTGAATTGTGTTGCTATAGCGGAATGTTTCCCTTCTGGAAAGGCAGCCTTGTTACAGGATTTCTCTTCAGCAAGGCTATAATGACTTTAATTGTGACGTTTAGCTTATTTTTTTTAGTTGTTGCTTTGTTAATAGTGCCTCATAGATTGAAATTGCTTCACTCCTGATTTGTTAATGACTCTATATGGCTTATGCCGTATTTGTGATGTTCTATTATGTCCTATCCTGTTTTTGTTATTTATTGTTTGTAAGCTGCAGTGTTTCCCAAACTTGGGTCTCCAGCTGCTTTTGGACTACAGCTCCCATCATCCCTAGCTACCAAGATGAGTGGTCAAGGATGATGGGAACTGTAGTCTGAAAAAACAGCTTGAGACCCATGTTTAGGAAACACTGAATAATAATAATAATAATAATAATAATAATAATAATAATAATAATTTGTACACATTCTGGGTGGCTTCTGGCATATATCCAAAAACATAATAAAACATTAAACATTAAAATGGATGAAAAGCAGCATAGAAATATAATCAATCAATCAGTGGCAAACATTTTCAACAGTGGGGAGTGGCTTCCACGTAGTGGCAGCGCATAGGCTATACATGGAAAAGGTCCCAGGGTTCATCTGTGTGGCATCTTCATGAAGGGGTGGGAAAGATGCTTCTCTGCAACGCTGGAGAGAGCTGTCAGTCAGTGTGGACAATGTTGAAATGGACCGATGGACTGACAGCATTATCAGTGTGCATTTCTTGGTACGGAAAGTATTGATTTTATATGTAAAGATCTTTCCTAATTAATTCTAGGGGGTTTGGGAAGTGTCTGTGTGTGATACAAGCTGGAAGTTCCAAGCTGACAAGTAAGTTTCTATTCTGCCTAGAAACAAGCAGAAGGCTCCTGATATTTGGGTTATTCCTTCAGAGAAGCTGCACAGCTGGTTTTAACTGGTTCTGTTATCTCTTTCACCCAAGGTCATTCTGACTATAATAATAGGCCAGAAGGAGCCCGAGTTTCACTTTTTCTCTCTCTCGCTCTCTTTCCTTATGGTGTGGTGTTCTGTACATAGTATGCTTAGTATTAAGGTTTTAGTCCTATTGTAAGTTATTTTAAGTTTAAGACAGGCAACCCCAAACTCAGTCCTCCAGATGTTTTGGGACTACAACTCCCATCATCCCTAGCTACCAGGACCAATGGTCAGGGATGATGGGAGCTGCAGTCCCAAAACATCTGGAGGGCCGAGTTTCGGGATGCCTGGTTTAAGTCAAGTCTGCTGCAACTGGATTTCTTATGGACTGTCCTAATCCTGAATGTATTGGATTTGTGACCATTATGCTCATTTGCCTTCAGTGGCAGTAAAGCTCTGCTGGATGAAATACAATTGCCTCTGGTCTATTTCTGGGGAATCCTAAAATGTGTCTTAAGTTTATTATTTTTTTACTCTGCTAACAATATGTTGGATTCTATCTCTGGATCAATATTGAGCAGAATTCATGACAAGCATAAGGCAGCTTTCTCCGCTGTATAAATGGCAACTCTGACTATAGCCAAGAACAGCCCTTTCAGGAGAAAATGGAGTCCCTGTGGCAACAACAGGAAATTGAAGTGCAGAGAACAAAGGAGGACAACTTTTTGCAGCCGAGAAACAAATATGGGGAAGGGTGGCAGACTATTTGTACTGCGAGTTTTATTGCGGCTCTTTTGCCTTTTTCTCTTTTTCTCCAAAGCAACCTTAAATAATTCATTCCTTAAAAGCTACTAACAAATAAATATTTATCATCACCCTCATCATCTACCACAAATACATTCCTTGTGGAGGCTGCGGAGACCAGGCTGAAAAGAGACCTAGTGCAGGGAAACAACAAAACATAATCATGTTTCACAAGTATGAGGGGCAAATAGTTTTCGGAGGTGCCCCTTTGAAAGGGTTGGGGGCACAGGGGGAATCTTTCTCAGGATTCCCCCTGTCTCAGGTGTTATTATCCCCCAGAAACATAAATGTCTCTAGTTATTTCTAAATCACACAAAATAATCACCGTAAGTTATCTTAAGATAAATTCTTGTCATTATATTTTGAATTTAACCTTGGATAGATCCAAGAGCTGAACTTTACTATAAATCTTCCAGCCACACTGGGACTGAAGCAAGGGTGGCTAATCTATAGTCTGTAGACCATCTATAGGTTCCCCAGGTGATTTATGATGCTCCTGCAAGCCTCCAATAATTTGGCAGCCATGTGGACAATATAGTCATACCTAGGGTTAAATGTGCTTCAGGTTGAGCACTTTCAGGTTGCGCTCCACCGCGACCCAGAAGTAACGGAACACATTACTTCCGAATTTCGCTGCTTGTGCATGTGCAGATGGCCAAAATGGCGTCACGCGCATGCATGGAAGTGGCAAATCGCGACCCGTGCATGCGCAGGCGTGGGTTTCGTTCACTTCTGGATGCGAACGGGGCTCCGGAACAGATCCCATTCATATCCAGAGGTACCACTGTATTTAAATACAGAGAGAGAATGAGAGCTCAGATATAGATAAATATATTTATTTAGACACTGGGCAGGAGGTGGTGGGATGAATGTCTGCTGAATGTATGGGTGTGACTGCACATGTGTGAGAGATCGTGACATGCCAATATCGTGACATGCCTTGGAATCATGGCCAACCCTCAATGTGGCCTTCAAGCTGAAAAAGGTGGTACTTCCCTTGACCAAAGTTAGAAATTTCACCCCTGAATGTTTCCAATAATGAAACCTTCAAGATTCTCTGCCACATCTGAAGTACAGCAGAACATCCTATGCCAAATCATAGCTGTCAACCTTCCCTTTTTTTTGCGGGAAATTCCCTTATTCCAGCACCATTTCCCACTGCTTCCCGCTGCTATCCCGGATTGTTACATATCCCGTAGACTGTCCCCAGGACAGGTGAGGCTGTTGATCCCTTATTTTCGAGGCTGCTGATCCCTTATTTTCAAATCTGAAAGTTGACAACTATGTGCCAAATTACTAATACACTGGGAATGGATTAGGATGAAGTGCAGCCCAGCACCCTCTAGTGGTCATGCCATAGGCATAGAGCAGCCTTTCCCAACCTTGGGTCCCCAGATGTTGTTGCACTATAACTCCCATCATCCCTGGCTAGCAGGGGTTATAGTCCAATGACATCAAAGGACCCAAGGCTGGCATAGAGGCCTCAAAATTTGGGGGTACCAAGTAGCAGGGAGTCAGGGACCCTAGTTTTCATTTGATGGAACATCACAAGCTTCAGTTCTGCTCAGAAGACCATAATCCTGTTGACCACTCTGATACCACCATTGTCTTTTCTCTTCCAATCTACATTTCTCTACTGATTAATGCTTGTCAAAAAATCAACATGACCCACTGCAACAACTAGCCATCTCATTCATATATATATATATATATATATATATATGAGAAAATTGGGATTTAATCAGGTTGCTGGATAACATTAGTTGCTGAGTCCACCACAGGACTACAATAAAAGAGGATAAGCAGAGTAAGACCACTAAACTGATTGATATTACAGCTGGATGAGACTATAGACACTACTGGCGTCATTTGGCAAATCTATATTCAGCTTCTTATTTAATAGGTCAGCTTTTCAAATATGTTCTCATAAGATCCAATTAAAGTTAACTTCAGCAATGAGGACTTCATTAGTGATTCAACGGTTGCTCATTTCTTTTCTCTTCGGGGCATAAGCAACCGATAAATCAAATTCCCTATAAAAAGTTTTCGCAGGGTGAGATGGGGGTGATAGAAAGGCATAAGAAATATCAGAAGAGCCCAACTAAATGACACCAAAGGCTCACCTAGACCAGCACTAAGGGCGTACATTCCCTTTTCCCAATGAACAAAGAACTGGATTACATTAGGCCCATTCAGTTCAATGTTCATGCATACGAAGAGAATACACAGAGGAACAAATTGGTACACATGGATCCCCCCGATTCATAGAACCATAGAATCATTCATGCCCATTCATGTGCAAGTGGGGAGAAAATGGGTGATGGTGATAGCAGACCTCTCCTCTCTGGGTGTTCCTGCCAGCTGCCATTTTTATATGTCCAAACAGGTTTACATGGTGACTCTCACACGCCTTCATGAATAACTTTACTTCAATGCACGTTTTCTTGTTCCATCTCTTGGTTAAAGAGCCCAATCTAGACATTTCTTTGCCAGATCAATGTATCTGCTGAAAGGGCCATTGGGTTGCTCACAGCAGTCCTATAATAGCTAAGAGACTTACTGCAGTTGCAACAAAATTCCAAGCAACAGTTACTTTCACGAAGGGGCAATGGCTGTGCAAAACAAAGATGGAGCCTTCATCCTCAAAGAACTCACTTCCCTTGCGTTTGGGTGCATCTTCCACAGTGTGGTTCCTTTTCCCTGCCTCGAGGGTTCTAGATCGCACAGGGAACCTACATGACTAGAAAAGCTTCCCCACAAGCCCTTCACATGAGCAATGACTGAATAAGGCTATAATGTATACAGATTTGCATGCATTCTAAATTAGCATGATGAGATGGGCATAGGCATTCACTTTTAAAATGGAAAAGGGCAGTAGTGGCTTAGGTGTAGGGCTCCTGCTTTGCATGCAGAAGGTCACAGGTTCAACCCGACATCTCCAGTTAGAGCTTCTGCCAGTCAATGTAAACCAGGGTTTCCCAAACTTGGGTATCCAGCTGTTTTTGGACTACAGTTCCCATCATTGCTGACCAATGGTCCTGCTAGCTAGGGATGATGGGAGCTAGAGATGGAAGCTGGAGACCCAAGTTTGATGTAGACCATTCTGAGCTATATGGAACAATGGTGTGACTCAGCATAAGGCCCCTTCCTATACACAATTAAAAATTGACCTCCCTAACTTGTTCCTTCCTACCTAAGTTTCCTGCAGAGTTGTTAGGGAACAGAAAAGAGATTTAGTGATCTACGTTTTCTGCAGAGGAACACGAATGCAAGTTACGAAACGAACAAATAAGAAAATGAATGTGCTCTTTTTAAAGAATGAAATTGAGGCAGGAAACAGTATTTCAAATCAAATTTCACCCTCTCTTCTATTGTAGCCATTTGAAATGTGCACATTCCAGTCATCAAAGTGTTTGTTCTAGGGAATTTAGTACATCCTGGGAGAAAACCCAACCAAAAGTAAGTCCCACTGATTTCAATGTGACAATTATGCATATACTTGAACCAGTGGGATTTAAATGTGCATAACTGCGGCTGGATTATGCCCCTTGTAACTGAGAAATACCTTTAAGGTCACTTAGGACTGAACCAAAGGCACTGATCACCACATCGGCTTTCAGGCGGACAATCTGATCCTGGTCCTCATTCCAGTTTCCATCTTCATCTTGCTCTGTCCGAACAAATTCCATAGCAACAATCTTCCCTCCTTTCACTACAACCTTCCGAGGGGAAAGGAAGGGGAGAAATTCACATTTTTCTTCTTTTGCAAGATCTACCTGGAAGGGGAAAAATAACATAGTTGCTATTGATTATTTTTTTTAAGGTGAATTTGTATGTTGAAAGCTATCTTGAGAGAGTCTGACCCTAAAAGAAAAGTCTACAAATGTTCTATATAAATAGATAACACTTGTGTTACTTTCTAACCCTGCAATCCTATTGCAGGCATCCCAGGAGTGCTGAGTATTTGAATCTCCCTCTTTGAGGATAGAGAGAAAGGTCTATCATCAGAGGTAGAAATCTGGCACCTCAAGCCTCTCCACGAGGCTGTGGAAAGATCCACAGCCAGTTATTGTGATACTGGTGATGGCACAGGAGAGGTATGCCAGGGGGGTTCTGGGAGGGTCTGTAGGTCCACAGGATTTAAAGCCCTCTCTATCCCAACTCTCTCTTCCAAAAGAGGGAATAAACTACAGTGTTGGCATAGCCTATTTCCTTTCCATTGTTTCCAAGGAGGCGGGAATCTTAAATGAAACATAAACTGGCAAAGTAAAACAGGAACGCAATAAAACCACTCCATCTTCACTTTCTGCTCTGCTGAGCTGGTGGGACATTGGAATAGAGTGAGTCATCCACCTCCAGCTCTCCTCCTCTTTGGCTCCCTTGGATCGCAGTCTACATCTTCTACACACTGGGCTGCAATCTTTTATTGTGGCTCGTTCTGTAGATTCCAGTGTTAGGAGGGTGAGATATGCATCCGAACAGGACAATGGTAATATTCTCAATACACATCAACCTCTCTCCCCGCAATCAGAAGATCAAACTGTCTTTTTAACCATCTTTTCTACCACCCACTACTTCTGGAATTGCATTACTTTTAATTAGCAGCATCTGTTAGGAGACCTCTTGGATTTGAAGTCAGAAATGGAATCGGCTTCATCTTTGTGAAAGGCTCTTACAGTAGGCTTCATTATCATTCCAATATGAGAGGAGACCACACAATCTGTTCTGGGAATAGCAGTTAGACCTACACACATTCCGTTGTCAGCTACTTGCTGTGGTGCCCAATTATCAAATCCACAAATGTTTTAAATGAATTAAAATGTGTAAGGCAAGGCTGTTGTCGTTAAATATTCCTCAAGTCTGGGATTCATCCAGTCTCTTTTTGCATTTAAATTATCATTTATGATTATTTTTGTTTCCATTCATTTGACACATACTGAATCTACACAAAGCAACATCTTCCATGACCAATAGTCACAATTCTTTCTACTCCCATTAGTCAGATGTCTTTTCTTAAATGTCAATGATTTCAGCTGAAGAATGAATTCACAGCAGCAAAGCCCAATTTAGTGAGAGCAGCAAACCTCTGTTTTCCCCCAAGCTCCTTTCTCCCAAAATTCTACTATGCTATGTGCGCCACTCCTCATTAAAGTGCAAGAAGGAAGTCAACAGGTGAAGGTTTAGTACAGGTGTGGGGAGGCTGAGGCTTTCTGGGTGTTGCTGAACTACAACTCCCATCAGCCCCAGCAAGCCAGGCCAACAGCCACAGATGATGAGAGTTGTAGTTCAGCAGCATCTGGAGGGCCCAAGGTTCCCAACACCAGTAAACCAGAAACGGGTGCCTCCGCAGATATACACACTGCCTCCACATATCTGCAAGAAATATGGCAGATGGAATCACTGGCAGATAGCAGTCAATTGCACACACACACACACACACACACAGGACTTCAGAACTTAGACAAAGAGGAGATGGACGGCATATCAGACAGTATTGACAGTATGCATTAATACTGTTAGTTGTTTGGATTATTTTTATTATGTATTTTGTGCTTCGTATATTGCCTAGGTGTTGTGACCCACCCAGAGACCTACAGGTATAGGGCGGTATACAAATTTAAGAAATCAATCAATCATCATCATCATGCCTCATTCTCTCTGTTAATCTACAAAAATGGGAGGTTCTGACTGTGAGGCCACAGCAAAAGGGCAACAGTACAGCAGCTACAGTCTGGGTAACAACCATGACAGGATAAGCACCCCTTCCAAATTCCAGCTAGAGAATGGACCCTCTTGGAGTGAGATCCCACACAACAAACTTGATCCCAACGTGCCTATCAAACAGAGCAGATGTGCATTGTACATTGACAACACAATGCCACCAGTACGTAACTATGACCTCATAATAGCTTTTCCTGAAAAAGCGAAGCATTTGTAACATTTGTAACAATGAGAGGACCCTTGAGGATGAGCCCTGCCATAGAGACCAGGGCTTGAATTCAAAGGAGTGCTAAGTAACTCCTTGCACAAGTGGAACAACATCTGCTTGTGCAAGGAGACTTCCTACTCTCCTCTCCCACTGTGCCATCATATTTCGCTGTGATCGTGGCAGCAAACCACCCAGAGACTGCTAAATATCTTCCCCACTCCCTTCCAGTGCTATTTTTCTAGGGGGGAGGGGGAGGTGCCGGAACTCACCATGAACACCTCCCTCATTCTCTTAGAATGGCAATGATGCTTACCTGAGAGGTGCCAGAACCCACCTGAGAGGTGCTGGAACTAAGTTCCTGTGAGTTCCCCCTGAAAAAAGCCCTGCCCCCTTCTATTCCCATGATACTATTTCAAAATGTAGTGCTATTCTGAGACTGGAATGAGTGCTGCCATTGTTACAAAACAGGAGACAGAACTAAAAGGCGAAAGAGGTATGCCAGTTTCACTGCCCTGCTTTGCCCACCAAAATTTAGACTCCCGGAATGCTTCTGCAAACCTCCTGAAATGTCACCCAAATGACCTCCATTATTTACTTCAGGGGTCAGCAAACTATTTCAGCAGGGGGCCGGTCCACTATCCCTCAGACCTTGTGGGGGGCCGGACTATATTTTTTAGGGGGAGGAATGAATGAATTTCTATGCCCCACAAATAACCCAGAGATGCATTTTAAATAAAAGCACACATTCTACTCATGTAAAAACACCAGGCAGGCCCCACAAATAACCCAGAAATGCATTTCAAATAAAAGGACACATTCTACTCTGATTCCCGGACTGTCCGCAGACCGGATTTAGAAGGCGATTGGGCCAGATTCAGCCCCCAGCCCTTTGTTTGCCTACCCATGATTTACTTCTTGCTTCAATAACACCCACCATTTTAAGTGAATCTATTCTTTGTGAATTTAAGAATATAACTTCTAGTCATGCTACCAGATGCTTGACTTGCTAATTTGGTCAAAGATGTTTTCACATTAAGGCAGGAGTTGAAATTATTCCAAAAACTGGGCATCTCTTGAAAGGATTATGCAAAATGGATATGGAATTTAAAGAAGAGCTTAACTCCTTTTCTCAGAGCCAAACCTTTAGGGTTCATTGTGTTCTATTTGTGTTCACTAAAGTTGATAAGATTACTAACTTTTATGGTTAAAAAAAAATGTGGCAGGATTTAGAAAAGCTGTCCCGGTTTCTGATTTGATCCTGGAATTTTCCTTTTTTCTTAGGATGTCCCTATTCTCATCAAAGAAATGTTGGAGGGTATGGAGTTCAGCAACCACTGAACCAAGGAGATAATTACAGTGGTGCCTCGCAAGACGAAATTAATTCATTCCGCAAGTCTCTTCGTCTTGCGAGTTTTTCGTCTTGCGATGCACGGTTTCCCATAGGAATGCATTGAAAATCAATTAATGCGTTCCTAGGGAAACCGCCTTCAGACCAGGTCCGGGGACAGTCTGTCCCCGGACCTCTTCTGAAGGCTTGGGGGGGGGACAAGGGCTTTTCTTCCCACCCCCAGCATTTTAAAAAACCCCGGGACAGCGGAGGACTTCTCCGCTGTCCAGGCGATCTTAAAATGCTGGCGGGCGGCATTTTAAAATCGCCCCGGACAGCGGAGGACTTCTCCACTGTCCGGGGCGATTTAAAAGCCCCTGGGAAGGCAGGCAGGGGGGACAAAGGCTTTCGCCCCCTGCCCGCCTTCAGAAGGTGTTCCCGCCCCCAGCCCCGCTTCGGAACAGCGTTCCGAAGTGGGGCGGCTGGGGCAGCTGTTCCCGCCCCCCCTCCCCGCTTCGGAACAGCGTTCCGAAGTGGGGCGGCTGGGGCAGATGTTCCCGCCCCCCCTCCCCGCTTCGGAACAGCGTTCCGAAGTGGGGCGGCTGGGGCAGCTGTTCCCGCCCCCCTCCCCGCTTCGGAACAGCGTTCCGAAGTGGGGCGGCTGGGGCAGCTGTTCCCGCCCCCCCTCCCCGCTTCGGAACAGCGTTCCGAAGTGGGGCGGCTGGGGCAGCTGTTCCCGCCCCCCCTCCCCGCTTCGGAACAGCGTTCCGAAGTGGGGCGGCTGGGGCAGATGTTCCCGCCCCCCCTCCCCGCTTCGGAACAGCGTTCCGAAGTGGGGCGGCTGGGGCAGATGTTCCCGCCCCCCTCCCCGCTTCGGAACAGCGTTCCGAAGTGGGGCGGCTGGGGCAGATGTTCCCGCCCCCCTCCCCGCTTCGGAACAGCGTTCCGAAGTGGGGCGGCTGGGGCAGATGTTCCCGCCCCCCCTCCCCGCTTCGGAACAGCGTTCCGAAGTGGGGCGGCTGGGGCAGCTGTTCCCGCCCCCCGCTTCGGAACAGCGTTTTAAAATGCTGGGGGTCGGCAGCGAACGCTTCGCTCCCGACCCCCAGCATTTTAAAATCTCCCCGGGACACGGGGAGATTTTAAAATGCTCCCGACTTCTCTGCTGTCCCGGGGAGATTTTAAAATGCTGGGGGTCGGCAGCGAACGCTTCGCTCCCGCCCGCCAGCATTTTAAGATCGCCCGGGGCAGGCGGGGGGGAAGGCAGGCGGGGGGGAACAAAGACTTTTGCCCCCGCCGGTCTTCAGAAGAGGTCCTCTTCTGAAGGCCGGCTGTGGGCGAAAGTCTTTGCTCCCGACCGCCAGCATTTCCCTATGGGCTTTCGTCTTGCGAAGTAAGCCCATATGGAAATTCGTCTTGCGAAGCGCCTCCAAAACAGAAAACCCTTTCGTCTTGCGGGTTTTCCGTCTTGCGAGGCATTCGTCTTGCGGGGTACCACTGTACCTTTAGAAGACATCTGATGGCAGCCCTGTATAGGAAAGTTCTTTTAAAAATGTTTAATGTTTTATTGTGTTTTTATACATGTTGGTAGCCACCCAGAGTGGAGGGGCAACCCAGTCACATGGGTGAGGTGTTGTTGTTGTTGTTGTTGTTGTTGTTGTTGTTGTTGTTGTTGTTAATATTGAATAGGGCATTTCTATTATCACAGGAGAAATGTTGGAAGGTATGGCATAGTCCATGGTCAAAAGTGATGGTGGCTGTGGTTCAACAATATATAGAAGGCCACTGGTTTGCTACCTCTGTTTTAGGAAGGAAAAAAATCTGCAAACAATATTTACACCTCAGCAAAAAACAACAACAGTTCATACATAAGAACCAGGGAACTACCATCAGAGTTGTGCTAAGAATAAATTAGTGTATTTATTACATTTGTTCAAAAATAATCTCTCTAAATTATTACTCTCTGACAAAAAAACTCCAGAACATAAATTATGCAACATGAAAAATTACTCTCTGTTCTAGATGATTCCCCACTAGTCACCTTGTGCAACCGTTAGGTCTACATCTGTCCCTGAAGAGAGGGGGCTATTTCCGCATATATTTTGTAACTGGGGCATATCTGATGTCTCATTAGTGTGAATTATGCAATAATCCGTGGTATGTGGCACATAAATTACAACAAAGCAAGCCCAACACATTGCGATAATTAAAGCTGAAATAAAAAGCTTTCATAATAAAATAAATGATTAAGATGCCAATCAGAAGCTTAATGTGTGTGTGGCGTATGCATGCCGGCTACTGAAACTCTGATCTGAGTTCCAAATTAAGTTGTGCCTCGAAAAATTGGTAACCTTTTTTTAAAAAAAGCACATGAATTCAACACACAGACTTTCTTTCTGAGGATCTCTCCCACATCTAAATAAAATTCCTGGCCTGCTCTTCATAGACATCTAAAAGTTGTTCATTTTTATGGTGGCCAGTTGGACAAGGCCTGTAAATATCGCACACAGTTTGGAGTGGCTCTACATGTACATTTCTTCTATCAGAAGGTCAATATTTAGAGTCATGTCGCAAAGGTGAACTGGCTCATGAAAACAGCCACATGTGAACTGGAGTGATGGGCCAACGAAACTCAAGCAGACGTTGCTTTGGGGACTTGCCAACCTGGCTGAATTCATTGCTGGGAGGCTCTCATCACCTCAGATACATGGATTTCCTCTGCAAAGTATTTTTTTTAGAAATAACAACATTCCCACCTTGTGGTAAGTGACCATTTGAATGCAACCTAGAATGGAGTAGGGTAATCTGTACAGTGCAACTGGATAGTTATAATTTATATATTTGGAAAACTGAAGTAACTACCCAGAATTCTCTCTCTCTCTCTCTCTCTCTCTCTCTCTCTCTGTGTGTGTGTGTGTGTGTGTAATTTCCCTCAATTGGAATTACAAACATATTACCAAGTGCTAAACTGCATGTCTATAAATGGGAACTTCCAAATGCCATCGTATATTTTTAAAAAATAACAGTAGCAGACGCTCCAACTGTCCCTATTTTCCAGAGAGAGTCCCAGATTTACAGAAGCCGTTGTGGCTTCTGGTTTGATCCCAAGAATGTCCTGCTTTTCCTTAGGACGATCCTAGTTTCCTCAGCGAAATGTTGGAGGGTATGGAGCTATGCAACCCCCAAGCCAATGAGATAACTAACTCTACAGCTTATTGAAGACATCTGAAGGCAGCTCTGTATAGGGAAGTTGTTTAATGTTTCATCATGTTTTTATATATGTCAGAAGCAGCCCGGATGGGTGGGGTATAAATAATAAAATTGTTGTGGTTGTGGTTGTTATGGAACAGGACGTCCCTATTTCATTGGAGAAACGGAGGGTATGCAATAGAGATCATAGGGACATAGGAAGATGCCTTATACTGATTCAGATAATTGGTCTATATAGCCCAGTACTGCCTACACTGGCTGGCAGCAGCTTTCCAGTGCTATCTCCCAGCTCTTACTTGGAAATGCTGAGAACTGAACCTGGGACCTTTTGCATAGAAAGCCTGAGGCACAGAGCAACCCATACATTGAGCCAAGCCTGTGCAGAGTGCAAGGGGCAGCCTGATACACTTGCCCCAGGCTTTGGAAGGCTAAGCTGGCCAGGAAGCCCCCTCAGGGGCTTGGTGGACTTGCGTTGTCATGCCAAGAATGCCCCATGCCTCTTAGCTGACTGGGAATTCCTGCCCCAGGCCTCAGACAAGCTCTGCACAGGCTTGCGTAGAGCCCATGTAGCTTGTTTTAAAAGTCTGACATTCAACTGTTGGCATCTCTGGTTAAAGGATATCCAGTAGGTGGGTTGGGTCCATGAAGAGGTGCCAGTTAGAGAAAGAAGAAGAAGAGGAGTTTGGATTTGATATCCCGCTTTATCACTACCTGAAGGAGTCTCAAAGCGGCTAAAAATCTCCTTTTCCTTCCTCCCCCACAACAAACACTCTGTGAGGTGAGTGAGGCTGAGAGACTTCAGAGAAGTGTGACTAGCCCAAGGTCACCCAGCAGCTGCACGTGGAGGAACAGGGAAGCGAACTCGGTTCACCAGATTACGAGTCCACCACTCTGAACCACTACACCACATTGGCTTTCAAGACTAGGCTAGATAGTCTGAGTCAGTATACACTTAGGAACATCATATAGTTCCTAAGAAGACCACAGTAAACACCTCATAGCAATATTTTATTTCAAGTGGCTGGCACAGTGTTATGAGACGGCAAAAACCATCAGGTGTGAGACAGGTTTATTATATCTCAATGTCTTCCTGAGGGGAAATATTCCCACACTTGTATAATTTTAAGTTACATGAAGGTTTTCTTACGATAGAAAACTCTCCTCACAGTTGACAGAAACATGCTGTGAATAAAGAACACGTCTTGCACACACTTGTTTTTGTATTTCAGGGCCAACTCTAAAGGGCTTGAGGCTGGGCATGTGCCAGGACTCCAAGAGGCCATGAAGAGTCCACCAGGTCAACAACACTATGGTCAAAATGAGGCACAAGAGACACATTAATTGACACACTCTCAGGGCTGGCACCAAAGGTTGGCATGTCTGACGAAAGCCTGATGGACCTCCTTCTCCTCTTCAGCATGTTCACCCACCTCTCACCCTGGGCCAGATAACAGTGGTGGTGAGAAGGAGGAGGAAATGTCATGACTCTCTGCCAAGCAAGCAAGCAGGTAGAATAGTAAGAGCAGCAAGCAATTAGTGATATGGAGGTAGATGCACTGACAGAGGTCCCATGGAGGATGTCTTATCCTGCAAAAACCTGAAGCTGACCCTCCATGCACTGCCTTTTCCTGGTTAAAGGAGACTCACTGAATGACACCCAAATTCATGCATCTGGAACTCATTTTCATGAGTAGTATGTGATGTTTTCCCATATGCACCAGTAAAGGCAGATATCAATGTAATGTTTATTTTTACAATCAGAGGGTAGACTTAGTATTTATTTTATTGCGGTCCTATTCTATGCTGGCTGCCTCACACCCAAACACCCACCTGCACGCTGTCTCTGGCTGAGGTTCTAGCCTCCTCCATTAACCTCCCAGAGGGGTCTTCCCTCCCAAACATAACAGTACATAACAAACTTCTTAAAGGGATAGCACCACATGGGAGAAGCTGTCTCTGGGCTTGTCTACACTTCCGCTTGTCCCGTGCCTAGAAAGCATGGTTCCGAGTGGTTTTCTGCTTGACCTGAGATTTCTAGACATGGGTCTGAATGATTTCCCCATTGCTCTGCTCCTTTCCCAGGGAAAACTAGCTCTTTAGCTCTAAATCAAAGCAAACGTGAATCTGGAGAAAACCTGAATTGCTTCGACTGAGCACGAAAGAGTGGCTTTTCCCAGGGGAAAGTAGCGGGACAAAAGGAAGTGTGGATAAGTCCTCTGTAGCTACAGCGCAACATGTGAAGATGAAATCACACACTATTTGTGACTATTTGTACCTTTCCCTCTGACTTTCTTTTTATATATTTGTTTCCAAACAAAAGCAGTAGGGAGCAAATGATAGGCAGGGAGTAGGGGAAGAACCATCTTGTCCTTTGCTTGCTAGCCACCATGTTGCTCAAAATTTCTCATTTCCAATGCTATTTTTTCTGTCCTGCCATGAGCATGGAGGGGAGGGGTATAGACCTCAGTACCTTATCCCCTTCGATGAAGAAAAGTAAATTGTTGGGGAGGGGGAGTCAAATTTTGAGTGTAACAAATGCCCCATTGGGAAATGGCTGCTCCCCTCACCCCCAATTCTCTGATCAACCCCCAAGCCGGCCAGCCCCAATTGCCCATGTTTTAATGTTAGGGGAATGCGGCAATAACCCCCACCCCCCAAACCAGTGTTGCATACCTTAATGTATTTCCTATTAGTACTTCTGGTGTTTCAATTTTGGGAAAACTTACCTCCTCAGGGACAGCCCGTATATTGGTAAATCCTTTCCTGAACACCACAAATACACGACGAGCTCCACAGCGCAAAGCTGACGTTGCACAGTCAAAAGCGGTGTCGCCCGCTCCAAGAACAATCACTGCTCCCTGTATTGATGGCAATGGAGAGCGACAGGCGCACATTCCTGAATGATGAAAGGAAAACCCCATTTTCAAGGAGGGGAAGAAGGGGGAAAAACACCAGAAAGCTATTTCTGCATGACAGCTCAAACGGCACTTATACTCGAAGCAATGTAAAATTGCATCTTGCAGTTTCCAAGCATGGAGAGTCACTATCAAATTATTCTGCTTCATTGAAAGACAGTTTTATTCCCATTTTTAAGATATGCTCATACATGTAATTTCATAGTCAGTACCCTTTAGCAGCACTGCCTTCCTGTCTTGGCAGGAAATAAAGTACAATGCATTTCTTCTTTAAAAATAAAAATAAAGGGGAGACTGTAAGGCCTTGTCAGATTGAGTGAAACTGATTTAAGATCCTGGTATTCAAAAAATTAAACCTTTGACTCATTCTTATCAGCATCACTATTCCTTGAGAAAGAGAGAGGGAAATCTTGTTACCAGAAATTCTGTCTGTCACCCAATCTAATGTGACTGGAGTCCCACTTACTCAAGCCCTTGTCCAAAGAAGGCTCCACAGTTGTGGAGGTAGACTACAAGTGACAGTAACTGAGGTTATAAAAAGGAAAACAGCTCCAACCACTCTTACTTTGCGAATCATGTCCACTGAAACAAGATGGCGTCCTGAACATGGGAAGAATATTTGTGCTTGATATCCAGGGTTCCTGGCTCTGGTTCAATCTACCTAGAGCCTGTTGTCACCACCATATTTATGTATGTGCATACATCAGGTGTGGGGAATCTTTGGCCCTCCAGCTGTTTCTGGATTACAAGCCCCATCATGGCTTTGGCCATGCCTGCCATATTTGTTTCCTACTTTTTTGTTTCTTAAAAGAATTATGAGGAGAAATATGAAAGTCTGTACAGTGTCAATAAGTCACTGTCTGGTAAGGTACAGGATACTGAGAAAGGCTTAAAAACAACAACCCTTAAAAGACACAAAACCCATACAATGTGTTGCACTTTAAAAGCAGGCAGAATGCAGCTAACCACTGATTAAACAAATTACTGTAATTTTTAAAATGATACCATAAATAGAATAAACCTGTAATCTGAAGGGGCCTGTGATAGTTTCATTCAAAAGACTATGTTTTTTAAAGCATATCACCAGTGGTCTATAATTCTTACGTTTGTGCTGCGGTAGTTGTGAATTTTCACAGCAAGGGTGGAGAACCACAAGTATCAATTTCTTCCAAGAACAAAAAAAAAAGTTAAACACAGGCCTTTGGAAACTTAAAAAAACCCCACCACACGCACATGGAAAGCTTCAGCATAGCATAGTACATGACCATTTATTTTTCCATATGGAGACAGAATTGAATTTTATCAGGACTGGTCACATTTCCACCAGTTTTATTTCAGGCAACTAAAGCACTACAGTAGTTTGGGACAAAAGAGTCCATTGAACTATTTCCTGAACCCATCCCCATACTGAGGATATTCCTTCTGATTGTTTTTTCTGTTTGTTTCCCCGATATGCTGTTCTTCTATTGTGTTTTCTTCCTGGCCATAGTCACTTGAAAAGCCTAGCAAATCAAGGATCACATTAGAAATATACATAGCTAACAAGATTTAGAAATGTGCTGATGTCACTGAGGGCAAATAAAGGTGCTTAATGGATCCACTGCCCCTACCCACAATTATTTTATTTATTTAACAAAATTTATATACTGTTCGAATGTCAAACAAAAACCCACCACAACCTCTAAGTGGTTTACAACCGTAAAATCAGTAATTCAATCAATAAAATATTGATTAAACAAGTATTGAAATCAACATTAGCTAAAATGGGTGACCATGTTCGCTTTTCAATATAATGTCTGAAAAAGGGACACATTTGTAAGCTGCTGGAAATATCAGTGAGATGTTCTGTCCTCTTTGGCTAATGCCTAGATTCCATTCAACTCATGTCTTTACACAAACCCAAATTCTTCCCACAATACTGTACTTAAGACAAAGGGTTTTGACACAGAGGTGAGCCAAGCGCCAATTGTAAATAATTGTGAAATACCTTCGATGCAGAGATTGGAATGCTGAAGTAAAAGGTTTAGGCCCAAAGCACCACACATTCCTGGCCAAAGCTGCCACAGGTATGGTAAGTTGTCAGGTCTACTTATGGAATAGGCAACTTAGTTGTGTTATGGTTCTCATGTGGCACTACCACCAAATGTAAGTAGTTCTTGGCAACTTCTACAAGGAGAGGTACACTGCTTCAATAATGTCAGGGGACTGCCATCAGAACAGGGGAGGGAGGCAGGGACGCCGTTGGGATACAGGGAGCCGCAGAAGCTTCTGAGGAGCAGTTCCTCATCCAACGGTGGGGAAAGCCACACCTCTAGTGGAGAAGAGAGGGAAGGGGCCAGCCAAGAGAGGAGAGGGCTCAAAGATGCTGCTGAAAGCCCAAGCTCGGTTGGCCGGGGGGGGACGCACGTCACTTCCATCACCCAGCTTGCGCAGAGGGGTGAAACGCAAGGAGGGGAAGTGGAGGTTTGGGGTGTCTACGTTCTTATGTTGGGGGAGAAGCCGGAAGGGGCCACTCCCGGATTCTGTAAGTGACTAAGACGGACATGAACTTTGGAGTTCTGCACTGTAAATAGTTTGCACAATAAAAACCTGTAAAAGACAGGTTTGGAGTCTGGTTACTCGCGAGGAACAACCAGCAACATCTGACAAATAAGTATTAATATTCACACAGGATTGAATAATTCAGCCTTGCCGAATGTCACAGGTTCATAGACTCCACCTCCCAAAGACATTAGACAGATTTCAAAAATGTTCATCATCTTATCCTATGAGGTGACAGGGAGGGGAGCTTTCTCTCTCTTTAACCAAAAAAAGCCTTGTCATCACTTTAAGCGGCACCATGGTTGCTCTGTGAATGTCGCTGGGCAGAACACGCCCAGGAACGAGGCTATTTCAGGAAGTCATTTCCTACCTTGGATTATTATTGCAGCTGGTGGTGGAGAGACCAATGGGAGACTCCACCTCAAAATAAATAATTAAATCACTGGGAGCAACTCTGTCATGGCCCCATGTCATTTTCATTGGGCTTTTCTTTCATAATGAGGAATGCTACTGACCTAATTGCAGTCCTATTGCTGCAATTGCTGGAGCAATGACAAAGCTATTTTTCCTAGCAAAATGAAGACTGCATCCCACTGCTCATTTGCATTTATCATGGTAATCCACACAACTGAAAAATAAATGAGACCCCCCTCAATATAAAGGTGTCCAGAAATATTCCACCACCACCACTTTCATGGAAAACTATTGTTTCTTTTTTATTTTCCCCCAGGAAACTGTAATGTCCCCTAGTTTGGGAATAACACATAACTATAGCTAGTTAAAAATCCTCTTTGCACAGGAGGAGAAAAAGGGAGGGGAAGTGACAGAGCCCTAAGGCTCATGCACATAACACTAAATCATAATTGCGAGCTCTTCTATGAATGACTTTTCATTCTAAGCTGCTGGAAAATCAACACTATGGCCTGTGTTTAAAGACCTCTTCTGCACACACAGCTCCATTTTCCTTCAGAGCAGGAAAGCCCGACAATGTTTTAAAGAGGCTTGCTAAAGGAAACTCAAGAATGTGCACAAAAATGGCATCTCTGGCTCACTGAATGCCACCCTATGGGCAGGGGCAAAACTCTATGCTCAGTAGTGTGAATGACTTGTGTTGTTCCCTAGATACCAGTTTATATTGTTTTATTAAAGCCATGCTCTGTGTACCTTCCATATGGAACATTACAACATATATGTCCCCTTCCTGGTTCAGGGTGGAGGACAGAATGCAAGGCTTCCTTTTATTGAAGACTTTTTATTAGTAAGATTCTGAATAACTATAGATCCTGATACTTCATATTTTGTTTTTGTATTAAGCATATCGAAATGTGAGGATATAAATGTGTTGCATAAATATCTTGAGAACAAATCATTCCGGCTACCTGGTTTACTTGCCATAGCCACCAATGGCAGGAAGTCTTTAGATGTGTAAAATCCTTGATCCATTCCCAGACCTTGAAATACAGCTTCTTTCTTTGGTTCTGGTAGACCTGATACACAAAAAGTAGAAAGGGTATGTGAGTATGTCAAGTATTCATAAGAAAGGAAAATATCTTCATCCTCTCAACCATTAAATTAGAAGAACCTATAGAACTTTGCTGACAACCAAAGATGGCAATTCATGATCATTATATTTTGTGCACAGTAACTTTTTATTCAACAAAGGTGTATTCATCATCAAAATCATTTATATAATGTTTTCAAGTGGTCAAAGCGTTTCTCATCTATCATAGATGTTGTATTTGCAGAGTCCAGTACACAGCGGAATGATGAGCAGTACGTGCCACATGCTTAACTTTGCTTTATTTTCACTTCAATGTTGTGAGATTACAAATATGCATCTTGCCTCTGCGGGAGCAGAGAAGCAACCTCTTTCTTCTCGGAACAAAGAACACCGAGAGAAGAGTGAAAAACAGGAAACCAGTGTACGTCACATCCAGTCTCCCATTCCCGTGGGAAACCCAACAGTACTCTGACTGTGGAATGCAAAACATTGTCCCGTGACAAGCACTTCGCTGCACAGTGAAGAAAGCAGAAACCAACAGTAGTTATAACTATCATGCAATGTCAGTGAATATTCTTATCCTCTGTATTGCAGGTGGGGAAACAGAATCAAAGAGTAAAGTGTTGTTTGGCCTGAGCTCAACTAGTGAATTCACAGCCAAATAAAGACCTGAAGTTGGGGGTAATCCAAAACCCTCCAGAGCAGATTTAGAGGGGCATGGGGGGAGAGAAGAAGATGAGGAAGTTACATTATGCAGACAGAAATCTTTGCACTAATGGAATGACTTTGTTGGATACAACCCAATTAAACCATTTTGATATTTGTATGATTTGCATAAGGGCTTGACAAAAGAGCTCTTCATGTTGATTACACATATTTCAGCACTAACAACTCTCTACACAATTAGGGCTCATCTCTATATCCCCCCCCCCCAAGATCCGGTACACATTCAGAAAGATCTACTGGGTACCTCTAATAAGGGAGGAAGAGCAGCTGCCATCAGGAAATATATCTCTGTTGAGGCTTCTGGCAGCTTTTCTTTCTTACTGTAATAAATACTGATAAGCTGCTACCCGACAAGGATTTGTTTCAGCCACTTGAATGGACAACTGTAACAAATATTTTACCAGTCACCACAGTGTCGACACATTGTCTTTTTGGACCTTAAAAGCCCCTCACTTGAACTTCATATGAAAGAATACACCAAGTGCCATTTTACGTCACCCTGAGACCTCAGTCAAGACAAGAAAATGTCTGAAGACAGGAAAATAAAACATTTCTCTAAATCTGGAGCAGGGAGACATTATGAGTGCAAAAAAACAAAAAAACCCCGACACTTAGAAAAAGAAAATCCAGAGATATACCTTCAAGGATGAAGGACCCTGGAAGACCATGTTCTTGGATGCCTGCCATACTCACTGCCAAGAGTCATTCAATGCTCTATCAAACATAGAACATGCAGATACCCACAATGCCCCCACACAATTGAATGCCCATAAATTTCCAAGGAAGCAAGTGCAATATCTATTTCCCTTGAAAACAGAGGTGTCACAGCAAAAACTGGTGTGTGTGTTGCATTTAAGAGGAGGAACTCTTGGACCAAACTCAGCATCCCAGATGCGGGTGGCGCTGTGGTCTAAACCACTCAGCCTCCTGGGCTTGTCGATCAGAAGGATGGCGGTTCAAATCCCAGCGACAGAGTGAGCTCCCATTGTTCTGTCCCAGCTCCTGCCAACCTAGCAGTTCGAAAGCACGCCAGTGCAAGTAGATAAATAGGTACCACTGCGGTGGGAAGGTAAACAGCATTTCAGTGCACTCTGGTTTCCGTCATGGTATCCCGTTGCACCAGAAGCGGTTTAGTCATGCTGGCCTGAAAGCGAGATGTGCACCACAACATATCCCAGACTAAACCATTCCACCCTTCCTCAAAGAGAGCAAGACAGACAATGTAATGTGATATCAGAAAGATAGTTGATGTGTTCATAACACAGGGCAAAATTACACATTTCCAGTTGTATCTATTATACCATAAGTGCAAGGATGTCTCCTTATTGTAGCCCTGTGTGTGCTGCTTTCCTGGAACTGAGCTGAAATCCTTTGAAGTTTTCCCATTGACTTGTATTGAGAGAAAGCTTTGGTACTTCAGCCCCTGAAGGCATTTGAGGCAATACAAATAGATAGGCCCCTATTCTTTACTACACAATACAGGCGTTGCTAATCCCCTCATTAACTACCCAGACTACTGTTGAACCAACCTCCTATGTACCTCTCTTTCCTCCTAAATATGGAAGGGGTGTTCTTTCTGGAGCTTGCTGTTCCTTAGTGAGTACGCGGAGACTGTCTCACTCTCACATGCCTCCTCCTCCCCGGAAGGAGCTGGTTTGGATGGTGGGAAGATGAGACAAGCCTGGTGTGGGGAGGGCATGGGCAGGGAATCAAGAGGTACTTTCCTCTTCCCGTTGCTAGTCTCCGATTCTCATTCTCCCTAATGAAGGCCCCCACAACCCATTGGGCCCCTCTATGAGATCACCCCCTTCCCATTCTGCATTTCCCCGAGGTTTGTGCCCCACTCAAAAAGCCACTCCTAAGTTTGGGACGTGGGGCAGAGAGTTCCAATGGGAGCTTGCTCACTCTACAGTGGTACCTCGGGTTACATACGCTTCAGGTTACATACGCTTCAGGTTACACACTCCGCTAACCCAGAAATAGTGCTTCAGGTTAAGAACTTTGCTTCAGGATAAGAACAGAAATCGGGCTCTAGCGGCGCGGCAGCAGCAGGAGGCCCCATTAGCTAAAGTGGTGCTTCAGGTTAAGCACAGTTTCAGGTTAAGAACGGACCTCCGGAACGAATTAAGTACTTAACCCGAGGTACCACTGTAGTTCTGAATCATGGGAAGAGCCTCGGCACATGCAACAGTCTTCTCCATTGCAGACTTTCCCCACAACACTGTTAGAATGTTCCATTCCACCTTAAGTACAGGCATGACTGTTGTGTGTCACATGCCTGTTTACACTCCAGCACAGCTTGCTGGGAACTTCCGTTTGGGTATAGCTTTTGCTTATACCGCTTGCTTGGAAGTGAAAGGGAGAAGACATGTTTTTCCCTTTGTCCTGATATACGCTGAATAAACTGCTGTAAATATGCTTTGCACAGCCTCTCCCTGCCACTTCTGTTGTGCGTTTACTCTGCTGAGTTGCGTGCCCAACTTCTGAAGCTTCTGAAGCTCTGGGTCGCAGATTCATGCTGCACCAAGGACTGGAGTTAGACCGGCAGCTTGGCCAGTGGGCTGGAGCCAGCTGGGGGCCTGCCAATTGCCCCCGTTCCCTTGGAAGCATCCCAACAAACACATGGTGGGAAAGGGGATGAAGTGACAGTGGAGAGGGTCCTCCAACATCTGCCCTCCTGTCAACCGTTTCCTCCTTTTTTTGGACAAACAGTATCAAAAGGTGAAGGCACACCTCGCAAAAGAGCTCCTTAGAAGATGCAATCTGAGGTAACACTATCTCTCCAGCCTCTTGCTTTTGTGTGTGTTTTGTGTGCACGTCACAAAAGCAGAGGTGCATCTAACTAAAGCCTTGTTAACACAGAGTATTAGTAAGCCCTGGGGGGGAAGCAATTCTAGAGGGGAAGAAGGCTTATTAATAAATTAGGAAGAAAATAAAAATGATGGTTTTTAAATGGCAAAGCTATTAAGCAGTTCTTTTAAATCAGTTTTTAACAAGGAAAAATAAGCAGAAGTAACTACGGTACAATTAAGAAAGTAATGGCCCAGATCCTGAGTTGCAGTTAAGAGTTCTTCAGCGCAGCTTCTGGGAAGGGCTGGCTAGGTGGATTTCAGTTCATTTTGCAGCCGTTTTGGGAAGTGGAGGGCTCCTTCTCCCAGTCTCTATAATCATTGCTGGTGACAGGGAACTCACCTGACAAGTTGCTAAGACTTTCACCTATACACGCAACCACTGCTGACAGTGGCACCTCTAGCACAAGACGAATGCAAAACACTCTGCTGCAGGAACCTCTGCCTCACAAAGACAGGGCTAAGATAGACAGACACATTTATAGACTGATGGTCCTGGGCTGGGAGTGGACTCGTGCGTTGAATTTAAACTATATGAAGAATAAGTTTATTTTCAAATAAAATTGAAAATGCAGGCAACAAAAAAAAGAAGTAAAATCACTTAAAAGTAAAACAAAGCCACTCATTAAGAGGGTAGTAAATGAGTACATAAATAAAAGATTAAATTGGCTGGTTACCATCTTTAGTATAGCCTGTAGGCTAGTTCAGAGTAAAGATTGCTAACTATCGACTATGTAGCCGCAACCTAGTCAGAAATAATACACGCCTCTATAGTTGATTGGATCATGGTCAGAACACCAAGGAGCTTCCACACAGGAGATAATGGAAAACAAGGTGCTATGACAACTTTTTAAACCATTTTCATCTCCCACAGAGAGCTCACTTCTGCAGCCTTTTTCTTTTTTGGACAGATTAATTTGAAGAGAGCAAAGCTGTCAGCAGTCAGGTTTGATCTGCAAGTACCTGTACTACACCTGTCTCTTTTTTCCTCTCTCTCTCAAATGCATACATTCACCTGTAGTGTATTTTATAACTATTTTTGATTTGTGGGTCCTTTTTTTCCCTTAAAAGTGAGGAATGAATGGTGAAGCATACAAATATATATTTTTTTTTCAAAAAGAAAAAAGTTGGACATGCCGGCCTGTAGGAGGAAACCACACTGACAGCTAAGCCAATGTTCAATTTTCTGGTCTGTAGAGCCATGGTGGAAATTACAAATCCAGGACTTTATTCTCCTGTGTGTGAACATTCTCCACCGTGTGTGAATACAGTGGACGCTCGGGTTGTGAACGTGATCCCTGTGGGAGGCACGCTCGCAACCTGCAGCGTTTGCAACCCGCAGCGCAGCACCTGCGCACGTGCAGGTTGCGATTCAGCACTTCTGTGCATGCACAAAGCGCGATTTAGTGTTTCTGCGCATGCACGAGTGCCAAAACCCCAAAACACACAACCTGAAGTGTCTGTAACCTAAGGTATGACTGTGTGTGCATACTGACTTCTGGTTTAAGTGTTGCTTTTGTCTTAATAGACCCTGTAGATTTTACTCCATGTGCGCTGTAAAGGTTTAAAGCTTTAGATGTTATACTTCCTAGGGTATTAGGAGCACCAATTCATGAACAATTATTTGCGTAGGAGAATAAAGTTCTAAATTCCATAATGCAGAAAGGACCAGTTCAGGTATAACAGGACTATTGGACAAAGTACAGCTTGTTTGAGGGTGAACAAACGATGAGCTTATTTCTCTGGGTGTTTTGATGGCTTCAGGTTGGCAGGCGCAACATGGCAGCTATGATTACACAGAATCACAAAATTGCAGAGTTGGAAGAGACCCTGAGGATCATCTAGTTCAACCTCCTGAAATGCAAGAATATGAAGCCATCCCATATGGAATTGAACCTGCAAGCTTGGCATCATCAGTACCATGCTCTAACAGGCAGTTTAAGAATTTGTAAAATAAATAAAGTATTAAAACTCAGTGCACAGCAGCACTAACATGCTACTCGTTGAAGACTTGCAGTGCAGAATATTCTTGGGTCTCAGAGAATTGAAGCTATTGGAACTGAAACTAGGGAAGAATTTGGCTGTGTTTGTGTATAGCAACATCATCAACAGAGTGTGCTGCTACTTACATGTGTGCCTTTTCATTTTGTGGGCAATCGAGCAAAGCTGTATTTGTGACCCTGTCATCTGAAAGCAGTATTTGAGAACGTTTTCTCAGTTACCATTTCAATACGCCACCTCTCTGGCACTAAAGGGCACAGAGAACTTTGCTAAACAAAGATCTAGTAATGGACAGATGGGAGAGTGAGATCAAGATTATCGGATAGAGAGCCAATAGTCACACTGGAGAGACACTCTTTGGTAATGAACAGCCACCCAGCAGAAACACACTTCGGAGAGAGATCAAATATTGATATATCACCCAGCAGCCACCCAGGAGAGAAACAATTTGGAGTAAAAATACAACACACACACACACTACATGGGGAAGAACGTAACTGAGAACAAACATAGAGACACACAATCTGTATAAAAGCCACCAGCAATAAGAGATACAGGGAGAATAACATCTGAAATAGATAAATGATTTGGAAGTAACATGCACCCAGGACAGATGCTATTTAAACAGATGTTGGACACAACCATTTCTATGGTGAGTGCAGTAAATGCCCAGGAATCACACATATGCCACTCTCAGATTTAGCTGCTGCAAGGCCTATTAAACATTTCTGCTACCCAGGTAGTTTTACAATCACCACAACCCAACAAAATAATCTTTTCTAGCATTTATATTCTACAAGCACATATATTTAAAAGGTGGATAGGTCAAACCCTGTTCCAGCATCATAAAACCTGAACATCCCAATTATTATAAAATCAAAATGATTTGTTCCAACCATCCAAAGGCTGACACAGTGAACCTGCAATGCTATAAAGCTTGCCAAACTTTTCAAAACTCCAAGAAGAAAGGGCTGTGATACAGCAGTGAAAAAAATGTCTCCTTGAACTAGGGATGCTTGAGGAATTAGATTTCTGTGAATTCTGATGCAAACAGAATAAGTGGACCAGAAATCCTTCTGATGTCACACTTCTCAGAATGGGAGGGATGGACACAAAAACCAATGCAACACTAATTAAAGTCTCTTAAGTTGTACTACAACTAGGGATGGGGGAGAAACTAAGCCCAGTTTGCATTTAAAGGTAAAACCTAACAAGTCCACACTTTCTGTAACAATATGTTAACTGAAGCACAGCCATCCTTTGAAATTTGCACTCCTTTGAATTTTGCAATGCAGTTCCCAAGACAAGTCAGACACACAAAAATGCATGTGCTGTGCACAGAAACACAGATATCATTGAAAACAACAGGAAAAATGCATTATATTAGGGAAAACTGATTTGTAAAAAATGTGTACATGGAGACAAATTTCTACAAATGGCAGGCAAATTTTGATGAGGGATTTTTAAAAAACACACACGCACAGACTGATGTAGCAACGTGTGGACCTGAACATAGAAGAAGACTGAAAAAATAAGAAACCAAGAGAAACCAAAAATGACAGATTCACCCATCCCTAATTACAACACATATTTGGTATACATTGATTTTTTTCCTGGCTGGAGCCATTCCCCAAAAAGAAATGGCTGTAGGAGTTAAGCTGCTGATGTCTGTCAGCAGGAGAGAGTGAGTGGCAGAGTCCTCTATTTGTGCCTGTTTGTGTGTGAAGTCCTTGTGTATGTATTTGTTTGTGTTTGTGGTCCTTGTGTGGAAGAGAGGAATAACCAAATTCTCACATAGTTATCTTAAACTGAATATCCACAAATGATCGTTTACTTTCCCCATATGCTTTCGGTTAGGTTAGAAAGAATGGCATTTGCTGGGCTGCACGTAACAGGAACAAGGCTGAGAGACTGGAGCAAGACTGGAGAAGGCAAACTTTGGAGCTAATGCCTGTACCATCATGAGGCAGGCAACACACACACAGTACATCTGCATTGGAAAGGAAGCAGTGAATCCCACACCTCTGAATAAACAGGACTTTGCAAAACAGATCTGTTTAAAACAAATGAACAAACAATATAGAACTGAGAGGCATTGCATACCAAGGGAACTCTCCCAACTGTGATGTTCTGACAATGTGTGCAGTTGTTTTGCTGACTGCCGCTAAAAAAACAAAGTTTGCAAGAAATTAGCAAAGGGAGCTAGAAGTATGAGGAGGTCCAGTCACAGCAGACCAAGGACTGTTAAACATTCAAAGGATCACGTTTTGCAACTTCAGCTACACAAGAGGCTGGCTATCAAAATTAATAGTTTAGAATGTTGAAGTCCTACAGTATACAGTGGTACCTTGGGTTAAGAACTTAATTCGTTCTGGAGGTCCATTCTTAACCCAAAACTGTTCTTAACCTGAAGTACCACTTTAGCTAATGGGGCCTCCCGCTGCTGCTGCACCGCCACCACGCAATTTCTGTTCTCATCCTGAAGCAAAGTTCTTAACCCAAGGTACTATTTCTGGGTTAATGGAATCTGTAACCTGAAGCGTCTGTAACCCAAGGTACCGCTGTATCTCAATAAATATTGGCATGCTGGTGCAAGACCCACCTTCAGCTCCCCGCCAGCCTCCAAAGGAAGACAACTATGGTGCTCCACTGAATTGAAATTTCAGCCTTCATGACATAGGAAAATGGCCAAGTAAACAGCTATTTTCATGGAGGAGGGTCAAGATATTAACTGATACGCATGAAATTTCATATATAGCTATATAATCCCTAGTATAGTAAGATAAGACCTTTGGAGCAGGCAAAAAAAAAAAGTTTTTTATGAACCGTCCTAGTATGGCAGCAATTGTTCCTTGATAATTTGTCACCCCCCTCCATGATGGCACCTGGGGTTGACCGCCCCCTTCCTACACCCCTGCTCTGGGGTTGCGGCGCTCATCTCACTTTACAGGCTGAGGGAGCTGGCGTTTGTCCGCAGACAGTTTTTCTGGGTCATGTGGTCAGCATGACTAAACTGCTTCTGGTGCAATGGGACACCAAAACCAGAGCAGCACATGGAAACGCCAATTTCCTTCCCGCCGGAGCAGTACCTATTTATCCACTTGCACTTTGATGTGCTTTTGAACTGCTAGGTTGGCAGAAGCTGGGACTGAGCAATGGGAGCTCACCCTGTTGTGGGAATTCAAACCACTGACCTTCTGATCGACAAGCCCAAGAGGCTCAGTGGTTTAAACCACAGCGCCACCCACGTCCTGTTAGGATATTTCCGCTCCACCTTAAGAAGGGAGCAGGTTGTTGTGTCACAGCCTGCGTATTTCCTGTTCACAGGATGTTTCTGTTTTGTCTATGAAGCTTTTGTTTCTCTCTCTGTGCCTGAGACATCGAAGCAGGCAGTCATGTTTTTTCTTTGTTCTGATCAACGCTGAATAAAGCTGTAAATAATGCTCTCCTGAGTGCATCTTTCTCTGTGAGAACTCTGCTGAAAGAGCGTGCACCAGCCTTAGAATGTGGCATGTTATTTCTGAGGCTCGTGTCGCTAATTGACTGATACTGTATCTATGGGAGATCGATGGATCGTCCAGAATCGACGTGGAGGCATGATGGCCTTTGTCTGCCTGGCAGTATCCCAACACGTCCCACCTTATACACGTTTACTTGGGAGTAAACTTAATGGAGATTATTTCTGAGTAGACATGAATAGGGCTGCATTATTTCTATCTTAGTCACTCTTTCACACCCACTTATTTATTCTCTACTCAAAGGCCATCTCCTCATACTGTAAGATTCATTCAATAACTCTTATAGCAGTGTTTCCCAAACGTTTTTGGGCAACGGCACACCTGCTTACCAGAAAAAAATCTCGCGGCACACCACCATTAAAGCCCCGCCCCCGTGACGTCAGCGCGCAGCGTCACGCCGGGAGGGACGCACAAAAATGAAAGTTTTTTCCCTCCCCCTTGCCGGGGTGGGAGGGGCAGCAGAGCGAGGGCAGCTGAGGCGGCGGCGGCAGCTGAGGCGGCGGCGGCTGCGATAGCGGGCGGAGGAGGAGCCGTCGCCGGGAGTTGCTGCTGCTGCTGTTGCTGCTGCTGCCCGGACATGCCGGCCTCCTCCTCCTCTGCTGTCTCGCGCTCCTCCCTTTTGCGCGCGCTGCCCCGCCGCTTGGCACGACCACCGCGGAGCCGCCCCGGCTCGACGCGGATCCTCGCCGCCGCCGCCTCTCGCCGCCGCCTCTCGCCCGCCTCCCTCCCACGGCACACCAGCCGGTGTCTCACGGCACACTAGTGTGCCGCGGAACACCGGTTGGGAAACACTGTCTTATAGAACTGCCCTTGAAGGGAGAGTTGATGGAGAAGAAGCCTAGAAGTAACTTGTCCAGGACCCAGCTATACAAAATTCAAGAGATGTACATATCTGGATGGAATACGCTGGCCAGATTATATAAAGAGAAAAAAACATTCTCCATTTCTCCCTAACCCCAGGCATATTCTAGCACAAACACAGACATTTTTTTAAAATCTACAGGGGGGAAAAACCCCTTTAAGTAATCCATTGTACACAAAGTTCTTTCAATGGCTTCTTGCATTTCCATTTCAGAGATAGCATGACGATTGCTAACATTCATAGGTTTGCAAAAACAGAGAAGATGGCTTGTACTTTGAGTACACTGAAAGTAAACATCAAACGTACATAAAAGTATATTGTAATGGGATGATTAGCTGCTTGTGCGTAAAATCGTGCTCCCTCAGAGTTTGTGCGGCTCCACAAACCTCTGTGTGTGACAGAGCTCCTCAAACATGTCTGCTCTTAGTCACTCGTAGAGTCTGACAGTGGCTGTCTGCGGAAGCGCTTCCAGCAAAGAAGCTCCTTAACGGAAACGCGTCTCCTGGACTCACGGCGTGACAGTTTCCGGCGAGGTGTGGGTCTCCCTATGGGAGACTCAGATACCTCCCCACTGTTCTCGCTGGAAGCGTCTCTGAGCCCTCCCTCCTGCTCGCATTCCCTCAGAGATCCACTCCTCCCCCTGCTGGTTCCTGCTTCAGCTGTTGAGTCTCTTTCTTCCTCCCTGAGCCCCTTCACCACCTGATGCTCCGATGGCAGTTCCCTGACATCCACCTCCCCTCCAGGGCCCCCCTCACCCCCTCCCATTTCCTCTCCTCTGGGAGGTGAAGGGTTAAAACCCCGAAAAGAATCTTCTTCATCTTCAGACGTCTCGAACAATTCCCTCCATCGATCGCCGTCCTGGCTCGCTGAATCCTCCTCCTCTTCGGAATCTGTGAACCCCTCCAACTCCTCTTCTTCGTCGGTGGTGGCAAAGTATTCCCTCCGGAACCTCGCTACAGGCTGAGGTTTACGTGGGAACCTCTGATGAAAAGTTTCTATTAAAACTTCGTCATTGACATCCTCTGCCCTAACCCAGGTGTTTTCCGACTCCGGTTCCCCTTCCCACATTACCAAATACTCTACTTGATCTCCCTTCCACCTGGAATCGAGGATCTCCGCTACATGGTAGCTGTGTTCCTTCTCCTCCATTGCTGGCCCCCTAGTGACCCTCCCTTCTCTGTCCCCTTTATACGGTGACAGCAACGACCTGTGGAAAACTGGGTGCAGCTTCATGTGGTTCGGTAACCGGAGTCTGAAAGCCACTGGGTTGACCTGCTGCATGACTTCAAATGGGCCCAGCCTTTTGGGTCTTAACTTCTTACAACCCCCTTTGAATGGCAACCCTTGGGTTGACAGCCACACCTGGTCCCCCACCCTAATGCTTTCACCTTCCCTTCTGTTTTTGTCTGCCTGCCTCTTATATTCCTCCTTAGCCCTGTTTAAGTTGAGTTGGAGCTGGCGATGTATCGCTTCCATTTCTTCAACGAACTGTTCTGCAGCTGGAACGCTCCAGTTCTCCCCTTCCCCCCCTGGGAAGGCTCTGGGATTGCACCCGTGGTTAGCCAAAAAGGGGCTCATTCCCGTGGACACGTTCTCTGCATTGTTGTAGGCAAATTCTGCCAACGCCAGCTTCTCCACCCAATCATTCTCTCTGTCATTCACATAACACCTCAAATATTGCTGGAGAACACCATTAGCTCTTTCCGCCTGCCCGTTGGTTTCTGGATGACGGGCCGTTGAGAAATTAACCTCTACATGCAGTAAGCTCATGAGCTTCCTCCAGAACCTGGAAGTAAATTGTTTCCCTCGGTCTGAAACCACCCTCAAGGGGGCGCCATGCAACCTAAACACATTTTCTACAAACAATTTAGCTGTTTCTTCTGCTGTGACCGCATGTGAGCAGGCTATAAAGTGGGCCATTTTAGTTAACAGGTCTACCACAACCATGATGGCTGTTTTCCCTCTAGACCTTGGCAGATCAGTCATGAAATCTATTGCCACTGCTTCCCATGGTCTTTCAGGTGTGGGTAGTGGTTCTAATAAACCTGCCGGTGCCCGCCTCTCCCCCTTGGCTCGTTGGCATTGGTCACACCCTCTCACATACTCCCGCACATCTTCCCTGACCTTGGGCCACCAAAATTCCCTGGTAACCAGCCACATGGTTTTGTGTTGCCCAAAATGCCCTGCTGTGGGGCTATCGTGCAGTTGCTTGAGTACCTTCTCCCTCAATTCCCCTTCGGGTATATATAACGCTCCCTTGTAGTACAATGCCCCGTTTCTCTCCTCAAAACCCCCGGGTTTGTCTCCCTCCCTCCTGAGACCCCTGAGTTTGTCCTGGGCGTATTCATCATGCACCGTTCCCTCTACCAATTCCCTTTGCCCCACCAATGCCGCCCCACACACCCAGCGGTCCTCTGGAATGACATGGGTCTCTTCGGGTGCTCCCTCCCCCTCCAAATATTCAGGTTTGCGTGAGAGAGCGTCCGCCCTAACGTTCTCTGGGCCTGGCACGTAACAAATCTCAAAGTTAAACTTGGAGAACTCCTGGGCCCATCTCAACTGCCGTTGGTTGAGCACTCGCGCAGTTCTCCAATACTCTAGATTCTTATGGTCCGTGCACACTTGCACCTTATGTTGTGCACCAATTAGCAGGTGCCTCCATTTCCGGAAAGCCTCATGAATAGCAAGAAGTTCCCGGTCGTACACCGTGTAGTTCCTCTCGGATTTGTTCAGCTTTCGCGAAAAGAAGGCACACGGTCGCCACTCTGACTCCTCCTTTCCCGGCTGCAGAAGAAGCACCGCCCCTATGGCTCTGTCAGATGCGTCTGTTTCGACCCTCAGCTTCCTTTGTAAATCCACATGCAGAAGTTGTTCTTCTGAGGCGAAGGCCCTTTTCAGTTCCTCAAACGCTCGCTCCGCCTCCGCCGTCCATACAAACTTCTTTTTACTGCTGAGACAGTCCGTAATGGGCGCCGTCAGGTGGGCGAAGTTTCGGATGAACTTACGATAAAAGTTTCCAAACCCTAGGAACCTCTGCACATCCTTCTTGGTTTTGGGTGTTTTCCATTCCAGCACTGCCTGCACCTTGCCGGGATCCATGGCCAATCCCTTGTCTGACAGGCGGTACCCCAGGAATTCCACCTCCTTGGTATGAAACTGACACTTCTCCAGTTTCACCCACAGCCTGTTGGCTTGCAGCCTGCTCAACACTTCTCTGACGTCTCTCACATGTTGCTCCTCATTCTCCGAATACACCAATACATCATCTAGGAAGGCCACGCAATTCTTGTAGAGCAAAGGACCCAGTACGTGGTTCATAAAAGATTGAAAGCACGCTGAGCCTGCTTGTAATCCAAAAGGCATAACGAGATATTCAAATGCCCCCAAAGGGGTAAACATGGTGGTTTTCCATTCATCCCCTTTCCTTATACGTATCAAGTTGTACGCCCCCCTTAGATCCAGCTTTGTAAAAATCTTTCCCTTCCGCACCCTGGTCAAAATATCATCAATCCTGGGCATAGGGAAAGCCACTGGTTCTGTCACTGCATTTAACCGCCTGAAATCACATACAAGTCTTGGCTTGTCCGTGTGCTTTTTATCCACAAAAAACACTGGGCTACCCCCCGCTGCTTTGGACTCTCTGATGAAGCCTCTCTTCAGGTTCTTGTCAATGAACTCTCGCAACTCCTGCATTTCTCTGTCTGACATGGCATACAACTTGCCTACAGGAAGCTGTGCTCCAGGGAGTAAATTGATCTGGCAATCAAAGGGCCTATGCGGGGGTAGTTGGTCAGCTTCCTTCTCGCTGAACACGTCGCTGAGATCTGCATACTGTGGTGGTACCTTCACCTTCTCCATTACTTCCGTCCCTGCTAGGGTGGCGTGGGCCCCTGCTGAACCCTTTTCCCCTTTGCAGTGTTCTAAGCAATGTGCTGAACCAAAGGAAACCACTCTTTGATGCCAGCCCACCAGCGGATCATGTAGCGCTAGCCAGCTCATTCCCAAAATAATGGGAGCGCCTCCCAAGGTGGCCACATTAAACGCTATCAGTTCTCTGTGCCTTGCCACCCTCATTATCATTGGGACGGTCTGCAAGCTGACTCCTCCTCCCAACAACTCCCTGCCATCGATCGTGGTCACCTGCAGGGGGTTGCTTAAAGGGATCGTCTGTATCTGGTGTTCAGCAGCAAACTCCTTGCTCATAAAATTGCAGGAGCTGCCTGAGTCCAACAGCGCCTTTATTTTTAGGGGGTGTCCATTTTGCAGCTCTAGCGATACTTCAATCACTAGAGCAGGTTGAGGAGCGTCTGGCACGGGCACTTTCACTGCTCTTTGGCCTGGCTGCAGTGCCCCGACTGTGGCAACCAGGCGTTGGCTTTTACCTGCTCTGTTTCTCCCTGCTCTCCTCCCTCAACAGCTCCCACCATCCCTTGCCATTCCTTCCTCTGGGGGCAGACTCTGGCAAAGTGGCCTGGCTGTTGGCAGAGATAGCATTTCCGGGCGCCCTTTCCCTCCTTCTTAGCCCCCTCACTGGGTTTTGAAAATGCGCGCGCGCGCGCTGTTCCGATTTCCATCGGCTCTGCCGGCGGGAAAGCTGGCTCAGGAATGTCTGGAATGCGGAACTCCTTCCAACGTTCCCCTCTCCCTTCCCGCCTTTCCAAGGCTCTTGCCTCCTGACGCGCTCCTATGGTCAGCGCAGATTTGGTCAGCTGATCCATAGACACCGCCCTGGGGCTCCGGGACAGCTCGTCTTTCACAGCCGAAGAAAGACCTTCTTCAAATAGCATCTGAATGGGTGCCGTCGATAAATCCCAACCCAATCTGTGAACCAGCATGGTAAACTCAGTCCAGTACTCACGGACAGATCGGCTTCCCTGCTTGCAAGCCATTAGCTGTCTGCGCACCACCCCTTCCTCAATATCGCTGGAAAACATGATATCCATTGCACGAAAGAACTTCATCGTGTCCTTTAGGACGTCATTGTGCGTTGCCATTAGGGGTCGAACCCAGTCCCGCGCCCCTTTCTCAAGATGCCCAATTACGAAAGCAACTCGCGATTCCTCATCAGGGAACTCATCAAACTGCACATTAATGGCATATTGCATCTCTGTCCTAAAGGCATGGTAATCCTTGGGGTCCCCCCCAAACTTCTGCACCAATCCTGGTACCTTTCTGGGGAATTGAGTGGCTCTCCCCTTCTTGTCTGCATCCTGAGCCCTTCTCTCCTCAAGCCTCGCCGTCTGCAGCGCAAGTTGGACTTCCAACGCTCGGTATCTTTCTTCCAAGCTTGGACCAGCTCCAACCCCTGCTCCTCCGGTTCCGGCTGGGTCGCTCATGATGCTTTCTCCTGCACAGGCAGCGTACAGAGACTGTCAGACTGCTGTAATGGGATGATTAGCTGCTTGTGCGTAAAATCGTGCTCCCTCAGAGTTTGTGCGGCTCCACAAACCTCTGTGTGTGACAGAGCTCCTCAAACATGTCTGCTCTTAGTCACTCGTAGAGTCTGACAGTGGCTGTCTGCGGAAGCGCTTCCAGCAAAGAAGCTCCTTAACGGAAACGCGTCTCCTGGACTCACGGCGTGACAGTTTCCGGCGAGGTGTGGGTCTCCCTATGGGAGACTCAGATACCTCCCCACTGTTCTCGCTGGAAGCGTCTCTGAGCCCTCCCTCCTGCTCGCATTCCCTCAGAGATCCACTCCTCCCCCTGCTGGTTCCTGCTTCAGCTGTTGAGTCTCTTTCTTCCTCCCTGAGCCCCTTCACCACCTGATGCTCCGATGGCAGTTCCCTGACATCTATATTCTAAATTCAGTCTGCATAAGCATCACATAATGTTCTAGGAAACTCTGATCTCTTCAACAAGCCCATTTAGAAACAAAGATGGTAATTACGTACAAAAACTATTATGTACAAAAACTAAGAAAGGGAGTACTAGAAGTTTCAAACGCTACTTCCTTGAGATAAGTATTAGTCCAAGAAAATCAAACCATTTTAAAACAATCTCAAGTTGGATTTTCATCCTATATATTAAAACCGTTTATACATAAAACCACAAGGTGACATATAACAAGAGAACATTTACAATTTATACTATTAACAGTCTTACATGTGGCTGCTTCAATAAAACAGTGATTTAGTTTCGAGCCACTCTAGATAGAGCCTGTCACCTTGTGCTATAATAACAGCTATAGAATACTAAAACACATACTGCAATTGTATATTCCTCATCATACGAATATGTTCTTAACAGGATTCCCACCACTGCTACCCCAGGAGGGGGGGGGGGAAGGACTTACATTCCTAAGGAAATGTGTAGACTTCACATTACATTGTAGACATTTTGCAATTTTAACATAAAATATTTATTCATGCTGGAAGACACAGCCTCATCCCACTCATTCATTAAATATATTTATTTGAGAACAAATCTTTTTGATTGAATACTTTGTAAGGAAAAGCCCTAGGACTCGCAATGTCACCACTCGGCAAGCTATGGAAGGCTGATGTCAGTGACAGATCGTGTGGGCCACTGGATGTGACAGCTCATGCCTGCAGGATGTCCTCTGATGGGAAGTGCATGAAAAAGAATTACAGGTAAAGTTTGCTTTAAGTGCCGAAAAAATGAATATTTATGCGCCTCTTTCGCAAATGGGAATATTTCATAGGGAAGGTGCACACTGTCTGTTACTGGAAGAATTTCGCGAAAAGGAGAGCATGACAATCAAGCCAAACAAGGAAAGAGAGGCGGAGGGAGAAAACACACCAGCTCTTGGCTATTAAAATTCATTCCAATTAGAAGAAAATGAAAACAGAAAGGCAGCGACATCTCTAACTAGATACTTGGTATAGCGTTATGAAGGTTTGATTTTCGGAGATGAAAAGAACCCAAGGCTTCATAGGTAATAGCAGGTGACCAGTATCTCTCAAGGTCAGGCTGACAGCAGTTGGCATGCTAGCAAGGTCTGTCTGTTGTTGTTTTTTAAGAAAAGAAGCCCTCCCTTTGCTGCAAACCCTTCCCTTTTCTATGCTGGCAGTTGGGTGACTTCCCATTGCGAAGTTCAATCAAATATGGATGCTCCCCTCTTTTTTTCCTGGTGTTTGGATTTGTGGGGGTAGGGGCTGTTTTTGTTGGTTTGTTATGTATGTTGATGGAGATAAGTGTTTTAATTACTTCTTTAATGTCTGGGCTTTTGTATTTTCTCCTCTCTCCCTCTTTATTTCCTGCTGTTGAGATTAATGCCTCATCTCCACAGCAGGTGCCACTTTGATTATTATTTTTTCCTCTTTTTCTTTGGAAGACTGACTGGGCAGATTTATTTTGTAATGTAACTGCTTCTTTTTATGCTCTCTCTCTCTCTGTGTGTGTGTTTGAATACACACACACAAATAATACATACATATATGTATACATACACACTTATTTGGATATATCCAAAGCTAATCATACTTAAGAGTAGCCCCACTGAAAACAATGGATTTAACTCACTTGATTTTAATGGGTCTACTTTGAATGGAGATTTTCTTACTACACTAAGTGGTGTTTTCATTTTTTTGTTTAAATTAATCCTAAATCGTAATTCTCCAGTGAAGCCTACCACTTCATAATAAGAAAAATAAAATAATGGTGGTTAAAATCATGTGTCAATGACTCACAAGTTAGTGTTTCCTTCAAGGGAGAATAGAAGGGACCATTCCCAACATTACTTTGTTACTGTGCGTGCTTAAAATGAGGGATGGAGAAACCCTGTGACCGTTCAGATGTTGTTAAGACTACAAAAGTTATCAACTCCAACCACCATTGCCAATGGGCAGGGATTGTGGGAGCAACATCTGGAGGGCCACAAGTTTTCCACAAGTGGTTTATAAAAAAACAGAATCTCAAAATAATGAAGTGTTTCAAAGAATACAGTGGTACCTCGGATTAAGTACTTAATTTGTTCCGGAGGTCCGTATTTAACCTGAAACTGTTCTTAACCTGAAGACCACTTTAGCTAATGGGACCTCCTACTGCTGCCACGCCGCCGGAGCACGATTTCTGTTCTCATCCTGAAGCAAAGTTCTTAACCTGAAGCACTATTTCTGGGTTAGCGGAGTCTGTAACCTGAAGTGTATGTAACCCGAGGTACCACTGTAGTTGGAAGAAGTAGAGGACAAATGAAAGGCTTTCTTCTTCCACAAGTGCCTTTTGAGGCCTATACCAAAAGGGAAAACAAATTATCTGGCAATCACCAAAAAACATCTCTATGTATTTACACATTACAACATCTACAGTGGAACTTTCTCATTCCTTCCCCACAACCAGGAACTACTGCAAAAGACACGTAAGCTTGAGGAGGAAATATCAATTTGTGGTGAGGGCACAGAGCTAGCACATTGCTTCCACCTGCTCAGTGCAGGCCTTCCCAAGTTGTGCAGGGAAGTTCTACCCTGTTCACCTCAACGTCAGTAGAAGCAGAAGAGGTTTGCTCACTGTGGGGAGGGTTGTGTGGTACGCCAGGCTGCCTGCTGCAAGCCCATCTCTCCCCTCTCCCTCCTGGTAAGCAGCAGTAACACAGCTGTTGGGAAGCTAGCATCATGACACCACACCAGCACCAAACGGCTTCTGAGTAGAAGCATCCATGTGACTGGAAGCTCTGCATCAGACCTTCCCTTCACCACATGAGAAGGTCTGCTAATGAATGGTTGGGAAGGAAGATATTTCTCTATTATGATGACACACCAATCACCTTCTAAATCTGACCCATGGACAGTCCAGGAATCAGGGTGTTTTTACATGAGTAGAATGTGTGCTTTTATTTATATTGCATCTCTAGGTTATTTGTGGGGCATAGGAATTCATTCATATTTTTTTTCCAAAATATAGTCCGGCCCCCCACAAGGTCTGAGGGACAGTGGACCGACCCTGCTGATCCCTGTCCTATTCCATAATGATAATGATGATGGTGATTTTATTTATACCCTACCCATTACACATTTTAAAACTTCTCTACACAGGCCTGCCTTCAGGTGTTTTCTAAAGCTTGTATAACTCCGTATCTTCCAACATTTCTCCAATGAAACGACATGCTAAGGAAAAGCGGGACTTTCCAGGATCAAATCAGAAACCGGGATGGTCTCTGTTAATCCAAGATGCCCCTGAAAAATAAGGACACTTGGAGCATCTGCAGATGTTGCTAAACTACAAATTCCATCTTCTCTGATCATTGGCCATACTGTCTGGTCTGATGGGTGTTGTGTGTCCAATAACACCTGGAAAGACACAAATTTCCCACTGGTGTGCATGGGGATGTTAGGGGTGAGACCAGTGAATGAGGCCTCATGCCTCCTACATGCAAGGTTACCTGTTGGGCAATAATGCCTCAGTTAAGTGTATGGGATTTCAAAGGGTTTACTCTGAGTATGACTTAGTCAGATATTACCCAGTGCTGAATAATCAAATATTTGTCAGACAAACAGAAATGATCTATACTAATACGTTGGCCTATAGGAATATATCATTTATGTACCGTTACAGAGTGCTCTTAACATTGTGGAAATTCTATTCTATTAACATTTTGTATTTTCAGGTCATTGTATTATTGTTGTTTCATCACCTGCTTTTTAACTGACTGAACAATTATTTATTTAGGGTTTTTAATAATAATAATAATAATAATAATAATAATAATAATAATAATAATAATAATAATAAACATTTATATATTTATTTTAAAATTAATTTCCAAATGATCAAAATATCAATATAAATGCTTGGGGGAGAATATGGAGGGAAAGTGCAAAATAAGTTTAAAAAACAAAATCAACCATTTCCATTGTTTTTCTAGAAACACCTTTAATCTGTCTAGTGGGTGGAAAATGTTCTTTTGCATATCCAGTTGCAGTAGCAAACCAGAATCAAAAGAGCCTCAAAAAATAAATGTGTGCCTTTAACTTTTATCACCCTCACCCTCTTAAAATTTGCCCTCAATGATTACAACTTGCATCCAACTTAATTAATTGATTGATTGGTGAAGGCAGATGTTTAATCAACTAAATATTATGTAATTGGCTGACGGCCCTAGTGAAAAACGTTGTATCAGAAAGGCAAACTCTATGCTAATTATGCAGAACACATTTCTGAACAGGAGCAGGAAGGATTTTCGACTCTCTTTCGCACAATTTTCCTGGAGGAGGGAGACCATTTGGTTTCCCATCACATTTTAAATGTTAGAATCCCTTTATGCAGGAGGGGGGAGTTTCTGTGAAAACGAATGATGATTATTCATAACTAAGGGACATCAGAGCAGAAAGCCCAAAAGCAGAAGGCATGAAAGGAAAAGGACTTGGATAATGATGTACTTGCATGCAAGGGTATTCATGAGATGGAAACCAGGAAGAGATGGCCACCACAAGGGCATGAATCACATGACCTGCTTTTGCAGGTTAAAAATCAGCATGTTTTGCCACTGTTACAAGGTTTGTAGTGTTGAAACAGACCGATGGGCATTTCAAAACATACAGTATATATGGTATCTCACCAACACAATACACAAAACAACAAAAACAATAGACTCACTGTGCAAGTACAGCAAGTCAGAGTCAATCTACAATTGGCCCAGCATACCTGAAGGAGAATCTCCACCCTCATCGTTCAGCCCGGACACTGAGGCCCAGCTCCAAGGGCCTTCTGGCGGTTCCCTCACTGCGAGAAGTAAGGTTACAGCGAACCAGGCAGAGGGCCTTCTTGGTAGTGGCGCCTGCCCTGTGGAACGCCCTCCCATCACATGTCAAGGAAATAAACAACTATCTGACTTTTAGGAGACATCTGAAGGCAGCCTTGTTTGGGGAAGTTTTTAATGTTTGATGTCTTATCATGTTTTTAATATTCTGGTGGGAGCCACCCAGAGTGGGTATGATATAATTTTTTAAAAATTATTATTATTATTATTATTATTATTAGTAGTAGTAGTAGTAGTAGTAGTATTTACACATTACAGAAACCATTCCCCAACCTAGATGGAGGAACTGATGGGAGTTAAACAACATGTGGTGGGCACTAGCTTGGGAATTGCTGATCTAGAGAACAGTGATGATTTCTGCCTTTTTACTGGATCTGCACATTTATAATCTAATAAACTGTAGGGGATAGTTTGTGAAAGAACCCTTCAAAATCCCTTGAAAGTACTGAAGCAATTTGGAACATTGGCTGAGCATTGAGCATCGAGGTGGTCAGCACTGATAAGCAAAAACACTTAAGGAAGCCAGTCAGCAAGTTACAGCTCTTTAAGAAAGCTCTGTTCTGTGTGACTCATTTTTAACTTTAAATAGCAACTGTGTGTTGTGTGTCTTGTGAGAGAAAAAGAGATCAGGTCTGGGACTGTGGTACGTACAGACATGTGTTAATCCTTTTCTCCTGTGCAACAATCCTAATTAATATTCTCCACCCTGGAAGTATTTGGTATTAGAAAAGATTCCATTTTTTATCTGCTTGCTTAAGAGTCCTGGTGCCTGGCTCTTCAGGACCACCATCTGATCAAGGGACAAAACAGTATCTTCTTAATAGAATATAAGGAGAGGCAAATATCATTAAACACAGGGTTGGTTTCATTGAACACAATGTCTGTGCAATATACAGTGTTGTTTGTTTTATCTGCTCATCTACTAAATTTGCTCATCCATGATGGTGTACATGAGATTTATTATCCAATTTTATTCTGCCTTCACAACAGCCCTGTGAAGTAAGTTGGGCGGAAAGACTGCAACTTGCTCAATTCATGTCTGTGCAAAGGATTTGAAGTCCTACATTATATCCATTGGAAATTTTTGCTAACTATTCCCCAATGTTCCTGTGACTTTAATAGCCAAATGACAAGCAGGTAAAGCTTTTCCAAGTATACAGATGCAAAGTCTGCTTGTCATGTAAGCTACTACAAGAGACCTGACAGTAAGAGAAAGATAACACAGCTGCATACCTTGCCATGTTGGCACTTTGCTTCTTTCTCTACGTTCTGTTCTGCCAAGGCTGAAAAAGCTGAAACGGTTAGCCATGAATCATGATTTGCTGGGCTTAAGAGTCCTGCACATATTTGTAGAATAAGTGAAGAAACAGCTGCTGGAAAAGGGAGGGGGGGGGGTAAAGTGGAAGATTGCTCCAGACCTCCCTCCCTCTCTGTCATCCTGGCTACAAATCTGAAAAGGTCACAAGGGAAAATGAGTTTAGCGATCTCAGCCTGGGGCCAAAGCCAGCCTTTATAGAGCATGTGAAATTTCAGCGAAGGCAATGAAGTAGGACCGTTCTCACGCCAAGGCTAAATTTCCACTACTAGGAAACAGGTCACTTCACACAATTGGGCCCAAATGGCCAATGTTTGGCAGCATCCCAGCACTGGCAAAGCAAGGTACTGCATTTACATCGACATGTTACAGCTATCTGCTCTTCTTCTGTGATGCAATATCTGGAAATATTTGGCTACCATGTTGATCAATACCATCAACAGTCCCCAAACCACAAGGACTCTCGTCAATTATTGTTTGTTTGACGTGCGTGATCACGCTAGAGGGCCACTGAGTGACCATTCTTCCTCACATTGTTTAGGGACTGGATCACTGGCCAAATGACAGGGACATGCTCCATTCCAAGCCTTTCTGAGATAATTTTGAGTCAAAGGAATGGAAGGTATCTGCAGGTCTATTCAGATGTTCCTGACAGAGCAGAAACTGTAGTTCAATAGGAATCCCAGGTGTGTGTACACCTGCCTCTAACAGGAAGGGACTGAATTGATTTGAACGTGATCGTTGTTGTTGTTGTTGTTGTGTTTTGGAAGGGGGTGAATGCCTTAAGGACAAGTTGAGCAAGACTTGGCCCCACCCACTACCTGTGCAATATGCGATTAGTCTGAAGGCAACTGTCTTCTCTGTGCACACGGCTTCCAACATGGAGATGGGAACCCCAGCCTATCAGAGCACAGCATGGCTATGTTGCCAAATATTGGGAGAAAGGAAAGGTATGAGAAGAGACTAGCACCATGTTCAGAGGGAATAGCCCACCAAATACCAGTTGCTGGGAAAGCGCTTGCTTACTTCGTGGGCTTCCTGATGGCAAGCTCTTGGTCACTGCAAGAAGCTGGATACTGAACTATGCTGTACATTCGTAAAGCAAATGAAATCAATCTTTTAAAATACTTGAAAACAGCAGCCATAATCCATCTTTAGTTTAGTCACTAACCATGCGCAGAAAGATGCAGAAGCCAGTTCACATAGAAGCATGCATCTAGCTAGCGCAATAGGGCCTAGATGAGTTGTCCATGCTGGTGGAAATCAAAGAAAAAGCAGAGGAACTCTAGTGCTCCAAAGCTGTAATTCCATGTTCACCTTCTCTGAAATAGGACCCACTGGTTTTAGTGTGATTTATTTCTAAGTAAACACACATTGGACTGTTCTACAGGTTAATGACATTCATCAGAAACAAGAGGTACAAAACTGCTTTGGCTCTAAGCCAAAGGACACAACAAAATGGGAATTTCTATAGGGAAAATATCTAGCTGCATGTAGAGTAAGAACAGCATAGTGCACTTTTCTAAACAAAACCCTTAAAACAAGATCAATTCCCCATATAGTCAGATGTGGTGGGAGGAAAGTTAGATCAATGCAAAGTGGCACTGAGAGGCAAAGTGGATATTCATTCAATGCTAGCAAATCCTAATGAAATTATAAATGGCCAGGTCACTTGTATTATATGGTACTACCATCCCTCACTGGTGTAAATCAATGAGATCAAATAGAGCTTTACCAAATCACATCAGCAGATGGTTCAGCTGAAGGCATACAATATTGTCTTAATCTATTAAGTAATTAACATTTATAATGCACCAAATGTAAAACTAAATTGCATCCCATTTCACATTTGTTGTTATATAATATTCATAATATTCAATAAGGAGACGGAAAATCACCAAGAAATTAATTTTATACCCTCAGAACATCTCATTTGAGTTACAGCTTGTCTACCTCTATCATAGAAAAGGAGTTTCTCTAGCTTCTACTAGATGTTTTAGAAATGAGCAACCTCTTAAAGTGAGACTTGATCACTGATTTTAATCTTTTTTTGACTGACCTGATGACTATTCATTAATTTGTTAAATTTAAATAAATTTGCATATGTTGCATTGGTGCCTTTTTGAGGCTGTTTCTGTGATAGGACAGGGATATAAGGGATTAAAGGTAAAGGTAAAGGGACCCCTGACCATTAGGTCTAGTCGTGACCGACTCTGGGGTTACGGCGCTCATCTCGCTTTATTGGCCGAGGGAGCCGGCGTACAGCTTCCGGGTCATGTGGCCAGCATGACTAAGCCACTTCTGGCGAACCAGAGCAGCACACAGAAACGCTGTTTATCTTCCCACCGGAGCGGTACCTATTTATCTACTTGCACTTTGATGTGCTTTCGAACTGCTAGGTTGGCAGGAGCAGGGACCGAGCAATGGGAGCTCACCCCGTTGCGGGGATTCGAACCGCCAACCTTCTGATCAGCAATTCCTAGGCTCTGTAGTTTAACCCACAGCGCCACCCGCGTCCCAACATTTTGCATTACGTTGATAAAATAACTTTTAAAAAGTAAGTATGCTCTTCAATCTGAGCCTCGCACACTTTGCCCACTCCATTTTGATTATCTCATCATTACTTTACACCATGCTTAAGAGGGAGCGAGAGTTGTGCCTATCACAATATTACAAAGTCCTAGTAAAAGGTGTGGAAACCCAATCAGTTGGCTGTAATCAGCAATTACATTTTCTCCAGCCCTCCCTTAACCACCTTTTCATATGCCCAGGGTGGTTCAAAAGTACTAAACAGGATGAAGAGTCTGTCCCATCGAGCATGTCATGCTTCAGTCTAAATGATGTTGCTGAACAACTCTTTCTGGTAATCCGTCTCTCTTTGGGATTCCATAATGCAGCACATAAGGTGGTCTTGTGTGTACAGACCTTGAATCAATTTAAAGGGGTTTCCAAAAGCCATGCATCATGGTGGTGAAGGATTATATCTACCCAGTCATATGTTGGGGTGGCAGGAAGTGAATCTACACTAGCCCACCTGGAGGGCATCTATAGGTAGAGATGCGGGAAAGACTCCTTCCAAAAACCCTAGAGAGCTAGTGCTAGTCAGTATATACAACACTGAGTAAGATGGACCAGTGGCCTGACTCAGTATAACATAGGTTCCTATGTTTGGATGAACTATCAGCAAATTAATGGTCCACTACTGGGCAGATTATCAGGAAGGTCGCCTCAACACCTATTGGGAGATAAAATCCCATGGGTGGCATTGATAGTGGTGAAATTTCTATCCCTGGTGGTGAGAATTAGAAGGCAATAAATCACATGAAGCTGGAAGGATTGCTTTCAGGGTCTTACATAGGGTTAGTTGTTACTTTGTACAGAACTGAGCAGCTGTTAATATGCAGCATGTTTTTGCATTTGTCCTGTCTTGAAGATTTTGGTGCATTGTCTGGTTTATTTTCGGTCATGTTTCTGATGTGTTGACCATAAGCTGAAGATGAGTTTTGCAGGATCTGTGACTGGCTTCCGTCTGTTGAGACAGCAGGCTGGGTCAGGGTGGGTTGAAAAGGTTCATGTGGTGTTAAGTCTATTTCCGCTGCACTCTCGCAATGACTCCTCAATCTGCACATTTTTAAAGGCACAGATTGGAGTGAAGCTTTCATCCCGTACAGCCAAAGGCATGTAGAAATTAAAGTTACTAGGATTCAGGAGAGACAGGTTCAGATCCCCATGTACCCATGAAGCCCAGTGAATGAATTGGGCCAGTCATTTTCTCTAAGCCTAAACTACACCACAGGGTTGCTGTGTGGATGACATAGCACGGGAGGAGAAGGATGCATGTCAGCTTAGGCTACTTGGGGGAAAGATAGGATAGACATGTAATAAATGTTGCTTTCAAATCAAATGGCCATTAGAGAAATAACTCTGGAATTCCCACTGCTCAATGAGAGTCCTCAGGGATACGTGAAACCAACGTAAAACTTTTTCAATGTACTCAAAAATATGTGGCATGTCTCTAGTTTAGTCCAGCATACAGAGGGAACAAGAGTTTACAACAGTTGAACTCTTCCCAACTCTGCTGTGTCCCTTGTTTTTATCTATACAAAACGGTTGTTGAAGTGCAGTTCAATGATCTCTGGAGACCATTAGGAGATAATTAAAGATAAGTGCAAGTGGCAAGACCCTTCACCTCATCCTTGAATTCTAGGAGGCAATGGGTTGTATCCAATGTTAATCTGACTCAGAATAAGCCTACGGAAATTAATGAACTATTTACGTCCAGAAGAGTGCAATGCCTGGAGACAGACAATCATGTTCTGTATCCATGGCAGTGACCAGAGGAGGAGTGACCGGTGGGAGGAGTGCAGAGAGGAAACAATGTCAAGATGTGTTTGCATGAGCACAACTGGACGCCTTCATCTGTTGCAGCTGCAACAAAACTGGTCTCTTCCATATTGGTCTCTACAGCCACAGCAGGCGCTATAACCTTCCAGTAGTTTGATTTACCAGACTGGAAGCTGGATAATAGACAACGTCAGGGATAGTCAAAGTCCTACCTTCCAGATTTGGAAGATAACGCCCATCTGCCTTACTTAGCATGGCCAATGATCAGGGATGATTGGAGCTGTACTCTTCAACATTTGGATGGCAACAAAGTTGGCTACTGTTGGACTAGACAGAGCTTTGGTCTGATCTAGCTGGGGTCTAGTTATGTTCTTAGCAAGAAATTATCATAAATAATTTTGTCTCTGCAGGTCTAAGAGATTAGGAAGTGTGTGTGTGCGCGCACATGCATGCTTATATGTAGTAAAGTATCTGGAGAGCTCTGATAAGGAGAATGGTGTAGCTCCCCTTTCATTATACCAGAAGACAGCTGGAAGGTGAACCTAAAAAACAACAACAATAAACAAATGACTAGACTGCTTACATGACTCATATGGGTACAGGATCCTGGGATGCACAACCATCTCTTGCCCAGGAGCACTTAAGTTTATCATGCCCACAAGCCATGCTTATTGGCAGAAACTTTCATTTTTGGAATACTTTTCTCTACCTTGGTGGGGGCGGGGGGGGACTTTGCAAAACTCTAGCTTGCTTTAATCCTGCGGCGTATTTACATCTACTTGAACGAACAAGAAAAGAAGAAAGGGAAAAGAAAACACTAAAGGCTGTTCAACAATTTTTTTTCACATATTGTTCCACCTACGCCACACTGCTCAAATCGCTTTAGGTAAACCATCTCTAACATACATTAAAAATGATGCCCTGTAAAAAGGATTTTAAGCAATGTTCATTTGTCTAGAAGCAGTGGATGTGGGACTGAAAACCCATCATCAGTTCGTTTTGACAAAAAGGTAATAATTAAAGTCTTTTAACTCCCCTCCTCCTCCTGCACATCATTTGACCTATGATAAAACAGCCTATCAGATTTCCATTCATTATTTCTACCTGAAGGGCTTTGCCAGCTCACACATATATAAATCTCCATTTGTCAGCTTTAAACTATACCTGTCCCGCCCGCTACGAGGGCTCATTGCTCTTGTCCCTTAAAAAATTGCCAAATGCCATCAAGTGACATAACCTGCCTTCAGCCTCCAATGACCCTTGCAATCAATAATATTTGTAACCTGTAAGTGCAGAGTTAAGTAGAACAGAAGCGATGCACCGTCCTCGTTAACCACATTGAGCTGTGATACTGCAACCGGCTCCCCTGTGCCTCCCGTGATCAATTTTAATCTCTGGCCCAGGAATAAAAGAACGCAGGCTCCTGCTTCTGAATTCATCTCAAAAGGATGCTATAGATTTGTGTGTCTGCAGAGGGAATGAAATATTTAATTCAACCAGGGGCTGAAGGAAAGAATGCATCTAAACTATCATTCCTTCTCATTACCCTTGGTAATATTTAAGCCTTCAGTTGACAGTATTAAACACAGGGAGGGGAAAATACACAGCGACAGGTTAAGAGCAGACCTCTCTCTCGTTCTTTCTTACATTCCAGAGGCTCACAGTTGCTCATTATAGCATTCGTGATTAGTATAACTGTCATCACAGCGGGGTGCATTTTTGTATCATAAACACTAGCTATACAAAAAGCACAAACTGGCAGCTTATGCACGTTGCAAAAATTGGATTCATGGCACACTGTAAGGAAATTGCTTTTCCATTGAGGAGCCAAGTTAATATATCTGATTTTTAGAATTTTTTAAGGTGTTTGCGTTCCATTTGTGCACATACACTGCACACCTGCAAGTCTCTTTTTCACACGCACTTATATTTCTGTGGACTACTTAGCACAATATGCAGAGGAAAATCCAGGCTCTCTATCAAGTATGTACTCAACAGGGAGCTGCAGCCAATCGCAGCATGGCAACTGTACACACAGAAAACCTCTGAGATGTAAACGCAGAAACTCAATGTAGGAAGCAGCTCCGAAAGACAAAAGGGAAAGAAAGGGCTGGACGAATCGGGTGGGGTGGGGTGGGGTGGGGAATACCTGTCTGCACTTTTCAGACAAAAACATATATGTGGCTCTTCACAGGATAATATCAGTGAAGACTGGAAATGTAATGAATGTGCACATTTACCAGCAAATCTTAGGATATTACAAGAATCAACAAGAATAAATGTTTGCATCATGACTTGTCTCTTGACATACACACTTTTAGCATGGGAAACATCTTGTTCAAAATAATGATGGAAATGAGGCTATGTGAATGTAATTGTTTACTTGTAAATGTAAAAAACCAAACCCTGGCCTACCCATTGCTAGTATTGCTAAATATAGCAGTAATGCTGCCATTGTGACTAACCTTGGGTCAGCCTTCAACCAACTAGAGGGTCTCACATAGGGATGGATGAAACTATCACTCTCTCAGTTTCAATTTTTTACAGTCTTAAATTCAGTTATCCACATTTCTGCAGTAATTTATGGTGACATTCTAGTAGAAATTTCTCCTAAGAAATACAATTTTTTGCAGGCAATTTTACCTAATATAATGCATGTTCATATGTCATTTTCACTAATATATGCATTTTAGGCACACTTTCCTCTAATTGCTGTATTATTATTATTATTTGGTACACTTTGGGTAGGATTCACCTAAGCAGCCCTGTTAGCAGAAGCTCTATGGAAAGTTTTCTGCTTGTACAATGGGGCTCCTTTCCGTCTCCCCCAGATGCCTCCCAGAGTCCCTGAAATTGGCTGGAGGAAGGGCTTCAGGAAAACCCCCAAACCGTGCACAGGGGGAGGAGAGGTGTATTATTCTGTCTTCTTGCAAGCTGCATCGCTTGCACAGGTGGAACGTTCATAATGGTGCACTGTTGAATTCCACCCATTTTTTGGTTGCAGAACTGCATCGCAAAACTTGGAGAAGTGTGAATGTCATGGACTGGTTGGACGCAGAGGAATGGTGGGAGCAACCAGCTGGGAAACACCCAAGGGAAGAGGGTTCCGAGCCAGGGGATTGGTGGTGAGAATCAGGGTTCTGAGCCAGGGGATTGGTGGTCCAGAATCAGAGCCAGAGGCTAGGGAGCTGGAGGGTGTGTGTGTCTGCCAAGAGGCAAAAAGGAGACAGGTTCCAGGGAGTCTCCCTCTTCTGCTGGAACAGCTGTCCATGGAGGCGCAGGTCAATTGTGTGCCCAGAGCAGCTGTCTACCAGCTCCATCTAGTACACAGGCTCCATCTAGTACTCAGACCCTACCTGCCCGCGAACTGTTTCGCCAGAGTGGTGCATGCTCTAGTTATCTCCCACTTGGACTACTGCAATGCGCTCTATGTGGGGCTACCTTTGAAAGTGACCTGGAAACTACAACTAATCCAGAAAGCAGCAGCTAGACTGGCGACTGGGAGTGGCCGCCAAGACCATATAACACCGGTCCTGAAAGACCTACATTGGCTCCCAGGACGTTTCCAAGCACAATTCAAAGTGTTAGTGCTGACCTTTAAAGCCCTAAACAGCTTTGGCCCAGTATACCTGAGGGAGCCTCTCCACCCCCACCATTCAGCCGGGACACTGAGGTCCAGCACCAAGGGCCTTCTGGCAGTTCCCTCATTGCGAGAAGGAAACTAACAACTATCTGACTTCTAGAAGACATCTGAAGGCAGCTCTGTTTAGAGAAGTTTTAAATATTGGATCTTTTACCGTGTTTTTAATGTTCTGTTGGGAGCCACCCAGAGTGGCTGGGGAAACCCAGCCAGATGGGTGGGGTATAAATAATAAATTATTATTATTATTATTATTATTATTATTATTATTATTATTATTATTATTATTATTATTATTATTATTACAAGATCCCCTCCTCCCGGTCTCTCAGAGCATGAAGAGGAATAAAGAGGACAGAACAAAGAGATGCAAGGCAAAGGAACCTCAGTTTGCTGGGGAAGGAATTTTAGAAAGCAGTGGGAAGGCAGGCACCTTCAGTCCTTGCAACTGCTTCACTGGGGCAAGACCTACTGGGAATAGTCGTGGTGACCACTTGGTCTCAGCTGTTTTCATTTCCCTGAATAAAGAGTTAACTTCACGGACACCTGGTGTTTTATTCCTAACCTGAGCCTGACTCCAGCTCCTGACAGAGACTTTCAAAAGATAGCTATGTTTTCAGTTTGTATATCGGTTCAAGAAGTACGAACTAAGTAGTTTCTCATTAAAATTCAAGCAAACGTGAATCTCTCCGCCACGCTCCTGTAAGCTGCAATGTAAAACTTTAACAAACGACAGATCTATATATTATTTCTTGCATTGCTCCTTTGAGACATAAATGCAAGCTGGTTATCTTGAAAAATAAATAAAATGCCTGCAGAAGGCCACAATCCTCAGCGCTCTTTGGCTGCTCTCCTCAGCACAGAGATACAACTGAGGTGATTAAAGAATGGGAGAAAAAGTGAGAGTTGCACCCTTCAGCCATAACGTTACCGAAGATGCCTCATATGAACTGGGGTCATCACATCACAAGTTGCCTTTTCACTGGTGCTCACTGAAAAGGGCCTCAAGAAAACTCGCCGTCTTGGCCATATTTATGCAATCCCCATGACAACCATAACATGTAACTAGTGTCCATCTCTCAGCTTCATTTTCTCCACTGCATAACTAAGATAATAATATTGAGTTGTTGCAAGGATTAGTGAGATCAGCATATGTGAAGCTCTCTGAACACTTAAATGTCAAAATATTATTATAAGAAAAGTTGGTTATTTCCCCAAATGTCAAAGCAAGTTTATAATAGAATCAACTGCTCTGGTCTGTCAAGTGGCAATGAGCACAGCATTGAGAATGGCCATTTCCACCAAGTAACCAACTTTCCTGGATTAATAGAGCAATTGATTAATTAATTGGTTAAGTGATTAATCTAGAATCTAGATTAATTGATTAATCTAGAATCTAAAAAGACTGTCTTCTTGTGCATTTGACACAACTAGGTTTATGCTGAGAGCAAAGAATCTTAGATGCAAATTTTTAGTATCAAGATGAGCACAGATGTGTGTTCCTGCTCATAATCAAAGAGCAAACTCTCTCAATAGTTTCATGGGCAAGCGGTAATAACTTCTGTTTTGTGCACTTTTGGTTCAGAACCGAAATGGGCCTATAAACATACAATCTCATAATTTGAAATTAGGAACTGGTTTCGTACCCAGAATGAAAGTGCTGTGCTGACACAGCTATCGGTTCCAGCAGTACCGATAGCTCTGACTGAGTAAATTGCTCTAACAAAGGCTAGAGGTGGACTGATGTCTTATGAGTCACTGTCTCCAGTCCTGCCCTCTCAAGCTCTGCCCCTTGCTCAAAAAAATGGTGACTCTTTTAAAGGACAAAATGTCTGCCATACACACTATACTTTTGAACAGGCACGGAAGTGCAGGAGGGACTTGGGTTTGTTGCTCACTGGGAGCCTGGGTCTGGTTTGGTGGGCACATAGTTAGAAACTGGTCAAGTTCTTCCTGGGGTGACACAGCAGCCTTCAACTCAGCCAGTTCATGCTCATCCTTTGACTCTGAGCTTGAGTTGGGCTCACAACAGTTGTTAAATTCCAAGGCTCATGCTAAGGGGAAGGTAACTGAGGAAGGTAACTGCCCTCGCGTTGGCTCACAAAGTCCTTGCTGGGAGTTTGGGACTGATGAAGAACCTCATGTATACAATGGACAATGTTGATAAGGCCAGAGAGTACAAAATGACACTGAAGTCCTGCTAAGGAAAAACCATTCAAAACATTTTGAAGAAACATCTGGGGAGACACAAGCAATGGTTTGATACATCTAGTGGAACATCAGAGAGGTGGGGAAAGGCCAACGTTCTAGATCATTGGTTCAAACTTCCTCCTGAACTTACAATGGCTGGAAGGGAAAGATTGGAAATTTGTCAAAAGCTAAGAGGTGCACAAGGGAGCAAAGGTACCAGAACTATCACTACCGGCTTCCGGGTCAGTGCCATTGGTGAATGACGGAGTTCCCCCGACCAGAGGAACGGGCTCCGTGGAAATTGGGTCTACCCGCCGCGGCGAAGGTGGGGACCCGCTAGAAATCCCAGGCGGAGGAAGCCTGGAAACGTGGGGTTCGGCAGGGCACCAGAAGCACCCCCCTACTCGCGGGGAATCCCATTTAGGGGCTCCGGAGCGAAGTGGGGTGAGAAGCGCAGTGCTACGAACTGACTGCTACTTTCACGGAGTGAAGCCGCACAGCCATTGCCAGAGAGCGCTGACTTTTTCCTGTGGACAATTGTTTTAATTTGGTATTGAAGCGGGAAGGTGCAAACAGGAAGTCCGCCTTCCACTTTTTTGTATATAGACTAAAGCAAAAATTTTGCAAGCTAAAGCCGGGAAGCTGTTAAAAAAGACTAAATTTCCTACATTTAGAACCACTGAAACCCCCCTTGGAAGGAGAAGAAAAGGGGGGGGGGGACTCTGTTTAACCCCAGCAGGAGAGGGAGTGAAGAAGGATAAGTTTCCACCGTCTCTAACCTGGGAACGGGGTGTCAGAGACAGAAACTGTTGGAGAGGTTCATTGACTGTGAACGTAACACTATGACAGATAGCTAATGAAGAGAAACAAGTTGATTCTAATGTTGCCTTTTGCATTTTAAAGAAACAAAATACTTGAAAAACATCTGAAACATCTGAAAAATGAAAGTAACTTTCCTTTGTCTTAAAAAAAAAGGAAACAAGTAGACTGTCTCCTCTAGAGGGAGCTTGTTAAATTGTTGCTGCAGCATATTTGAGACCCAACGTCTGTGAGATTAAGACTGTGGGAACAGTCTTTTCTGACCTTGAACAAAGATGAGCTGGGAGAAAGACTGGGTGCTTGCTTTATGCGAGACAAATGCTTTGCTGGAACAGATGCATGAGAAGATGGACTTGATGAACGAGAAAATGGATTTTACTGTTGTGGTTAATAACATTGATATAGAAATCATCCAAGAACCAACCTATCAATCTGTACTGACTGGGCAAGTGCAGATGACAATGGAGGAGGATGCGGTTGCACCTCAAATAGTACAAATGGAGAGACCCTAGGCCCTACAGGAGCATAAACCACTGTTATTGAAGATTGAAGCTGGAGTGGGCCAAGGGGAGTTTGGAGATGAGGAGGTTCCTAGTTTGGAGAGACTTTGAAATTTGATTTTAAATACATTTTGGATTATATCGAGGACTGTGGGGAGTGGGACTGTGGGGAATGGGCGAGCTGGATGAAGGGTGATGGAGACAATTTTGGGCTGGAATCCCCCAGAGACCTACTCCTCAATGAGAAAGGAAAGAAACTAAGACAGAGACCAACAAAAGACAAGGAAAGAGGCAAGAACAAACAAGATGAAGAAGAATTGCAGAAGGGACATGGAAGAGATTTAAGGGCCCCGGACATAAGGCTTCCAGGTTGATGGACTAGATGGAATGGACAATAAGGACTGACATGACCCGAGACCAGGAAGAAGAGACACTGGATTATGATTGGAAGAGAATTTATAATGGAAATCTTTTATTTTTTAGAATTAGCTAATGAATATTAGGGAAAATGTGGGAATGAAACTATACGACTCTAGCAGAAACGATATCAGAGCTATGTATATTTGAAAACTAAGATTTAAGTTGTAAGGTATTTAGGGGTAAGATAAGGTTTAATAAATTAAGGTAATCTGAATAACAGAATATGGGGAAAGATGGTAAGGATTTGTCGAGTTAATTAATAGATTAAATTGTTAAGATAAATTTTATAACAAAAATTGAGAAAGATGGAAAGAATTTGCTGAAATAATTACTAAACTAGAACACAAAAATGGAGGTGTGAGGAGGTCAATGAAACAAGCAAATGGAAATTATGGATATGCAATTTGGGATTTGTGTTTTTTTTCTTTTTTCCCCTTTTTTCTTTTTTTTACTTTTACTTTTGCTGTATTGTCGTATTTTGTGCTTTTCTCTCTTTTTATTGTTTTCTTTTTTTGTATTGTAGTGTTGTTTTTTATTTTCTCTTCTAATTTTGAAATCATCAATAAATATTATTTAAAAAAAAACAGAACTATCACTACCAATGGGATTATGCCAGTGAGTTTAAATGCTGCACACCTGCTTCCTGCTCAGGAGTATTTTTGCTTCCCTTAGTTTGGATCCCTTAAGGCAGGTTTGCTACATGTTTTTGTACATTCAGTATCTGAGCTCAAGAGGTGGCCCATCTCAATGGAGATCCACATGACAACCAAAAAACAAGAAGCATCTAATCGATAAATAGAAAATCAAGTTACATGCTCCCAATAGGTCCCTCTTAACTAGGATTTCTCGGTGAAATGTTCATGCCTGTCTACAGCTGCTGCTGTTGCTTTTAATCCTTTTACACCAGTGGGTCCAACATGCCTGCCATTAGCGTTAATGTAAAACGAATGAGCATTTTACACCAAGATCGGCCAGCGCTTTTCCTCAGGAAAAAGGGGTTAACACCAGAGTAAGCTTTAGCAATGTAAATTATTTCCCCCATGCGGCTGCAGAATCACACAAGTTATTCATTTAAAAATTATTAGCATATAAAAACATTATTATCTCTGCAGTTAATGTACACTTCGCTGACAACCTTTTGGACCATTACAATTAAAGGAAGGCAGCATCCCCTTAATGAAGTTACAAAACATATTGTTTATTAAAGAGCAAATTATATCTTTAATTAACTTTAAATATTATAATCCAATGAAAAATTCTCTCATAAACTAAAAGGCCTTTCAAGTGCTCAAGGCTGGAGCCAACGGTATAATTTAAGAAGATGATTTTGAGTTGCCGTGGTTGTCTCTAAAATCTAAAAATATTTTGCTTTGGTTTTTCTACCAGCAGTTTTAGCTTTTTACATGGATTTGCCACTGCTACTAAAAGCGAATTATTTGTTTACTGAATTTGTATACCGTCCAATACACCGGAGGTCTCAGGGCAGTTCACAAAATTTTACTGTTGTTGTTGTTGTTAATCCACAGAGGATCAGCAAGAATTCAGATTTTTTTATTGGATCCTGGGGGGGGGGGTAAGGTCAGTTTTACTAGAATGAGGAGATGTTGGGTCAGCTCTTAATTATTTTGCACTGATCCTCCTTTGAGCAAAGATAAAAGTGCAGAATACTACAGTGGTACCTCGGGTTACATACGCTTCAGGTTACACACTCCGCTAACCCAGAAATATTACCTCGGGTTAAGAACTTTGCTTCAGGATAAGAACAGAAATCGGGCTCCGGCAGCGTGGCAGCAGCAGGAGGCCCCATTATCTAAAGTGGTGCTTCGGGTTAAGAACAGTTTCAGGTTAAGAATGGACCTCCGTAACGAATTAAGTACTTAACCCGAGGTACCACTGTATTAGTATTTAGCAGTTACAAGCTACACGCCATGGAAGTCAGTGGCAAAATATGCATTGATTTAAATGAAATGGGCAAAATTACAACTAATCATCTTCATAAAGGGTAGCGAAGCAGAACTAAGCAAATGTAATAGTTGAAACATATTTTTAGTAACCCGGCAATGCCAGATGCGAAAAAGGCACCACTCAGTTCCTGGAAACGTAATGTGAAAATAAGTTCTACAGATGTCAAGCATCACAATGTACCACTTGGAAACAGTGAAGAGCTCATTAGGAGTGTCCAAATCTCTCTTGCTGAATAGGTACTACATATATAGACAGTAGCAAAATGGCCATCCCTTTGGGTGGCGGCATATAATGGGGGTCATTATAGTATCTGTATACTCTGCACACAGGGTTGAATCCAACTAAGTCATTACACTTACAAGTGATTGCTGATCTATGGCCACTTGATATACCTTTGGGGAGAATTAATTTGCTGATGAGGACTTATCATTGAAACAGTTCATTATCCTGGAAGAACTGTACTGTTTGCTGCTGTGCTTGGAGCACCCTATTGCTAGATTTGGGGTGCAGGCAGAGGTTGCCTTGTGGAAGCAAAAGTAGTTCTTTGACTGCAATAACTTAGTAAGATACAACCAGTATGTACATTGCATTCTGTGGGAGCCTTCACAATGGAAACTGCACCGCTAGTTTCTTCAAGTTGCAACCATTCACATATATGGTGTCATATGCAGATGACACAACATTGATGGCAGAAAGTGAGGAGGAATTAAAGAACCTTTTAATGAGGGTGAAAGAGGAGAGCGCAAAATATGGTTTGAAGCTCAACATCAAAAAAATGAAGATCATGGCCACTGGTCCCATCACCTCCTGGCAAATAGAAGGGGAAGAAATGGAGGCAGTGAGAGATTTTACTTTCTTGGGCTCCATGAACACTGCAGATGGTGACAGCAGCCGTGAAATTAAAAGACGCCTGCTTCTTCAGAGAAAGGCAATAACAAACCTAGACAGCATCTTAAAAAGCAGAGACATCACCTTGCCAACAGAGGTCCGTATAGTTAAAGCTATGGTTTTCCCAGTAGTGATGTATGGAAGTGAGAGCTGGACCATAAAGAAGGCTGATGCTTTTAAATTATGGTGCTGGAGGAGACTCTTGAGAGTCCCATGGACTGCAAGAAGATCAAACCTATCCATTCTTAAGGAAATCAGCCCTGAGTGCTCACTGGAAGGACAGATCCTGAAGCTGAGATTCCAATACTTTGGCCACCTCATGAGAAGAGAAGACTCCCTGGAAAAGACCCTGATGTTGGGAAAGATGGAGGGCACAAGGAGAAGGGGACGACAGAGGACGAGATGGCTGGATAGTGTTCTCGAAGCTACCAGCATGAGTTTGACCAAACTGCGGGAGGCAGTGGAAGACAGGAGTGCCTGGCGTGCTCTGGTCCATGGGGTCACGAAGAGTCGGACACGACGAAACGACTAAACAACAACAAAAGTCGTGTATTCAGTGGCACATCTTTCGAGGTAGTGCAGCTTCTCTCCAGGAGACCGTGCTCTGAAGGGAACAGACCTTTTACTCCCCTGCAAAGGTTTGAGGGCTGCAGCCCATGCATTTTGCTCCTTAGAACTGAAGGGAGCTACTGAGGGTGTGATTGTCGACAAAGAGACACAACTGAGTAAGTAGAAGCTCATTCTTGAAAGCGTGGCCACGATACTCGACTCTACCAAACTTATAGCCAAGGAACAAAAGATTTAGGCAGCTAACCTTGTTAATCTTCCTCTCTCTCTCTCTTTTAACAAGTTTTGACATTGCTAGTTAATCATCAGGGTCTTATTTTATTATTTTTTAAAAGCGAGCCATAACAAGGGATTGAGCTGCATAAATTGGTTCACAACCACAGTCCACAGAAGGCCCGAGACTGTGAAAGCAAAACAAATTTTCTGCATAGTTGCTGTAACTGAGGAATGCATATGCACATAATGAAATAAAATTAAAAATGCTTGCTTCTCAGAAGAGGATTGTTGAGTAATTGATGAAATGCTTTTTAGAGCAGGAAATCAGCGGTTTTCTCTTGACATTAAAGCAAAAATCATTTCATGCCTATAGAGATTGACACAATGGCATTGGATTTAAACAAACACTCTTTTTTTTTTTACATTGTGGGCAAAGCTTTTTCTGCAAAAAAGCAATTGCTTGTTTTTAAAAGCATGCACGGCATGGATAAAATCTGTATGATGTGCTCAAATTATTCTGCAAACTACATTTGTCATGGGAAAAAAATTCAAAAACACAGGGAAACAGCACGAATCCTACTTTAATTACTTTCTTAACCAAGATAGTTTGAACAAGTTCCGAACAAATTTAAGAGGCTGAACCCAGACTAAGTTGCTCGTATTTGGATTCCATTGAAACAAATGAGACAAGTTAGCCATGACTGGTTTTCAGTGGGAACCAAGTGTGACTACCTCATCCTAAATCTAATCCAACCATTTAAGCTTTCCTAATTCTCACTAAAACAAAGTTGGATTTAAACATGCTATGACACTATCCCATGGTCCAGTTATTCTCAAATGGCTTCCGTCTATCACCTCCCACCAACTCTTGGAGGAGCTAAGCTTCTCAAAGAACACTGGGCGACTCACTCTCTTCCTTAAAATGACCCATGACTAATGGAGCACAGAGTCCAAAAAAACCAGGAGTTTGCTGTAAAAAAAACCTATTAACCAGCAGGCAAATCTGGATCGCCTTTTGGGCATAGGACAACTAATGAAAACCTCTCAGTTAGAAATGCAAAGAAAGCGAACACCAAAACAAAGTAAGTAGGTTCTTGCCAGAATATATAGGTGATTTCGTACATGAAGTTTTTAGGTTTGGCAGTGGCCACTTCTCCATAGGGACTTGGCATCATCTTTCCTTCCATTCAAAGAAGGCCAGCTTGCTTTGAAGTGGCTGAATCCTAAACCTATTTCCAGTGTGCTGTAGCAACAGCATCATCATGCAGCCATTAACAGACTACCAAACCATGGTAATGGCAGGAAACAGATTTGACTTCCTCCCACATTTGAAGCTCATGGAGGGATGAGAATCAAAAGAAGCTTCAGGGTTCACCCTCTTCGTATCTCACCCACTTAGATTTGGCATTACACCAGTGCTCTGAAGCGAACTCTCTTCCTCCATCCCAATGTCCTCTGAAAATGTCACAGGTGAACTACAAGGCGACACCTCTTCCAGTCGTTCCATCTGCCAAGCACTATAGTTTGTAGGGCAATAATATAATAATAATAATATTTTTTTATTTATACCCCGCCCTCCCCAGCCAGAGCCAGGCTCAGGACGTCTAACACCAGTAAAATTACAATAAAAACATAATGGGGGGGGGAACCAATTTAAAATACGGGTTAAAATACAATTTAAAATGCAGCCTCATTTTAATAGTAGCCCATAGATCAAAACCATAAGGGGAGGGAAACATAAGGGTCAGACTGAGTCCAAACCAAAGGCCAGGCGGAACAGCTCTGTCTTGCAGGCCCTGCGGAAAGATGTCAAGTCCCTCAGGGCCCTAGTCTCTTGTGACAGAGCATTCCACCAAGTTGGGGCCAGTACTGAAAAGGCCCTGGCCCTAGTTGAGACCAATCTAATCGCTTTGTGACTTGGGACCTCCAAAGTGTTGCCATTTGTGGGCCTTAACGTCCTCCATGGGGCATACCAGGAGAAGCAGTCCCGTAGGTACGGTCAGAGTGATCCCCTCTCTTATCTCACCACATGCTGCTCTCCTGATCATGGGCAGAGGAAGGGGGTGCAGTGGGGGTGGAGAGCCCTGGGTGTCACCACTGGGGGGGTGACAAAATGGCAGGGAGCACTCACCGTGGGGCCTGCAGCGCACCCGAGCCATGCATCTCTCCTGTGAGTGACATGGTGGCTTGGGTGCCCTCAGCTGTGGGGTGGCTGAGTGGGAGGAGGCAGGCAGACTCCTCAGAGGCCCTGCGATGCATTCTGCCCCAGCTCGCCCTGCCCCCATGGCCGGCTGGCCCTGCCCCTGGGCACAGGGCATGCACACTGCCCCAGGCACCCAATTGGCTTGCTCTGCCGCTGCTCCTGACCCCCCGGAGTCATTTTCAGCAGGGGGCATGAGCGGGGAGGGAAGCCCCATTGCACGCACAGAAGTCCTTGCACAAGGCTTCCACTGACAGGGCTGGTTAGGTGAATCCTGCCCCACATCTCTAAAGCTGCTGTTTCAACTCTCTGGAGAATCACAATGACTCTCCATTGTGGTGGACACACACTGTGCTCAGCTGACAATGGTTAGATCCTGCCTATCATAGCCACAGGTGAAGCAATAACCTCTGGAAGATGCTGGACAGGGAAAACAAAAGCCCCTTTGGTGACTGTTAGGTCGATGGGCAAATGCTGGATTAAGAACTGACCTTTCAAATGCGTAGATTTACATATCAAATGTTGATTTATTTTAATGCCAGCTGCTATTGCACATATTCTTGAAATTGCACAAGCCATTTGTGGAGGTTGACAGCTACGGAGCAAAATCGTCAAATAAATCAAATTTTAGCATAGTGGAATAAATAAATGCTCAAAGGCAAGAAAGCAATGTATTTCTAAATGCAATCTTTACAAGATAAAAAGAGATTACTGTTGGGGCTCCATAGGCAGAGGTTGGGGACTACGGCTATTTACTTATTTATTCATTCAATTATTTACACAAACAGCTTGGATCGCTGTGTTGAAACCAAGATGCCTAAGAATGCAGATGTTACAAAACCGAGAGGCACATTAATTAATAATGAAATAAGCAGTTTACACATCCCACCGATTATTTAACTGGGTAGATTAACAAATCACAGAAGTAGATAAGTAGACAACGAGGTTTCGTGAAAGGAGAGAAAAAATGCCAGGGAGGAAGGATTAAAATTGTGCCATAAATTAAATGCTGTTGTAATATGGTAATAAAGAGAATATATGGAGCAACCTTTAATGAGATGTGTAGCTGAAAATTCCAGAAAAAAAACCACAAATCTTTTGATCCTGCTAAGTCATATGCAATGAATGTAATGCCTGAGGACCCAGAAGGTGCCCAGAGTTCCCATTGCCATATGCAGCTCCAGGAATGTACAAAGCACTTTTTTAATAGCTGGAGAGCCTCACTTCCATACTCCAATAATTTCAGCCAAGCAAAAGACACTGGTGGAATCTACAAACATATTAAAAAAACGTTCTGAAAAAATACATTGAATTTTCCATGATGCTCACCATCGCCATCTAGTGTCACATTTTATATTGCTCTTAAAACACGCTTAAAACCTTTTATTTGCAGCTGTATAGCTGAGTCCATTATGAGAGTTCAAGGACACACGGCAAAGCCAGGCAAAAGAATTCAAGGGAGGTACGAAAGAAGGCCGGTGAGGAGTGTGGCTAGGCAGGAGGTGAAGTCTGGGGTGTGGGGTGGGATCCTGCGGCCTAGACAGAGAAGTCTGAAGGGCCGGATTTGGGCCCCAAGTCTGAGGTTTAGCACCCCCTTTTTGATGTAACGTGCAGTACCAGCCAAAGAGTTGAAGCCACCACATAGGATGGGCTAGATATCTACAGTAAGACCACAAGCTACATTCAGGATGATGGCAAAGCATATAACTGGAATGGTCACAAAAATACTAAAGGTCAGCCTATCATTTAAAATGAAATATATTCTACAAGGCGGAAACCTATTTATTGTATACAATGGTTAGCAAAGGAAATGAGCAATCCAAATAAATTAGAAGAAAAGTTCCTTTTCAAAAAATCAAGATGGTTAAAAAAATCCCCCAAAGACCCCCACCCCCACCCTCAATCTGATTATCTGAAATAACCTTTGGATCAAATTTCTTATTTGGGCTGAAACAAAGAAAACCATTTTCAAGGGACGCGAGAGTAGACTCAGAGACCCTGCAAGATTGCAGAAACCAGATAGGGTGTTATAGGGTTTACTTTTCACTGGGTACATAATTGCAATCTTTTTGTATAGTAAAATAATAATTAACAACCACCACCCCCCTGGAAATTAAGACCCAATTTGCACACAAATATAGCCATAGGATGGTGCTGTTAAAAATAAAATAAAATTCAGGCCTGCCACTCGACTACAATCAAGGGAAGAGTGCTTAACCACAAGCCTGTATACCTCTTCTCCGGTAAGAATAACTAATATGAGAGGGAGTGAAATGAAAAGAGCTGGAAATGCATTCCCTCCCCCCCTGCCAGCATATCAAGCAGGTTTTCATAAGGAAGCAGTGGTCATCAATCACTACCTCATTACCAACCTGTCATCTGGGCTTAGGCTAAATGTATTCTGGCTTGCTGCCATACTAAATGTTCAATGAAACATCCTTAAGGCTCTCTACAAGTTCAGCTGAAGTCGCACATGCTATACATCAAAGAGGAACATTAGCGTTATCATAGCTTAATAAATAGTGCCATTCCGGCAACATCATCCTGTGTTCTAGAGCTATCTCCCATTCCCTGGTATTATGCAGTTTAAGTAAACAATCTGGCTGTCCTGCGTGATGTTTACTTAATGATAAATGCATGTAATGATAATTAGTCATTCTGGGACATATGCACTTCCACTCCCTGTTGAAATTTATATATAGATATATATGGAATTTCAACAGGGAAGGGAAGTGCATACAAACACACACACACACACACACACACACACACACACACACACACACACACCTTAATCACCGATTGCCTTAACAAAGGGTTCTGTGAAACCAACATTGAATTAGGGATGGAACACAGTTTCAAAATGTTTCCGCTGAATAAAATTAATAATCCTCAAATGATTATGAAGTGCCCAGAAAATCTCTTCTGTTCTTCCAATAGACCAGTTAACCAACTGCCTAATGCATTAAATGAAAATAAAAGGGTGTACATTAAGTCCTTGTTAGCAAGTAATGTACTCCATTTTAGTTTCATTTTGGACACCTACGCCTTATGAAGGAGTTTTGAAGAGTTCCAAAGTATGCAACGCTTTTAGGCACATTTAGAATCCAATAAAAGGTATCACCAATTTACTAAACACTTTGAAGAGAATGATAACATAGGCTAAAATGTTCAATTGCCAAGGAATTGCTATTCACTATTCTGTTTTGTATTTCTCTCTACTGGGAGATGCCAATAAGAAGGTATGGTCCACATAATTGCTGGTATTTTTAATAATAGGTCTTGTTTACAAGCACAATTCAACCTTAGAACATCAATGGTTTAACATCAGAGTATGTAAAAGATAGTCTGCCACATGAACATAGAAACCAGAGGAGGCGGGAAATTTTGGAACAAGAGGGAGACAAATTGAAATTGCAGAGTTTTGAAAAATTAAAAAACAAAGTGCGAGATTGGCTTCATTATTTTCAAATAATGGAGGCATACAATTTGGCCAAAAATATGGATTCCAGGTGGAAAAATCAAAATTGGAAACAGAACTGTTAGATCCCAAAACTAAGATTTTGTCAAGGATGTATAACTTGCTGTTGAAATGGAATACTCAGGATGAAACTGTGAAATCTGCTATGATTAAATGGGCACAAGATGTTGGACATAATATTATGATGGCTGACTGGGAACAGTTATGGACCACAGGTATGAAGTTTACGGCATGTAATGCCTTAAGAGAGAATATTATGAAAATGATATACAGGTGGTACATGACACCAGTCAAGCTTGCAAAAATCTATCACTTGCCCGATAATAAATGTTGGAAATGTAAGGAAACTGAAGGTACATTCTTTCACCTTTGGTGGACGTGCCCAAGGATTAAGGCTTTCTGGGAGATGATATATAATGAAATGAAAAAGGTATTTAAATATACCTTCCTGAAGAAACCAGAGGCCTTTCCCCTGGGCATAGTTGGCCAATTGGTGCCAAAGAAGGATAGAACTTTCTTTATGTATGCCACAACAGCAGCAAGAATACTTATTGCAAAGTACTGGAAGACACAAGATCTACCCACTCTGGAAGAATGGCAGATGAAGGTGATGGACTATATGGAATTGGCGGAAATGACTGGCAGAATCTGAGATCAGGGAGAAGAGTTGGTGGAAGAAGACTGGAAAAAGTTTAAAGACTATTTACAGAAATATTGCAAAATTAATGAATGTTAGAATGATGTTGGATAGAAATTAAGTGGTTTTTAGCTGTAATATTATAAGGGAATATGAAAAATGGATTATTAACAGGTAAAAATTTAATGTCACAATATTTTAAGATTAAAGACTAGGATAAATAAAGAGGGGAAGGATTTGCTGAACTAACAAACTGAATTGGAATACAAAAAAGGGAGGCGTGAGGAGGTCTGGGAAACAAGCAAATGAAAGATAAGTAATGGAAAGATTGAGTTGTTTTTAACTACTTTTATTTTGTATTTTTTTTTGTTTTTTCATTTTGTAATATTTTGAAAATCTTAATAAATATCTTTTTTTATAAAAAAAAGAAAGAAACCAGAGGAGGCTCTGCTCTGTGTTCTGCCACTGATGGAAGTATAACCAATGGCAACCAATAGGAAGGCCTTTTCCAGTAATGGTTCCAAGACTATGGAACTTCCCAAAGTCTGTCTCTGTCTCTATCCCCTCTCCCCCTAGCCTAGAATCTATTTACCTATGATCTGTTTACCTAACTGCCTTCCCCTATATCATCCTGCTCAAACCCTGAGGCCATCAAGTGATGTTATCTTAGTGTGACGGCACCTTCAGTGTCCCGACTTCCACTTGCAGAAAAAGGGGCCTGGGCTTGATTAATATGAAGGTTGCATTCAAAAAACCACTACATGGCTTAAACCAGGAGACCACTGGGCGATTGAAAGCAAGGCAGAAATTGATAAGTTGTCTCAACCCCTATTACACCCCCTTCTACCCTCCTTTTGGAGAGTGGGACAGGCACAATCGTTCCCAAATTTCAGGCCCTGAGTGATGGGACTGGACAAGCAATATGTTTTCCTGCTTTCTGGCAAGGAGGAAAAGAGAACCTTCCTCAAGTTCACACATTGCTCCAGGTATTTCCCTGGCTTAGCAAGGTGTCAAGTTCTGGTTCCTGCCTAAACACTAAACTGAGTGAACCTCCAAGATCCTCTCTGATGGGATGCTGACCCTGTTGTCCATCCAACTCCTCCTGCCCCAAACTTAACTTGAAATGATTAAATTGTGAAAGGTTGGGATGTGCTTTTTGGCTTTAGCTTTTGGATTATCGTGCAACTGAGACCTGTGTCTCACACTAGACATAAGAGGGGTGCTGTCCACGAAGCAAGTGCTTAAAACATTCTTAGAATTACACCAGTCTAAGGTCGGTTAGGAAAGGAAAGGCAGCATTGGAAACTATTTCAGACATCTGAAATTTACTGATTTGGTGCATATCTTAGAATTTATCTTTCTATGTATCTAACCATCTTGGGTCTGTGCTACATATTTGTAAGGCAATTTACACGAGAATAAGAGGGTTCAGCTCAGCTGTTCGTGACCAGTGGGCCTGAGGGGTGCTACTGCCCTACTTGCAAGAACCCCCTAACTGGTTGTAACATACGAGACTGAGGACATAGAGGGCTTAGAAATGTACATATAATAATAATAATTTATTATTTATACCCCACCCATCTGGCTGGGTTTCCCCAGCCACTCTGGGCGGCTTCCAACTGAATATTAAAAACAGTACAGCTTCAAACATTAAAAACTTCCCTAAAGAGGGCTGCCTTCAGATGCCTTTTAAAAGTAAAATAGTTGTTTATTGCTTTGACATCTGCTGGGAGGGCGTTCCACAGGGCGGGCGCCACTACCGAGAAGGCCCTCTGCCTGGTTCCCTGTAACCTTACTTCTCGCAATGAGGGAACCGCCAGAAGGCCCTCGGTGCTGGATCTCAGTGTCCGGGCTGAATGATGGGGGTGGAGACGCTCCTTCAGGTATACTGGACCGAGGCCATTTAGGGCTTTAAAGGTCAGCACCAACACTTTGAATTGTGCTCGGAAACGTACTGGGAGCCAATGCAATGTTTTTGGTGTTGATGTGCACGCATACAAGAATCAAGGAGCCTGATTTCATTAGGATGGCTGATTTCTCCTAGACACAAGAGCTTTATTATCAAAGTGGCAAGTGCAACGCAATGTCTTCCTAATGCTCACCATCAGCCAAGCAATTTAAACCTTGTTCCCAGTACCCTGTACTGTAGCTGCTAGGTCACATTACATAGCTCACATGAATGCAAAAGTAAGAACCATCCTAGATTGGAAATATCTGCAAACACCCACCCAACATGTGCCAAAAGAAGCATCAAGGAGTCCTACCCACTACCCATTTTTTTTGAAATTTCCATATAACAAAAGTGAGTTACTAACAAATATTGGGGGTGGCAGGGATTGCAATATGTAGACAGTATTTTAGACTGCTTCAGTCATCAGAAATAAAATCAGCCCTGGCCAGCAAGCCCACACAATGTGTTTTCTTATATCTTCTCTTGTTGTGGGAGTGAGTGAGAAAACCATTTGCCATCCTGCAAGAATATATTTACCAGTTCTCTCTCTCTGAAGGGTTTAACAGCAGCTGCTGCTCCCAGCATTTCAGGGTGAAACAGAGAAGCGGGTTCTGTTCACTCTAAAAACATTACCATCAGAAACTGCAATAGCCTTTAACTTGTGTGTAGCGTAACCTGGTGAACAGGCAATTCTTTATTTCAGATTTATTTGTTTAAGTGTTTCATAACATGAACAATAACAACTTACACTACTGGCCCTAGAAGAAGTCCTTTAAGAAGAGTTATTTAAAGCCTTGATCAATGCAATGTAATGTTCACCCCCTCCCAGTTTTCTTATTATGGTCATAATCTTCCCATGACCTCTTTACAGATGAATGATGGTATGAAATCCATTTCTTTACATTCTCTTATGAGAGGCAAAGAAGCTGAAAGAAAGAAAAAGCTTTGATCCTAAGGCAAGGTAGAGCGCTGGTGGAATATTACAGGTCTCAAAGACCCTAAACCAAGACGCTGACATGTAGACATCTGCTAATATATGCTTGCCAAGATACTGAGTTGCCTGCTAAGTGATAACATTTAGTCCCCCCAGAATAGAGGCAACAGATGCATAAGGATCCCCCCAGCTAGTCTTTGCTTCCAGCACCTTCAACATGTTTCTTCAATTATACATTACAGGAGTGACTGCACAGCAGTATACCCATAAACTCTAACTACCTAATTCTTCTCTTTCCAAAATTTACAAGGGTCAAGATACTGCTGAAGCCCATAGGACATTAGCGTGCAGCTGTTCTTCCATATGTTCTCTAGGTTTACATCTGTTACAGAGATAATCCCAAAGCATGGTATTTGGCATGACATGACACTAACATATCTGATGAGCTTGGGGGTTGGAAGTCACTTCTCTCTCCTATTTAGGGTTCCGGGACACTTTTGGAAGGTAATCACAGTTTCCTGCTAGAGCGTAACTATGCGCAACATCTGTGATAAAAGAAAACAAATGCTTTTATTGGAGTGGGGTTAAGGCGTTTTCTGAATTGCAAAGGGCAACAGATAAAACACCTTTTTGCGGTTGTAGATGAAAACAAGAAAAATAATGTAAAAGCAGACAAAACAGAAACCAATCTGACCAAAGCCGTTAATTGAGAAAAATAAAAAAATGCCTCCATTCAGCATACTCATAATCTTGTTTTCCTTATTTATTTACCAAAAACATTGCACACTCCAATTTCATTAAAGAAATTACAACAATCACAGCCATACAATTTAAAAAAAAACCCATAAAAGTTAAAACCAGGGATAATTCACTAATAATTGACAGAAATATGTTTTCTTAATTGCCTGCCTAAGCTTGGCAGCCTAGAAAAGTTTTCAGGAGACATTTAAAGGTTAAAAACAGCAGGTGTTTGCTGAATCTCTATTGGAAGAATGTTCCCTAGTACTTGCCCAATGTCACTAAAAGCTCAATTTTGTGTCCATATCAGAAGAATTTCATTAACATGGGGGATTAGCAACTAAACTCCTGTAGATGATCTCGGTGATTGAGTTGGGATACAAGGATTCAGATCCCTAAGGTAACATGGGCCTATCTTGTTCAGAGCTCTGTAAATTAATACAAGGACTTTGAACCTGAGTTGGAAGCCAATGGGTTGTCAGTGCAGATGTTTTAAGAATGGTGTTATGTATTGCTAGCCATGTAACCCCATCAGCAGTCTGGCCACTGCATTCATTCTACACCAGCTGGAGCTTCCAGACTAGGCCCTCAAAGATGAGGGTAACGATCTTCTGACATTTGTGTTTTCCTTGAGTCCAGATCTGTACAGGGTAGCAAAAGACCAGGCTTCCACTTGTAAATTAATGTTGCAGTGGAGAATCCAGACAACCATGATCTTTGAGTAGACTGGGTGAGTCTGCTTTTAAGGAACAGGCTAGAGGAGGCATGGCCAAACTTGGCTCTTCAGCTGTTTTGGGACTACAATTCCTATCATCCCTGACCACTGGTCCTGTTAGCTAGGGATGCTGGGAGTTGTAGTCCCAAAACAGCTGGAGGGCCAAGTTTGGGCATGCCTGGGCTAGAGGGATAGGAAGAATATATGATATTGTGTACAGATCTTCATGGGCATAGCCGGGGGGTAGTGGTAGCTGCCCTACCATGATCAAGTAAATCAATAGAAATACTTAATGAACTGACCAATCATGTTGGTTCTGCTTCCCCTAACAAAAGTCCTGGCTAGGCCCATGAAGATCTCCCCTTGGGATGCAACAATCTTGGAGTGCTACAAAGACTCTCCTCCCTGCAAGAGAGGGGAGTGGTTGTGGCCGGGAGCCAGACTCTGCCTCAAGCAGGGGGGGTTGCCCCCTGCCTCCCACCCACCTGGCTGGCACCCACGCCCTCGGCCAGGGACCCAACCAGGTGCCTTCAAGGGGGCGTGCACTGCAGCCTAAATTGCTGTGACGCCAGCCTCCAGCCCTCACTTTTTGTCATTCCGTCGTGAGTCACCCACCCTCCACTCCCTTAGAGCACTGATATTTGTCCCTGCATGAATTTTAATAATAATAATAATTTATTATTTATACCCCGCCCATCTGGCTGAGTTTCCCCAGCCACTCTGGGCGGCTTCCAATCAAGTGTTAAAAACAATACAGCATTAAATATTAAAAACTTCCCTAAACAGGGCTGCCTTAAGATGTCTTCTAAAAGTCCGATAGTTGCTTATTTCCTTCACATCTGAAGGGAGGGCGTTCCACAGGGCGGGCACCACTACCGAGAAGGCCCTCTGTCTGGTTCCCTGTAACCTCACTTCTCGCATTGAGGGAACCGCCAGAAGGCCCTCGGTGCTGGATCTCAGTGTCCGGGCTGAACGATGGGGGTAGAGACACTCCTTCAGATATACAGGACCGAGGCCGTTTAGGGCTTTAAAGGCAATTTACTTTCAGGTAAATAAAAATGTTGGGAATCTTGGGTGGAGGGACTAAACTCCAGCTAGAGGAAGAGGAAGAGGAAGAGGAAGAGGAAGAGGAAGAGGAAGAGGAAGAAGAAGAAGAAGAAGAAGAAGAAGAAGAAGAAGAAGAAGAAGCAACAACAAAAGAACTCTGGTAAGTAAATTAAAATCCATTAAGAACACAACTTCCCTAAATGCCCATAGTCCTACTTCATATTTTTGAAACATTTAATATAAACTTCCAGATTCATATTTAGACAAATCCATCCCACTATGAAGCCTGGTGAAAGTATATACAAGATTCCCTTATATTTTGATCAACATCAATGTTTAGGGTATTTCTGATGGTGGATCATAATTGTGTAAGGTTTTTCTTTATTAGCCAGATAAAATGTCTGCAATTTATGTATATCATCCTCTAAGTATGGTGGCAGATGGGCCATGACTTCCATGATTCCTGACCATTGGCCATGCCGACTGATTCAAGTCCAACAACATCTGTCTACCCCTGCTCTATGTATCTGACCAGAATATTTCCAATGCGCTCAAGAAACTAGAAATTTAAATTAAATATTCCACCAACAGCTACAAAAACTGAAGTCTGATGAAGTATTGCAATTCCTTGCTTTGAACAGAACGGCAACAATATTGACACGCACCATGGAACGAATTCACCCCAACCCACAATTTTGCATTACTATCACACCTCAAAAAATTAAGCATTCTTACAGCGTGCACAGACTTGCAGAAAAGCACCTAGAGCAATCTCATCAATCACAGTCATAGAGTAGAAATCCTGTGTTTAGGTAGCTTTAAGATCACAAATTCCATGATGCAGTGCAACTAGGAGTGAAAACCATACATTAAAACTTCTGGGGCTCTTGATTTCAAATAATATATTAACTAAGCATAGAAGAGCAACTCGGTGAAAGCTTGGGTCAGCTGAAAGATTCCATAGGTTTTCTGGGCAAATTTATTCCACAGGTTCAGGAAAGGAGAACCAAAATTAGAACCCTTTCTGCAGGTTTTGCACTTTAAATTAGTAAAGTGCTTGCTCCTGTTTTATTTAGTGATGCTGCCAAGATTCAAAAATAACAGGCATAAAATATTATCATTCTCAGCACACAATTCCTGACTGTATTGCAAATTAAGCTCCCTTGCTCTGCAATTCTTACTCTGCTCATTTAAATGGTGTTATATTATGAGAGTAAATACGGTACCAATATGCAAATACAGTCAGGGGGAGAAAACCCTGTTCTGTCACTTATATAATTAAGGAACAGGTCCTGATCTCTCAGCAAGAAAGTAAAAATATATCCAAAAGCAAGGTTAAAACCCTGTGCCACATGAAATCTGAAGTCGCCTTCATTTTTAGAATATAGAATTATTATTATTTTTTAAAAAGGGAGAGAAGCCTGACAGCAGCTTTGGATGTTGCAACTGAAACATGAACCTGTGCCTCCTTTCCCCATGACTCTTCTAGGTCTTGTCCAAAGTCATCAGGTGTATATATTTTGCACCTGTATCAAGATAATCTGCATTTCCCACAAGGATCCAGGTAGGGAGTGGAGCCTAGTATCTATGCGCCATCGCCTCTCTCATCTACTCTTGTTGAGTAGACAGCTGTCCTCAGTTGACTTTGCAGAAATGGAAGAAAAGGTCATCAGCCCAGATACCAGATGGAGAAGAAAGATGTTCCTTACAAGAGAAGGGCAGATAGGATGGGTTTAGGCAGCAGCAGGGATTATGTTATAAATTATCATCGTGATAAAGGTTGCAGAAGAGTCGGGGTTTGTAGGGTGCAGCATTTTTTCCTGGTGTGCATGAAGTTAATCAGTGCAGTTTACATTTTCGTTATGAAATAAGAAGGCAGTTCTCTCATCACTATTTTTTTCTTTTCCTTCTTTTGCCCGATATGTGTCATTTCAATAGCTGAACACAATAAAAACATGAACATTTAAGGAAAGTTACAGCACATTAAGTTTAACCCTCATTTCTGTCTTGGATGATAGATGCAAGAATTCCAACTGAGTTGATTTTATGAACCAGTTAAATGATTTGTATTCAGAACCACATTAAAAAATCCCCATGACAAAGTGCACTTGAACGAAAATACCCTGCTTGTGACACATCCTTTGCAAGTAATGTGTTTTCATTTTTCACATGTTGCATCTCATTTATTTTATTCAGGCACACATAGTTAAATCTGCAAGATACGGCAAGCTCCCAATACCCTTGAAATAATAAATCATTTCTTACAGATGTTTTCACCCACTGCAAAGCTGCCTCTCATTAATCAAACATTATCAGTTTCTATCAATGCCCAGTCCTAAACAGGGAAGGCACTTCATTTTCAGTTCTGACTTTTATTCACTGGCTAGCCCCACGACCCTTCTTTATTACTGGATACTCATTTGAAACATGGAATCCCTTAATATGTGCTGCATTTTGGTGGGTTTTCTTTAACCACACAAGTGTTTTATAAGGGTGTAATTCTTATGTTTTATGCTACAATTAAATTCACACACATAATCTTAGTTGGAGCTCTAAGTCACAGCAGAAATGCATAAATATTATGTTCAGGCCTCCTTAGGTAGGCCATTCTTTAAAGAAATTGCAAATCCATAAACAAAGCAACTCAAAGATATATTGTTTTGTTTCAAAGTGTGAAATAGTTCTCCGAGCAGAAGCTAGGCAATATAAATCTTTCCTTTTTTCATTTTGGATAAATTATTAAAACTTCATTTCAGAAAATAGTATGGTACACATGATAGAGTCTTATCAAGACAGTTCTTTGGAGAACACAGAAATGTATGTGAACAAAGGGCTATCAGATACAGCATTTTTTTTTTTTTTAGAGTAACAGTAGACAGAAATTATTTGAGTATTGGAAACTGTCCCCTGAATAGGAAATAGTTCTTCTAGTAATACGTTGTTTTGATCTTTCCTCATTATGCTTCATATTCTATGACACAAGGAATCAAGTAAGATAACGAGCAAAACCCCTCTTTGTTCTAAAGAATTATATAACCAAAAAGCTCAAAACTTTTTTTTTTTTTTTGCTTGCGGGTTTTGAGAACAAATATTTTTAATATTAAAATTTAATGTTTATGGGATCTACTGGGTTGCACAATGGCTGTAATACAAGCCTACTTGCATGTTGCTACAAGCAGTCCCCGCATGAGGCACGCATCGCCGTTGGCATCAAAAGGACAGGATGAGTGTCATGTTTGGGGGCACAAAAGCAAGGCACGGATATTTTGTAAACCTTGAGGACAGCCATGTCCCCTCACCCCATACAATTCCCCCTTGGAGCAGCTAAACATCATCAAGATCTGTCTCTTCCAGGGGACATCCTCTATGTGCATTCAAAGTGTTCAGTTGCTACAAGACCCCTTGCCAGCCATTGAGGGCAGCCTGAATAAACAGTTTTAAAAATTTTTTAAAAAGCAGAAAGACATGAGGAGAAGGCCACAGGCAATGGGGAAGGGCTGGTTTGGGTAACAAAGAGACCTGACCTTCAGTCTTCCCTCTCCTTTTGCCTCAACCAGTCCTTGGCTTCATGGGATTGACAGAAATGAGCATGACCTCCTAGCTTCAGCAATGACAAAACATTTGTATACCATCTGTTACTACTGCAGACAACAGAATATTTGCCCCTGATCAAAGACCTTATATTTCCCCTTTTTAATGCAAAAAGAAATCCTTAATATTTTTACAGAAGCAAAGATTTCATGACCAAGGAGACCCTGCTGTTATTATTTAGTATACAGGAAATGAAACCAAAAAGTTATTATTTAATTTATACCAAAAAATATCCAACTTTTGCCTTAGGCCAAAAATTGTTTAATAAACAGAGGCTTTAAAGACTAATCGACCACATCTTTTTGACCATTAAATTGTTATCACTGATTTCCCCCCATTAAACTCTAATCAGGAAAAGGCCATTAATTAGGAAGGTCTTTGAACAAGTACAGTATTGAGCCACTGAAACTTATTTATAATTTTCCATTATGGCCTATGTTACAGTTCTTCCTCTGGCATAGACACATTGCCTAAAATCAATTTAAATTACAGAAAGGAGGAGTATGTCTGGCAATACCTAGGAAATTAGAATGCCAACTGTTCAAATGTTATGTATCAATTTAATGCCACTCAGTATACATGTGGAAACGAATAGACAATAGACAATGAAGTCCTTTTAATAGAAACTGCTGCCAAGGACAACAGACTCTGAAAATATTTTCTCTTGTGATGTAGCCAGCCATTTTATTATTAGGTGAATATGTGGTTTTATTATCTGGCATGCATATTCTTTTCCTTCCAGTTTTCTAACAGTTCCCTCCCTTAAATCTTCCTGTGAAGTGTACAGATATTGTACATACAACACAAAACCCATCTAGTAAGGGTGCAGACATTCCCGTAAAACTCCCTAGAAATTATGGCACATATTACACAAGACAGCTCAGGCATGGCTTACAAGAGCCTTTCTATTCAAGTACTGGGCCAGAAAGTCAACTGTTCCAAATTACAGGATGAATTTATGGTGCAGTAATGTAGATCAATGTCATCCGCACAAAGAACTATTTATGATGGATTTGTCCAACATGGCACAACAAAACACATAAAATGCATCACCTATCGCCATCAGGGAAAAAATAGCTTTATGTGCATGTTATTCTTGCTCCTAAACCATTCTCCAGATAATTTATATTGCCATAGAGTACACTCAAAAAGGAATGTTTAATTAAGTGACTAACATCATGATCCTAAACACATTATGTGGCAATAAGTCCCATTGATTTTAGCAAAACAATCTTTCATGTAATGTGTTTAGGATCACTGTGTAAAGTGTCCATTCTTCATGGCTTTCCTTCTCCACATTGACCCAAGAAATAAATAGCCTTGACAAGAGAGAGAAAAGCAATGTTGTTTTCTTTTTTGGATCTGAAGCTAGGAAGCAAATAATGGTGCATAGCAGCTTCTGAAAGCTTGTTCTATAACAGTGTGGAAGTGTTGGCTAAGTAATGCCCTTTAAAAAAGTGATATTGCGGTTTTAAAATTATGCCTATAAAAACAGTGTTTCCTCCTTTTGGCCTTCGCTTATAGGCACAAAGGAAAATAACAAGGAACTCGTGCATTATTGAAAATAAAAATCCTGTTGCATCATGAAACCTTGTAGTTATCTGGTGCAAGCAAAGACAGAATTGAAACTAAGCAAAATGAGATCTTTCTTTGCTGCATTTAAATGTTCCCTAAAATACTTGAGTCTAAAGCCATGACTGTGCCAATCCTTGTCCCACTGAACTTTTTTTTACCCCAAAGTGCAATAGAATGTTTTCTTTAAGACTTCTTAGATTCTGAGAATATTCCCCTTTATTAAGCTGATTTAAAGGTAAAGGTAAAGGGACCCCTGACCATTAGGTCCAGTCGTGACCGACTTAAGGGTTGCGGTGAGGGAGCCGGCATACACCTTCCAGGTCATATGGCCAGCATGACTAAGCCGCTTCTGGTGAACCAGAGCAGCACACGGAAACACCGTTTACCTTCCCACCAGAGCGGTACCTATTTATCTACTTGCACTTTGACATGCTTTCGAACTGCTAGGTGGGCAACGGGAGCTCACCCCATCACGGGGATTCGAACTGCCAACCTTCTGATCACCAAGTCCTAGGCTCTATGGTTTAACCCACAGCGCCACCCGTGTCCCTAAGCTGACTTAGGGCCATCATTTTTCCTATCCATTGCTAATGCTCAACAACAACGACCAGACTTTTAGAAGACATCTGAAGGCAGTCCTGTTTAGGGAAGCTTTTAATGTTTGACGGACTACTGTATTTTAATATTTTGTTGGGAGCCACCCAGAGTAGCTGGGAAAACCCAGCCAGATGGGCGGGGTAAAAATAAAACATGATGATGATGATGTCATACATCTCTTCAATTGTGTTCATTGTGGTGGGCTGCTATTTTGGCCCAACTTTTTACGGTAATAAATGATACATGCAAAATCCCAGAAAACTGGAAACTGAGCCTGGTAGCCCCCATCTATAAGAAGGGAGACCCCCAAGACCCCTCAAACTATCGCCCCATAAGTCTCCTGGACATTGTGTATAAACTTTATACTCGCTACCTGCTAAATAAACTGGCTGACTGGGCTGACCACTCTAACTTGCTTAATCCGGAACAGGCAGGGTTTAGAAAGGGCCATAGTAAAACAGGCCATTGTTTGGTACTACAGACAATGATAGATAAGTATACAAAGGTACATAAGAGCAAACTTTTTGTGGCTTTTGTAGATCTCACATCCGCTTTTGATTCAATCTGTAGGGACAAATTATGGCAAAAACTATATGAAACAGATATTGATAGACGACTTCTCAAAATACTTAGAGAGTTACATTCAGACACCACAGTTAAAATTAGAACTGGGATGTCAGGCAACTATACTGATCCACTGCCACTGGAGAAAGGGGTTAAACAGGGCTGTTTGTTAGCGCCGTTCCTCTTTAATTTCTATATAAACGACATTGTTCAACATATGGCAAAGTATAAGTCATCAGCTCCTGCCCTGGAAGGCAAACACCTGAATATATTGCTATATGCGGATGACATGGCTGTCATGGCACTCACTCGAAGGGGCCTACACAGCATGCTGGAGGGGCTCGCAGCTTATTGTTCCCAAAACTCTCTAAAGATAAATTATGACAAAACAAAAATTGTGGTATTTACTAGAGCTCGCCACACATTTAGATGGTCTTTAGATGAACACAAAATTGAACAGTGTCTTTTTTTTAAATATCTTGGTATCACTTTCCAAGCTACATCTAGCTGGCTTGCCCACTTCAAGACTGTAGCCCTTCTAACACGTAGGACAATCGGTGCTCTGCTCAGCTTTTTTTACTCGAGGGGAGGGCAACTGGTGATCCCGGCACTAAAAGCTTTTGTTGGAAAAGTGATTCCCCAGATGCTATATGGAGTAGAACTCTGGGGATGGAATCAGAAGCTGTTAGAACGGCTTGAAATCTTCCAAAAATTTTACCTCAGAAGAATTCTAGGCCTCCCTCAGAGTACTCCGGCAGCTCTCCTAAGAGTGGAAGTAGGATTACCTTCTGTGTCTGCCAGGGCCCACTTAAGATTCCTGCGTTTTTTCACCAACCTCATAGATGCCCCGAACACCTTATTGGCTAAACAAGCCTTTGTATCATTACAAAATAATACTACTTGGCGTAAAAACCCACTAGATATCCTATCCAGATACAATCTACCTGAGTTTAATACCCTCAAATTGTGGAGCCCTGATAAAGTTCGGGAATGGATCTTTGAAAAAGACGCCTTTTTGGACTCCACAAAGATAAAAAACTCTGGGTTTTCCTACTGGTTTCCCCGAGTAAAAGCAGTCAAAATCTGTGCCAATTACTTGGCGGAGATCACTGATCCCACCCTTCGGAGAGCTTTCACTATGGCACGGTTTCAAACATTGCCAACTGCATATCTGACCGGTAGATTCACAAAAACCCCAGTAGAACATTGTTTATGCCCTTGCCTCATGAAAATTAAAGAGGATCTTACACATTACCTCCTCTATTGCCCCATCTACTCGGGCTTTAGAGACGCATTGCTGCAAATTATACCCGACTCTATAACCAATCCTGAAGTTAGAGTAAAATTTTTGTTAGTTGATGCAAACCCACGTATTACCCATGTGGTAGCGGTTTTTGTGATGAAGGCCATGAAAGCCAGGGAAAGATTTATGGATGACAATGTAAAGACCCCTTCATCGTCTGTTTAACTCATTGCTTGTTCTCCCTCTCTTTCTATTTTGTGGGATGAAGGTTTTGTTGGCATAGTATGTAATGAATTTTAATATTTTTAACTATTGTTGTGTTGATGTTTGTGTACAGGCATGGTCCTCACAATAAACAGATTTGTTGTTGTTGTTTTTTTCTTCTCCTTGAATGAGCCACATTGATGATCCCAGCCAACTGGAGATCACATAGTGAATGGAATTACATCAAAGGATGATTATGCCAGTCAGATTTGGCATATAAAGTCCACCAAGAATGCAGCGAAACTTCCTGTTAAATGATGATCACACACTCAATGGGATGGCACCACAGCCAATCAGATTTGCCTACATGATGTCAACACAGCCAATGAAGAGAAACGGCAGATGAATAGGTGATTCTCTCTCCCCCCCCAAGCATTGGCAAAATATCACTGGAAGAAAGAGATGCCAAAATTGTTTTGGCTCAGCCCTAGTTAAGACATCCAAGAAAAGGAAAATCGAAGGGACAAATGGTTCGAGCACACTGGGGCACCAAGTCAAGACTAGCTGTGCTGGCTACTGAAATAATTAACCTCAATTGGTTTAAATTAAGTCTGACATGAGCTTGGCCCTTCTACAACAGGATTATCAATTGAGAACCAGACAAGCGGGATAAGCTATAGCAGGCCGTCTTCCTAGAGGAGTTCCCAGACAACCCTTTGACACATTCCTAAAATCCCCTTCATATATTTGAGATTTCTTTTAATGTGTCAAAACAGCTACACCCCTTACTGGGCAGGCAATAAGGAGAACTTATAGGGGGGGGATATGATTGTAGGAAAACAGCAGAAGGTTTTCTATTGGGAATAGTACCAGGAAGTCTAAAGGAAGAAGACAAGACATTATATTTATATGCAACAGTAGTCACAAGGCTATTGATTGCGAAAAATTGGAAAAGTGGTATTATACCGATAAAAACAGAGTGGTTTGCCAAATTATTGGAGTACTACAATATATCCAAAACAATGGGAGAAATTGGAAGGATCTCAAAAGAGAAGATAGACAAGGACTGGAAGGTGTTTAAAGGATACTTGCAAAATCATATTGAAAAATCAGAACTCCCATTAGAATAAACAAGTTCCGTTATAAATACTGAAATACGAAATAAGATGGATAACAATGTGTAACAGAAAAAGAAGTAGAAAATTGGTTTAAAAGTGTGTGAAAGAAAGTAATAGAAGTGGAAAGAAATTGCAATTGAGTAGACTGGAAGTCTAACACAAGGGTGGGGTGAGGGGTGAGGGATGGTGGTGGGAAAAGGAAGTATCTGTGGGATTGAGTGTGGGTATGTATGAATATTTTTAAGGATTGTATGAAATGTATGTGTCAGGGAACTGACATCAGAGCGAAAGGCGAAGGAGAGGCTCCCCGATTCTGCAGGAGAAGGTACCAGCACTAGGGGGAGACGCAGCTTGGTAGAGGAGGAAGGAAATCGGTGTAACACCAGGGATCAAGGAGGGCAGATGGGGGAAGCGGAGGGAGAGCTCCGGGATTCTTCCCTGGACATCAGTGAGGAGAGCACTGGTCCTCCACTACCCATGCCCTCCCTGCGCAGAAGACTCCCGCGCAGTGAGAGGCGGCGATGACTGGGAGTCAAACAGCTTTTATGCTGGCAAAGGTTTAAGAAACGCCCACAGACAGATTCTGCTAGCGACTGAGGCAGCCACGCTGAGATGGGCTGTGCAGTCAGGACGGTTTAACCAAGGCAATTAAGCCCCCTAATGGGGACAATTTACGCACGAGTAACTCAACCCCATTACAGTATGTTTGTATATTCGTAATGTGTTTGTATTAATGTTGAATTATTTTAATAATAAAATATTTGTGTTTTAAGAAAAAGTATTTATAAAAATACATTTTTACATGGGTAAATTGCTTGGAACCTTTTATTCCATAGCATGAAAAACACCCGCCAGTAATTGGCACCAGATATCAAGAGATTTTTAATGGAGGGGGAAAATGAGCGTGCATTTCAGGAGCTATTATTTAAATTTTGTATTTTGTCACGGCTCATATGAAATAAGGTAGCACGACATTAAAATAAAATTGTCTGGAAGCAGGAAAATTTGGCTCAGTGGTAGAGCATCCTAAGCTGTACCAGGTCAAATGAACTGAACTCCATGGCACATTAAGACCCCAAAGTAGAAACTCTCTTTGCAGCAATACATTTGGAGTGGGCCTGTTTGGGCCTTTTGGCTTGGGGACCAAGTGGATGGAGTATCTTAGGGATCGGCTTGCTAGACCCAAGTCAGATTTTGAGAATGCTCATGATGGCAAATGGTTGTAACATTTAGATATAGAATGATAAAGGAATCACTGCACTCCCCCCACCCCTATTACACAGCCGTAAGATTCGTGTGAAATTTTATACACATTATTTAAGAACAGAATTGTCATTTATTTTAGAATGCCAACATTACTGACATTTCAGTGGGTGGTTCTGTCATAGTATGGCCAGAGAATGAAGGGGAGGAGCAGAGACAGGCAGAGGAAGGGGGGCAGGAAGTGGCGATCGAAGAAAGAGGGGAAAGCTAGGAGGCGGAACGGCTCACAGATGTTGAACCAGAGCCTCAACACCGCACAGGAAGTTCTGGCACAGACAGTGAAACAATGCCTATTCCCTCTGCCAAAGAAAGGAAGGTGTTAAAGAAGAGGGGGCAGAGGCATCACATGAAACTTCCCCGCCTTTTCTGTTGGAGAAGGGGCGGGCATAAGTCATTCCCAGAATCTGAGCCGGAGGATTCGGATGCATGATTGTAATGCGCTGCTTGTACATATGTAAAATATCTCTGAGTGAGCAGAGGCATTTCTTGTGAAGAGCATTCACAAGCCATCACAGGTTCCAGTGCATATTAGGCTCTGTCAGAAATGAACATCACCAGGATGAGCATCTGCTACTGGAAGGAAACTCTGTTGATAGCAGAGATTGGGCAAAAGGTGCTACTCCTTCTTATCCTAGATGTGAGAAACTTCATTGACCTATGTATGTGACAGAACTCCTAAGAAAGATGGAACATCTCCATGATTTGTCACAAAATACAGAAATCATAATTCCTTCTGCGAAGATACCCCAGAACTTGCCACATTAAGAATTTTGTTGTCTAGTCCCAATTCAAGACAGCACTTCTCCTTTCTGCTGGTACACTGCATTGCACTTTACAGACAGAAATGAAACACAACAATTATGTTAATGGACAGTTTTCCATCCAGACAGAATCACTGTCATCTTTCAAAATGCTCCAGATCAAAGACTTCCACCTGCATCCTCATTGTTTAGCTTGATCATGGGGCTTTGCCTTCTCTCCCCTGGCCCCCAAAGAGGCCCAGTTCAGAAGCAATGCTAAAATATAGATTAGTGCTACAGGCACGACCTACAACAAACCAAACCCAAACCCGCCTCCCCACTAGTTAGTTAAGCAAACTAACTTCACAGCGCACATAAGCCATGTTTTGAAGTTGGTTCGTTCAGAAATTGCCCAATGTTCTTTTTTTAAAAAAAAAAAATGCAATCTATTTTTAAAGAGGCTTTAGTAGATTTTATCCATATAACCCAAATAACGAAACAGAACTTTGTGAAATGGCAATATCTGACTAGTATGTAGCACAAAGTAGCTTTGAAACTGAAATGAAATGCTGTAGAGGTCCTTCTGCGAACTGCATGGGAGAAGGGAAGGGAAGGGATGCATGTACAGTAGTACCTTGGGTGAAGTACTTAATTCATTCCAGAGGTCCGTTCTTAACCCAAAACTGTTCTTAACCTGAAGCACCACTTTAGCTAATGGGGCCTCCTGGTGCTGCTGTGCCGCCGGCATGCAATTTCTGTTCTCATCCTGAAGCAAAGTTCTTAACCCGAGGTACTATTTCTGGATTAGCGGAGTCTGTAACCTGAAGCATATGTAACCTGAAGCGTATTTAACCCGAGGTACCACCGCTGTAGAAAGAAGTTTCACTGTTTATTATTATACTTCATACACATAGCATGAAACAATGTTTTGGACCACAACTCCCATCATCCTTGACCACTGCCCATGCTGTTTGAGGCTGATGAGAGTTGGAGTCCTACACATCCGTAGAGCACCAGTTACAGAAGACTGGTTTCGTGTTAAGTCTGAACCAGCCCCAAATCTCTGTGTTGGAACTTTTAGCAGACAGATCTAGTCACATGTACACTTCAAACCAGATTATTCATGCTTATTTAAAATAAAAAAAATGGGAGGGAGGGAGTCTAGGGTTAAAATGCTGCCAGAACAAAAGCTTTGTTGTTGCTTTAAAAGAAAATGCTTTCGTGCATTCTATTGAATAATTAGTTTGGCAGGAAAATAAAACAAGATTGCCATGAAAAGAGCACAGACACACAGTGGCCCCCCATGCTCCTCATATTATTGCTCAGAGATCTCTCTCTTCCTGGAGAATCTCAACTAGTGCCTCCTGCAGAATGTAGCCATCGCTTCCTCTTTCTTTCCCGGCCTTATTTATTTATTTATTTAGCAGAAAATGTAGCCATATTGGGCAGAGAAGATGCGAAAAATGCTTCAGATGATCCTGCCCTCCCACTCTTCTTATGGGAGGTGAGAAACTCAGTGGGGTGGGGAGGTTTAGAAGGGATGGTGGAGGCTGGAATGTACAGTAATAATGAGACGACAAAATTGGCATGAGAAATTATGTGAGTATATGTATTCCTAAAATACTTGTGCTGGCCTCTGGTCAAAAAAAGGAAAAAGAAGAAGAAGTCCATATGCAGAAAATATCTTCCAAATTTAGTTTATTAATCAGGAGCAAGAGGCACAATTTCTTTCTGCATCACAAGCAAAATGAACATCTGTTCACTTTTTGTCACATAGGTTTTTAATGCATGTGGGTGGGTGTGAACAGAGCCCTTGATATGTAATATTCTTCCCATCTGCACACCAGGTGGCACTGCATAGTTAATCAGAAGATAATAATTGGCACTAGGTGATTACTTACTTTTTAGGGATAAGGGAATAAATCAATCTTGCGACATAAAAAAAATAAAATAAAGTGCACCAATGCTCAGACTTTTAATTTCTCTTTTGCTGCCCAATTTGGTAACGATCAATGAGATTATCTGATGACACTATTGTTTCCAATGGTATGTTAATTAGCACTGAACAAATGCAATTACAGAGAGGATCTTTTCATGAATGGTTTGATTTGCTCTTTCCGATATAGTTCTGTAACCTTCAGCTACAGAAAATTATATAGCATTTGAGCAGGAGGGAAGGGGGAGAATGTTGTCTGTGCATTCATTTAAAAGGGGCTACCTAGGACACAATAGGATTCACTGCCACACAAGACCTCTAGGCAGCTAAGAAAGGAGTAACAGGTGCTATAGCAAGATCACAGCTATATACAGAGGGAAGAAATAATGGGCCTGACAAAGCCAGCCAAACCCCCATGAAAGCATCTCACAATTTAGAGTTGCAAAAAGCTGCCCGATAACTGCATTCACCCCCTGCAAATGTAACCATTCCTACAAAGACTTAAGCTGTGAATGACTTGAGCAATGAGAATTCCAGCACTTCTCTAGGCAAAAGGAGCTCCTGAAACTCACTTAGAATATTCATCAGCCTGGCTTCCTTTTATTGCCCTTAGCTCCTTTCCAGCTCTGCTCCACGCTTCCTCTTTGGTGGCCTTTTGCAATAGTCAAGTGCTGCAGGAATGCGGCTCTGATAAAAACTGCTAGCACAGAATGGTTGCGGTCGTGCAAGTTCTACAGAACAAGAGAAATGGAACGAGTTAGGAGTCTCTTTGCGGAGTCACAGTTTTGACTGCATTATCCCAAGAGGAACTGCTACCTCATTGCACTCCTCAGACCTCCAGGTAACCGAATTTAAATGAACGGTATTAACTTCTTCCTACTCCGACTGACATAGATTAATTCTGAAGTGTTAACACCCACAGTTACCTTTGTTTTGCATAAAGACGGGAGAGCCATTTGGTTCATATTTTAATGCAAATGTAACCTGAGTTGCAGGGACTCGGCTGGCACTGTGGGTTAAACCACAGAGCCTAGGACTTGCTGATCAGAAGGTCATGATTCAAATTCCCACGACGAGGTGAGCTCCCGTTGCTCGGTTCCTGCTTCTGCCAACCTAGCAGTTCGAAAGCACGTCAAAGTGCAAATAGATAAATAGGTACCGCTCCGGCGGGAAGGTAAATGGTGTTTCCGTGCACTGCTCTGGTTCGCCAGAAGCGGCTTAGTCGTGCTGGCCACATGACCCGGAAGCTCCCTTGGCCAGTAAAGCGAGATGAGTGCCGCAATCCCAGAGTTGGCCACGACTGGACCTAATGGTCAGGGGTCCCTTTACACTTTACCTAACCTGAGTTGCACTTGTGGAAACAAAATGGGAACTGAAACACAGGTGTCATTTGAAATTTGAGCTTCCATTTTGAGGTGAAGTTCCCTGAGTGAAAAATGTGTGGAATACATGTATACTCTCTACACACTTATGCCCTACACATGAGTAGCACATGGTGACCCACAAAAGAATATAATTTATGAAAACAACTGCAAAGACATTTTTTTAAAAAGTGAGCAGGCAGGAACTCCATGAAATGCCCATCTAGTTGTTGTTGTTATGGATATAAGTATTGTGTCTGTCATCTAATCAGCTGCAAAGCTGGCCTGTGGTCTTCTGTGAAAGAAATACATAGCTATGGTGGTACAGCTCAGAATGGCCTGCCCCCATCAGTATCTCATTTCCCTGCAAAGCTGAACAATTAAGGGAGAGTCCTGGTCAATCTAGAAATGCTCAAGGGAAAGCTTTGATGTTTAAGCAGAATAAAAGTTTCTGGGAAGTTTAATTGCCCAATTAGTGGAGTGTGTGTGTTTGTGTGTTTAAAAAATAGAAAAATATTTCTGCTTTTAAGTAAAGGAAATCATCCCAATATAGTTCAATGCCAATGTCTCCCACAATCAATCATTTTGAAATATAGACACACTGGGCTTCAGGCAGCACAATGGTCCTTCTGTGTCTGAAGAACGAAGGAAGGAGGGAAGGAAGGAAAACCAACTGGAATTCAAAATTAATTATAGAAATGAAGGAGCTAGCTGTAATTGATTGTTTCTGGGGTATGTGAGGAGTGATGTTATTTTAACTAGGTTCTGCGCCTCCCATGGCATTTATTATCACTGATTGTTGTATTTCACTCACTCACACACACACACACACACCCTACCTTATTGATTAATTTCTAAAGTTTGTGGCATTTCCCTTTAATAACTGATAATGAAAGTGACGGCAATTACACACAAGACACATGCAGCTTAGAGTGAATGCCTACAAATGTTGTTTTGAAATTCAGGGTCTCCAAGCCATATATTTTAGGTTCCAGCATTTGCTTGTTTAAAAACACCAATTATGTGCAATTAATCATAACAGAAGCTTTTAGGCTAACAAAGATTAAAAGCAGGTGATTCCTTAAAGCAGGTAGTGCCAGGGCACATTGTATAGTTGTTACCTGGTGACAGCTACAAAAAATTCCTGTAGTGGCTTTATCTGCACAGAAAGCCACTACAAGCAGCAAACAATTGAGGCTTTTGTTCAGTTCTTAATAGTGGGATGAATAAAGTTTCCCACTAGCAGTGCTTTTTTCAGGGGATATTGTTAAAAAGTGTGGCACTTACTCCAACAATATCACGGTGCGTACAGGCACCTCTCTCTCTTTTGGTTAAAAAGTATGACAGTTACTATACCAACTTCATGGTAAATACCAGCACCTGTTTTTCCAGAGAGAGAAAAAGGACTGCCCACTATACACTATTGGATGTGAATGTCTCACCACATAGAGCAATGCCCATTATATGAGATGAGGGTTGGTGGGAATTCTGACCTTCTGACAACTGAACCCCCCCCCCAACACAATGCAAAACAAATTTGCAAAAGGAAAAAGCAGCTGTGATCTCCAGCCGGTAGAAAAATCAGCTCCCTGTGTTTGGGATCTCATTTGCCTGGACCATGGTGATATCAACAACCAACCATCACCTCTATTTTCACTCTCTAGTGTAAATGAATATGAAGAAAAAATGCAACCCAATGAAAGAAAGCAGCTGCAGATTTGAGGATAGGGTCCAAATGGAATGAGAGAGAGGGAGAAAGCAGGAGAAAGAGAAATGAAAAGCACTGGGAAGAGAAAACCAGGCTTGCCAATCCACACAGCTGCAGTTAAATTTCCATACATTGTCAATTTCCAGCACTCTGTGGTCAGCCACTTTCATGTCCAAGGGCATGAAAACTACCCTGGAGCAAACGACTATTCACAGCTCCACAGCAAATCACTCTCTGGTCATCTTAACATATCCTTTATGTCAATAATGACCTAAGCATTCACTGTAGACCAATCATCCAATGGTCACATGCTAGTAGCAAGTGTGTTCAAAGCAAAAGGGGATGTTTGTGGCTATCCCACAAACTCCCTTACACAAGCACACATATGTAGAATACAGGAACCTCTCTCACACAGAGTCTGCATATATTGTCCACCTCTCTCGCTCCCTCCTCACACACACATCCCTCACATGCACTAACATGATGAAAATCATGCACTCACTTCTTTCCCTGCTTCCAGACTTCCAGAATTCTTTTTTACCATGGTAGTGGTACATACAGGACAGAATCGTTTGCAGCTCACATGTCATAACCCTGGCCTTTCCCTTATTGCATCTGTAAACTCATTCTCACCCCAAGAGGGATTTTGGTTTTGAAAATAATCCTTCTAGCACCCTTATGCTGGCCCACTCTAGAATAGGCTTTTAGTGGGGCACTTCAGTAAGAAGGAATGGCAGGATTGTCCCAAGTCTCTTGTTCTGGATCTGGAACTGCAACACGATCAGCGCTGAAGGGGGCATTTACGTGCTGCCATGCTTCAAGCGGCAACTATGCTGCAAGACATCTGGGGTTGGTTTGGAACCTGAAATGTTTGGTGGGATATATTAGGCTGGGCTGTATGGCACTGCAGTTGGAAAGAATTCAGGTTTAAGCAACTTCTTAAAGGTAAAGGTAAAGGGACCCCTGATCATTGGGTCCAGTCGTCAGTACTTCTATTTATCTACTTGCACTTTGACGTGCTTTCAAACTGCTAGGTGGGCAGGAGCAGGGACCGAGCAATGGGAGGTCACCCCGTCGCAGGGATTCAAACTGCCGACCTTCTGATCGGCAAGTCCTAGGCTCTGTGGTTTACCCCACAGCGCCACCCGCATCCCAAGCAAGCATCTTCTTACGGTACACCAATTCTTTGCTTCAAATTGCATCCTTCCAGTGCCAAGATATATGGAATGGGGAAGAGGCAAGTGCTCTGCAAAGGCACTGGAATATGAACAACTAAGCTACACATTGCTCCTCAAAATCGGTACAATTCACCACCTCTACACTGCCAAGATAACCCTTTCTTGTTGCCTTTCAACTCTATGAAACTGGTGGGTTGTCTTCAAAACTTGCTTTGATATTTTTCATTACCAGCACCATCATCAATCACACTAGTACTAGGAAACACATGCGTAGTGGCTGTACCAATCACACTGGCAGCAACTGGAGTAAGCAGCAAACAGGCATGGACAAACTCACAATAGGTTTCCTCTAGAAATAAAGCTCACATGTTTCATAATGCAACAAAGGACTAGGACAACAACCTTGCTGGCCACAGGCATTGCATCCTCCCCATGTGGATTTGAGACCATGTAAAAGTGAAGGTGAATGGAACAGAAGTTGTAAGCAAGAAACCTTTATAGCATAGCACACCACCACAACGGCTCACTTAATGCAACTGTTAAAAGTATCAACCTTTGTTTCCCATTTCCTGACTTTTTGGAGGTTGAGTCACCTTAATTCTGGTCTCAGACCTTTGGTTTGTTTGGATTTTATTTTTTTAGAATAATTGGATAAGTATATTTTGTTGCTGCAGGAACCTGTCCACGATGCACTTTCATATCTAACTGGACAGAAGTCCTCATTAATGGCAACTATGGGGGGCAGGAATTGATGCCGGGGAAATTCAAACTGGGAAATTCATCAGTTCAATCCATTATTCTCACCACAGTCACCCCATTTTCACTAGTGAAAACAACCGCTGTTTTGCAAATGTAAAAGAATGGCAGCTACTCAAGGCAGTCTTAAATGCAGGCTATGATCATGGGATGGAGTCATCATAAAGGCAACGTGAGTGAGAACAGCTATAGCTCAGAGAGAAACTGCCTGTTTTGCATGTATAAAATTTGGGTAGTGGAACCGGGGAAAGAACTTCTTCCTGAATCTCCGGAGAGTTGATGTCATTCAGAGGAGACAATAATAGGAGAGGTGGGTTCAATGGTTTGACAGAGCATAAGGCAACTTCTTATGTACATTCCACTATGAGATCAGTATTAACACAGCAGGTCAAAAGGAAAGGAGCTCTTGATTTCTCTTTTCCCCTCGCAGACATTATTTCTTGTCTGTACACCTCACAAAATCCCAGCTGTGCCTAGCCGAGTAATCTCAGAACAGAGGAAAGATTGCTGATAGTTTAGCCTCGCTCTCGGTTACAGAGACAACCAAAGCTCTTTATGTATTCCCACCTAACTTCTGGGATTTCCCCCCCTCCCTGAGCAAAGGGTGGGATGAAGAATGAAGGGTACATGGTTTGTCAGATGGATTAAATCAAGAGGGACGGTAACCTGGCACGTTGCCTCATGTACAATTATCAAGAAATATGACCCCATGGAAATTCCTATGCGTGGAAGGTCTCAAACAATGAGAGGATTTAGGATTATATAAATCACAATGGCCTGTAGTATAATCACATGAGAGAACAAACCTGGAAAGCTTATTATACTGAATACCCAGATGGAGAACAACAGTTGTTGCTGTACTAAGAATTACCACTCTTGTAATCAATAACAAGGAAAAAAGAACAGTTGGGCAACTTGTTTCTTATTATGTTCACTTAGGCAACGTCTAGATCAATAAAGAGCATTAAGTCTCATACCACTCTTGGCTCTGCATACTCAATTTGCTGAGCGTATGCTGGGGAGGGATTTGGTTGTACATTCACAATTTTTTAGCAGATAAACATGCATTCCACTTGGAAAGCCATTGTTTAAATGCCGGGCAATTTTTTTGTAGCATATCGAGACAGCCAAAAAAAAAGGGGTCTTGGTGAAGTATGCTAAATATATATTTTTAAGAAAATGAAAAGCATAACCAGAGAGGTTATTATTTATTGTCCCTAATTTTCAGTAACACTTGTTGTTCCTAAGGTTGACATCTAGGCCACCTTCAAGGAAAAGAAGCAATTTTGGAGTATAGAAAATGTGTGTCTGTGATGTTGCCCATATACCTCAACATCTGCTAAGATCAGAGGAACTTCAACATATTTATGCTTCCTTCCTACTCCTGCCCCAATCTGCTCACTGCATGTATTCAAAGTGCTGGTTTTGACCTATAAAGCCTTAACCGGCTCAGGACCACAATACTTCAAGGAGTGCCTCTTTTCGTATGAAACTACCTGGACCCTGAAATCATAATCTGAGGCCCTTCTTCATGTGCCTCCTCCTCAAGAGGTTCAGAGGGTGGCAACACAAGAAGGGGCCTTCTCTGCAGTGGCTCCCTGTCTGTGGAATGCTCTCCCCAGGGAAGTTCAGGTGGCGCCTTCATTATACGACTTTAGTTGCCAGGCGAAAACATTCCTTTTTAACCAGGCCTTTGGTTGATCTGATTCACATTCTATGCCCTGTTAAAATGTGTTGTTGTTGTTTTGTGGTGGTGGTGGGGCTATTGGGTTGTTGTTTTTATTTTTATTATGTATTTTGTGGTTTTATAACTTTCTTTTATTCTGTGAACTGCCCTGAGACCCCTGGGTATAGGTTGGTATATAAATAATAATAATAACAACAACAACAATAACAACAACAATAATAATAATAGAAGCTAACCAAACTGGAAGATCCAACAGCAATTTGAAAGATAGTGAAAGATAACCACATGTAAGATAACCACGGATCTCTTGATCTGGGCATTGCTTTCTATGTATGGTTGATATTGGAAGTGAATGAACCTGAGGATGATTCCAAATGGGGAAACCAAGCCAGATGGGTGGGGTATAAATAATAAAATCATCATCATCATCATCGTCATCATCAAATCTCAATGTGCGTAGAAATGTGAGTCATTAACATCAAAACAGCCCTGCTTTCTCTTTCTAGGTAGTCAATTCATGATGCTTTTGTCATGATGGTTCTGGGAGATTCCTTCTACCTTGTCTTAATGACAGGTGCATGGAATTTGCAGGAGAGGAACAAGACGCAGGGGATACAATGCAGGGACATAACGTATCCCCATGACATATTATATCTTTTGCACAGAGGGGAATTCCTTCCAGCTAGGGCTGTGACTCAATCAAAATCTTTGCTGACTAACCCTATGAATTCCAGTTCCAGTACCAATTCAACAAATTTGCACAAAACTTGCATGAAAACAGCTTACTTTGTTTTTAAATGATGCATACAAGTGTTATAGCTAGCATCGCCGCAGAAGAGTTATTCCTGTGCAAGGAAAATGCCTCTTTCAGATAATACCTGAGATCTGCATGCATAAGCACAATATTAAGAATATTGGATGGGATCCATTGGGTGCCTTTGCATTCATGGAAAGGCTTTTGATCCAGCAGACACTTACGCTAATAGAAGAAAAGGGAAGGCATTTTTGCCCCTGAAGCTCCTCACATCTTCTTCCACCCTGTTCAGGAGGGTCCCTCAAGTCTTTGGAGCAGGTTGTGGGAACTGAAAGGAATTGGCAAAAACTGCCTTCCCTGTTCTTCCACAAGTAGAGATATCCACTAGATCAGGCACAGGCAAACTCGGCCCTCCAGATGTTTTGGGACTACAACTCCCATCAACCCTAGCTAACAGACCCAGTGGTCAGGGATGAGGGGAGTTGTAGTCCCAAAACATCTGGAGGGCTGAGTTTGCTTATGCCTGCACTAGATCAAAGGCTTTAACATGGGTGCACGTGTAATAATTGGATTATACCCTTAAAAAAAATGCTGCCAAATCACCTTTAGTCTATTGAATCCAACTAACTAGTTTACCAAATGCTTAATCTCTGCTTTCTCTATCTGCAGACAGAGCTAAAGTCTTGAACCGGAATAATAGTGTACAGCCCTTAAAATTACAATTATTGTGGTTTTTAAATTATGTATAGTACTATCGACTTGCTTACCGTAGTAAACATTAAGGGAAGGGCTACCAAAAAAAGCAGTATGTTCCCTGTTTGTGTGTGTTTTTAAAGATAATGTTGATCCTGCAATCTGCTGACATTAATTTAGCATAAATAAGTCCCCTAAGGATTTTGTTACTTAATGATCATATTGAGATCTTGACTAAATTAGTGACATCTATTAAATAAAGTGCTCCTTAGGAATGTGATAATTGTACTAGAACATATTGATTCAGGTTTTATTAACTCTGTCCCTAATATAACACAGCAGCCATTGCCAAAGCCAACACCGTTTCATACTTCCACAGCCCCAGAGAAATATTTCATGCGGGTAATAGGCATAATTATATATTGGGGAAAGTGGTCGGTACCAGAGAAGGTTGCATTAAAACTAGTTAGAGGATGGCGAAAGCTCCTCACATGCTAACGGTACCACTTCGTGAGATTAGTGTTTAAAGGTCTCTTGCTGAGACACAGGAACACGGCCCGTTTATTACAGCATTAATCATACATACAATACTTCCAGTAAAACCAAGTACAGAGGAAGAATGATGAATCCCTACCAATTCCAATAAAGATTGCTTTGTAATCATCTTCCTTCAAGGCACTGAGCGTCAATCCTTCTGCCGAAAGCCCTCTGCCGCAAATTATCTGAAAGATAATATTAGGAAGCTCATCATCACTTTATCAGTCACTTTTAAGCTCAAGACATTCAGAAGCTTTGTCCCGGTCATTCAATCAATCATTTTAAGAAAATATAAAATTCCACTAAAGGCCAAAGGACTTTTTTTTTTAATGTTGTTGACCCTAGACTTATATCTGAGCCAAGACTGCGAACATATAGCAGAAACTGATTAAATACTTTTGCTGGTTCTTTATGCCCACTTCTAAATGCAATTCAAAGTGCTGGTGCTTACCTGTTCACTTTCTATGGTGGGCAGTGTTGCGGCTAAGCTGCAGGCCACGCCAGTGATCTGACGATTAGCAGGGCCAGATCACCCAGCTGCTGGCAACTGTCCAATGTCAGCAGGTTTTGGGCAGGCGTTCCCTGCGGGGTGGTCCCAACTGGCCAATAGGCATTATTATTATTATTATTATTATTATTATTATTATTATTATTATTATTATTACCACGCCCATCTGCTGGGTTTCCCCAGCCACTCTGGGCGGCTCCCAATAGAATATTAAAAACAAAATAAAAGATCAAACATTACAAACTTCCCTAAACATGGATGCCTTCAGATGTCTTCTAAAAGTCCGATAGTTGTTTATTTCCTTGACATCTGATGGGAGGGCGTTGCACAGGGTGGGTGCCACTACCAAGAAAGCCCTCGGCCTGCTCCCCTGTAGCTTCACTTCTTGCAGTGATGGAACCACCAGAAGGCCATTGGAGCTGGACCTCAGTGTCCCAGCTGAACGATGGGAGTGGAGACACTCCTTCAGGTATACTGGGCCGAGGCCGTTTACGGCTTTAAAGGTTAGCACCAACACTTTGAATTGTGCTCGGAAACGTATTGAGAGTCACTTGGGCCCACTCCCAGGAGGGAATAAATTGTGGCCTGCCCCAGCTCTCCTCCTCAGCCTTCACCGGACACCTTTGGTCCTGTATAAACTGGCCTAGGTACTAAGGTAACTTTGAAGGCCCTCCTTCAGGTGCCGCTGGCATCTGAGGTTAGGCAAGCAGCATCAAGAGTGCCGTGCCCCATTTATGACATCCTCACAAAAGCTGCCCTGGTACCAACCTTAGTATTGTGCTTTTTAATGTAGTATTTTACCATGCTATCACTTAGTCTCAAAAATAAAAGGACCGCCAGTAATCAGAGCATGAGGTCTTGCTGAACTCTGAGTCGCTCCGTGCCCTTATACTGCTTCCTCCTCTGCTCACGCCTTTCTAAACTACATGCAACTTGTTCCACTTGTTAATGTCCATTACTGTCATGGTTCTCTTAAGCAATGTTTGAAGTTGCTTACTGGAACATGGTGAGAAAGGGCATAAAGAAAAGTCAGCACCGAGTTGGACCTTAGGATTTAGAAGGAAGCATCTGTAATAAGAATGGAATGCACGGATAAAATACGGAATTTGCTATCAGGAGATGGCCACCAATTTTGACGGCTTTAAAAGTGGATTAGACAAAATGGTGGAGGAGATGGCTAACAGCTACTATTCATGAGGACTATATGGGACTTCTAGGGACAGAGGCAGCAGGAGAGGATAGTGCCCCTATGTCCTGCTTGTGGACTATCTATGAGTATCTACTTGGGCACTGGAGAAAACAAGAGGCTGGACTAAATGACAGGCCTTTAGCCTGATCACACAGAGCTCTCGTTATATTCTTAGGAAAAGGTGTGGGTTGTTTTGATTAGCAAATATTTGTATTTGAGGGAGAATGCGTAATGATTTTACTGACACACCTACTGCATACTGAAATTCTAAGAAGACCCTGGGCCTCCAACCAGAAGGATATCTCCTCCTGCCAGTGACTCTGTGTCTTACAACCTGGTTTGCTTTTGTGAAAAAATATGTTAAGAAACAGGTTAAAAATAAAGAAAAGCTTTATTCCCATCCAAGCTGGGGACAGCACCACAAGCATATACACACACTGCATGTGTTGAGCCGTCCGCAACATTGAAGTGAATGGACGATCTTTGCTAATATGGAAGCTGAAGGTATATATCCAAGACCCTTAATTCTTGGTTGAGTACATGTTAAAAATTATCTTTCCCCCTCTGTTCGTTTAAAAGATGTGGTATAACTCATAATTATGAAATGGTAACCAAAGCACAGTTGCAATCCTCCTCAAACAGATACTTTATATTCACTGGGAACAAAAAATAAATCATTCTAATTTATCATACAATGATGTGGATTACACACACACACACACACACACACACACTTGGGGTGGTGGGATTTAGTATTCTTTAGGCCTAGTCCTGTAACTTTCAAAAACCCAAATTATTCTTAGAAAAAGAATTACATGCATAAATAACTTCCAGTGCTCAAGACAATATTGCATTCTTCATCTGAGAGCACCGCAATTACTCTGATTTTGCAGAGGAAAGAGTTCTGTGCGGTGGATATGCAAAGAACTGAAAGAGATCTCTCCATCATATTCATTAAGGGCCACGATAATATCAGGGAAAATGAAAGGCTTTGGAAGTATTGCATCTTAACAGTGTGCCAGCATATACTTTGCTGCTTAATAGTTTTATTATCATGATATTAGCTCCGTGGAAATTATCACATACGTACATGGACAACATTAAGTATGATAATCAATTTAAAAATATATACCACAAAACACGAATAGCTGAGTCTTTTCAAGGAAGTTTAAAAATCATGCAGGGTTCCCCCCCCCCCCAAAAAAATGTATTATTAATGCTCCACTTAGTTACTGTGCGAGACAGGTCTTCCCCCCGAGATGATATCTGTACACATTGTAAGAAAATGGAAAGTGTCACGGATTAATGTTTTTTAACTAATATTTAACTTGCATAAAAGGAGGAAGAGGGGGCTGGAAACAGCAACACCACAACGTGATTAAAGAAATCAAATCCTTCCAATAGCTACACTGAACCCCTAAAGCAATTTAGGTATTTGTTTCTTACAGACAATTAATCACATGCAGGCAAGCCAGATGAGAACTATTGATTGCCCTTTTCCAAACTAGTGGCATTCAGACAGCAGACAGACAAATGCCCTGAGCAAGAGAAAGCATCTTCCTCCCTCTGCCTGGTGTAGCTTTTAATTGTTCTTCACTAATGTGCATGACATTTTGCTGTTAATCTTTGGCAGAGCTCGGCTCCCTTTTTTTCCTGCGAGCTATACCAAAGCAGTTTATATTTTTCATTACCTTCACTCCGAGGTCTTTCATAAGCTCAGTTTCGAAATGTACTACATCATATGGCAGCCGGAACTGGGGGATTTCAGATGTACTAGAGAGAACAAATAGAATAGAGCTGATGAAACATTTCCCAGCTGTTTTACAAAAGAGAAGGCATCCTGGAATATTAAACATTTAAACACACAAGCACAGAGAGACAGGCAGGGCATACTTAAAGCGGCTGAACACAAAGTAGGAAGTGCATCTTAAAACTTGCAAGAGCATGGCTAATCTAATGAGCAGACAGCAGATACCCATGTTGGCACCTGTGGTATAAACTCAAGAAAAATATTTCAACCCATGTAAAAAAATAAGGCATGCTGAAAAATTATATAGCATGCTATATATATATATAAAAGCCACTTAGAATAAGAAGTAAATATTGTATAGGCAAATGAAGTTTATATTTATCTTTTACCTAAAAGCAAAATATGGCCATTTAAACCAAAAATATTATACAAAGACTTGCTAAAATTGAATATATAAGGAGAAAAGGGTAACCACAAATCTCCAGTCAGGCACAGAGATCGGGTTCAGATTGGGTCTGATGCAGGTCACTAACAGTTGTATATTTCTGAATATAAAGACCTCAGCAATATTCAAAGGGTAAGGACAGAAGTTTACCGTAATGCTCCTGGATAGATTGGAAATGTTATCTAGTCTTTCCCCCCCAATTCATTTGTTAAGAAGTAACTGGCACATCAGTTTCACCCAACCCGGGATCAAGATTGCAAGCAGCTCTTTGTCCTCCCCTTTACCTTCTTTCCTGTTTCCATAATACACACAGGTTCCACTTTCCAAATGCTCACTAGGCAAAATTTCACTTATCCAAACACAGAGGATTATGCAGAAACCTCACTAAATAGACAGCTGATTCAGATATCTAAACAGCTTGCCCACTTCCTTTTTTGTGCTTTGCTGGTCGATGGCAACCAATTTCCAGAAGAAACCACAGAGAATATGCGGGTGGGCGAGAGAAAGATCAGCCAAATCAAAAGATCAGGAGAGATCGAACTTATAAGTTTTTCTTTTGTCTCTCTTTTGCTTGTTGGCTGCAGTCATTTTAGGAAAACCATGGTGGGAGTGGGGAGAGCGATCATGGATTAGAAATGTTCCCATAGGAAACAATTGGAAACATTGGCTCATTATGGGAACAATCACCTAACAAACAATTTCCTGGGATCACACTGTGTTCAGAAAGTGTGACCTGTAGGTATCTGTGTTAATCTGTGGTACCTCAGGTTAAGTACTTAATTTGTTTCGGAGGTCTGTACTTAACCTGAAACTGTTCTTAAACTGAAGCACCACTTTAGCTAATGGGGCCTCCTGCTGCTGCCACGCTGCCGGAGCACAATTTCTGTTCTCATCCTGAAGCAAAGTTCTTAACCTGAAGCACTATTTCTGGGTTAGCGGAGTCTGTAACCTGAAGTGTATGTAGCCTGAAGCGTATGTAACCTGAGGTACCACTGTATTTCCATTCCTTCACCAGCAGTTATTCACAAGCCCCAAAACCAAAAACAGAGATGAACATACCCAGGTAAAAAAGGTAAAAGTAAAGGACCCCTGGACGGTTAAGTCTAGTCAAAGGCGACTATGACTGGTGTTGCGGTGCTCATCTCACTTCCAGGCCGAGGGAGCCAGCGTTTGTCCACAGACAGCTTTCTGGGTCATGTGGCCAGCATGACTAAACCACTTCTGGTGCAACAGAACACCGTGACAGAAACCGGAGCACATGGAAATGCCATTTACCTTCCCCCCGCAGCGGTACCTATTTATCTACATGCACCGGCGGGCTTTCAAAATGCTAGGTTGGCAGGAGCTGGGACAGAGCAATGGGAGCTCACCCCGTCATGGGGATTCGAACTGCGGACCTTCTGATCAGCAAGTCCAAGAGGCTCAGTGTTTTAGACCACAGCGCTACCCGTGTCCAGGTATCCCTCTTCTAGACCAAGCCAATACATGCCAGCGTGTATCCCTCAGTTCAGCTCCTGTGTCCCTCCATAGTTCTCTCCTGGTTTCTTCTTTCTGCAGCAACCAATAGTGCTATTTAGAACTTTCTAGTAGTATTTCAAATCTGCTTTAGTCCTTTTCCCTCTCTTGTAGTCTCTTTTAACTCCAGCCCTTCAACATGCTGACTCCACAAATGCTTGTTTCTAGCTTGATTTATATACTGAATTTTCACTTCCCCTCCAAAACCTTTCGCCAATCAACAAGGTGACTATTCTCCTTTTAAAGCTTCTGATTCTCCTTAACTGCTAAGTTCTTAGTATGAGCCTTGGATCTGCCTGTAAACGACAAGCCCATTGTACAAAGCACTCTCTTACACTTTTAGCCTCCCTGTAAACTTTTGACCCTCCTGTGCACGGGAGCCTTTAAAGCAAGCAAGCAACCGTTTAACAATCCAAGTCTTTCAACCAAAAACCAAACACAAAATGGCTGAAAGTTTTATCCCCTCACAGGCAGCATTACGGTAAAATGTACTGTAGATTGCTTAAGCCTACTACCTTGAATATGTGGCATCAAACTATTGAGGAAATTGCTAAGAAGAGTAAGAGGGTCTCTGCTGTGCAACTACCCAACATTCTATGGCCCTTCCTAATCATTTATTGGCCACTTTTATGCTTTCAAGCTTTATGTTCATGCTGTTCCTTTCCTTGAGGCTTTTAACTTCGTAAATTGCCTAGAAATCTATAGCTATACAGTTGTACCTTGGAAGTCGAACGGAATCTGTTCTGGAAGTCCGTTTGACTTCCAAAATGTTCAGAAACCAAAGTGTGGCTTTCAATTGGCTTCAGGAAGCTCCTGCAGCCAATCAGAAGCCACAGAAGCCTCATCAGATGTTCGCGTTCCAAAGAACTTTCACAAACCAGAACACTCCCAGATTTGTGGTGTTCAGGAGCCAAAACGTCTGAGTACCAACACGTTTGGGATCCAAGGTACAACTGTATGATAGAAATCTATAGCTATAAGATTGTGTAAGAACGCACATGAAATTAATTTATTAAAATGAATGGTCTGATTCTGTCTTTAGTGTTGCTACTTAGCAAGGGCTAAAAAAGTTAGAAGTGAAAGACTGAACATCAAATTCGCTCCCCAAATGCTATCCGTATTTGGCTTCAGTTATTCAACATACTGAATAAAAGTATATTGTTTACAATAAAAAGATGAAGTGGGGTTTTTTAGGGGGTGAGGGGATTTGATACTTAGAATGTATATTTTGCAGAAAACCATGCCCCTCCCCAAACTTCAAATTGTTGTAGTTGAATGATGAAAACATGGTGTTCAGAATGCTTTATTTCCAAATTTAATTATACTTTATATAATTCCGAGCACAATTCAAAGTGTTGGTGCTGACCTTTAAAGCCCTAAACAGCCTCAGTCCAGTATATCTGAAGGAACGTCTCCACCCCCATCATTCTACCCGGACACTGAGGTCCAGCGCTGAGGGCCTTCTGGCGGTTCCCTCGCTGCGAGAAGCCAAGTTACAGGGAACCAGGCAGAGGGCCTTCTCAGTAGTGGCACCCGCCCTGTGGAACGCCCTTCCACCAGATGTCAAAGACAACAACAACTACCAGACTTTTAGGAAGACATTTGAAGGCAGCCCTGTTTAGGGAAGCTTTTAATGTTTGATGCATTACTGTATTTTAATATTTTGTTGGAAGCCGCCCAGAGTAGGCAGGGTATAAATAAATTATTATTATTATTATTATTTCCAAATTTAATTTAAATCTACCTTAAGCCACCAACATAGCCTTCCTTCTCAAATATGGTGATGTTTGAGTAGCCTAATCGAGCCAGAAAGGTGGCACAGCTGATGCTTGCAGGCCCTGCTCCAAGAAGAGCTATCTTGGCATGGTAGGCTTCTGGCATTTCTTCTGGTGGTGGCAAGGATGGACTTCTACTCTGAGGAATATTCATTGCTCTGAATACCTGAAAAGGAAATGCATTAAAGTAGTTAATGAGTACAGAAGACAACACCCCTCTCCTCAAGCCCCAACAGTTAACTTGTTTGAAAAATGTCCATTCGTAGAGTTTGTCATCACATGTGAAAATGGCAATTCTCATAATATTCTTTATTGGTTTTCATTAGCACACTCCATATATACATATTATATTACATTTCACATTTATACCTGCTCCCCAGAGCCGACTTCCCTCCTTCCCTCTTCTGGCCTTTTATATCGCATCTAACTTTTGCACATTGTCTTCATCCATTTTGTATATTATTGTTCTTCTTTCGTATTTGTCAATAGAGTGTCTAGAGTCAAATAAATCCTCCTGTATATACAATTCTTATTGTCTGTCTATATTCATTTACAACTACCATTGGTTACATTAATCACATTGTACATTTTACTTTTTGTTATTTTCTTTATCCAGAAATTTTCTTTGTATTTCACATTATGTGGTTTATTTCATTTCTACTGGTTTCACTATTTCACCTTATCCTTCCTATGTATGACATAAATTTTCCCCATTCTTTTTGAAATGTTTCATCGCCCTGTTGTCGAATTTTCCCCGTTAATCTAGCTATTTCTGCATATTCCATTACCTTCTGTCACCATTCTTCTACTGTTGGTACTTGCTGTTGTTTCCAAACCAGGTTTGGAAAATGGCAATTCTCGGTGTTAAGTATCAAGGAAGCTCATCGCACAGTGAACACTAAAGTTGCAAACTATCCTTACGGAATGTATTCCAATGACTGCCAATCACAGACAACGGCTGCCAGGGACTGGCAGGACACTGATGCGTGTGCACTGGGAGAAAGGGGGCTGGAGTCTGACTCGAGAGAGGGGGTCACTGATTTGTGGGGGACTGTTCCAGCCAGGAGTCAGAGGCTGAGGAAGCTTCAGAGCTGGAGGGTGGAGCACAAGAAGAGGCAGATCAGGCAAGTGAAGGGCTCGATACTATGCCACCCTCTCCTGAACCACTGTCCCCGGGAACCAGGAGGGGATTGAAATGGGAAGAGCAGAGGAAGTTGCCACGCAGGCGCAGTCTTTGGTTCCAGGTGCTCAACCTGTCAGGGGAAGATACATAAACTGGTGGAAGGGGAATGATCACCTGTTGCTGCAACTGCTCCATAGAGCACAGACCTGGGTATAGCTGCCAAGACACTAGATTGGTGTGCGCAGGTATCCAGAGCTGCAGAAGCGATAGTGTTATCTTTGACAATAAAGAATTAACTATCCGTGTGTGCATTCCTTTGGCTGGGAAGCATCATTGACAACTGCAGAGAGTTTGAGATTTACTTGCCAGTTGCCTCACTTTTATCTGTTGGATCGCATGATGGAAGATTTGGGGGGAGCGGGGCGGTCAAAAGCAATGATAGCTGGGGCAAGCTGTGATACTTACTTACAACCTAAAACAGGTTTCATGGAAGTGAATTCTACTTATTTAGAATGCACTTCTAATCAAGTGTGCTTACAATTCCAGTCCAGGTGAATAAATAATATAGAACCACATAGATATCACAGTTATTAGATTCCACACACGCCCAGCCCCAAAAGCCCGGGACCAGAAGCATTTATTTGACAGAAGTAGACCAAACCAAGAGTCTAGTCAATTGTAATTTTAAATGAAGAAAAGTTGAGCATGACTGCAATGTAGTGGTTGAGAGATCATGCAGCCATGCAAGAAATTCTAAAAATTCAAGGTTGAGTGCTTTGCTTTTAATTTTGCCTTCTCGTGCTTATGGCTCTCAGTAACAGTACAATATAGGGTTTAAAAATAAAAGAACTATGCTGAACATCTATGATGCTCAGTCAGTGTTCCACGCTGTGAAGAAGTGTGGGGTGCTCTTTCATAATTATTTATAAATGATTTTAATAGTACAGACCCTATAAACAGATATACATTTTCACTATCATCTAAATCAGTATTCTCCAAAGTGGTGCCCGCCCGCCCCCGATATTTCAGAGTATAATTCAGATCAGTCCCAGCTATCATTGTTAATAGTCAGAGATGATGGGAGTTGAGGTCTTCAACATCTGAAGGTCACCAGATTAGGAAGGCCTATTGGAATCACACAGCATTATAGAAAAGAACATGATTCCTACCATTTACAGCAATGCACTCCAGGTGGAATTGTGCTTGGACCTGGTGTGAAAGAACCAGCTAGGGCAGCGGATAGACAACAGAATGCTAAAACATCTGCACAGGCTATCCATATACTACCAGGTCAGGTTCAAGGATCTTGCATGCCTTTTTAAGACTCATGGGACAATTTAAACAATGCCCGGCAAATGCCAGAAATACAAGATGCTAATCGGCAAAAACAATTTGCGTTTGTGGCACCTTGATGCTGACCATTTGCACTTATCTACCTGCAAAGCCAGCGTGATGTCTTGTTTTGTGCTGCGTTACTGGCACAGCCAGTCAATAAGTCTCCCACCCTATGCACTTAATCTGCTGGCACAGTATGTTTTCAATTGGGCTGTAAATCTTGCAGTGCACAAAAAGGCAAGGACCACAAACCATTTAAAGTGCCACATGGAAGACAAAGGGATTAACCCAGCTTAATTGGTTTATAACAGCACAGTTTAAGCACTTAGGCAGGTATCCTACCTGAATGCTTAGGGAAGGCTGCACAAATATTTGAGGCAGAAGCACAATAGGCACTTTGAACTACCGAGGGCAGGAGACAATTCCCTAATTGCTTACATATGCCCTCTCTGTCATTGCTCCCATACCTTTGCTAAGAAGCAACCCTGGAGGTAAACCTAAAAAATGAAGAGCACACTGCTAAATAGCTTCTTGGAAGTAAATATTACAACCCAGTGGTTTCCAAACTTAACACATCCATAGAAGCCTTTATTCAAGTCCACCAAGGAACCCTTGCCTGTAAAGACCTGTTGGGACTCAAGTCACCCTGCACAAACCAGGACACATTCAACACTTCTCTACACATACCCACTGCAGTGAATGACAGATAAAGGTAAAGGTAAAGGGACCCCTGACTATTAGAGTCCAGTTGCAGACGACTCTGGGGTTGCGGTGATCATCTCGCTTTATTGGCTGAGGGAGCTGGTGTACAGCTTCTGGGTCATGTGGCCAGCATGACTAAGCCACTTCTGGCAAACCAGAGCAGTGCATGGAAACACCGTTTACCTTCCCGCCGGAGCAGTACCTATTTATCTATTTGCACTTTGATGTGCTTTCGAACTGCTAGGTTGGCAGGAGCAGGGACTGAGCAAAGGGAGCTCACCCCATCTCGGGGATTTGAACTGCCGACCTTCTGATCAGCAAGCCCAAGAAGCTCAGTGGTTTAGACCACAGTGCCTCTCGTGTTGGTGCCCAAATCGTCAATACGGGAGGCCTCTTCACATCACAATCTCAGTGAGAAACCTCATACAGTGGTACCTCAGGTTACATACGCTTAAGGTTACAGACTCCGTGAACCCAGAAATAGTACCTCGGGTTAAGAACTTTGCTTCAGGATGAGAATAGAAATCATGCAGCGGGAGGCCCCATTAGCTAAAGTGGTGCTTCAAGTTAAGAACAGTTTCAGGTTAAGAACGGACCTCCGGAACAAATTAAGTACGTAACCAGAGGTACCACTGTATATGTTTCCATGGAGCCCTAGGGATGCAGACTGAAAGCCACCGCTGCTGCTCAAAATGTTTCACGCTATTCTCTCTCAAGGAGATCTGGGATGGAGTTCATTTCATTTATGTTTTATTTTCATCCCACCTTCTTCCCTAAGCTCATGGTTCTCCCCTTCTTCATTTAAACCCCACAACAACCCTGTGAGGTAGGTAAGGCTGAGAGGCAGTGACTGGCCCAAGGCCACCCTGTGAGGAAATTTAAACCCTGGTCTCCCAGGTCTCAGTCCAACAATCCAACCACTACATCACACTGGCTTTCATGACAGACCTTTCCCCCTAATGGAATTAAAGGTCTTCCTGCTCTGTTGAGATGTCCATCAGAGTCATCGTCTCTGGGAAAATGTGCTTGACTAGACAGCCCAGAAATGCTCATACATTGAACTATTCTCTCTGCAAGCTGCTTTTCTCTAGAGGCTTGTGGAATAAGTTTCAGTTGCCCCTGAAAAAGAAGAGTAATTGTATTCAAAATATTTGGGGGCTCTGATACTTAAGCTTCTTTCTGGAAAGTTAGCTCACAACATTTTGAGGTCCACCTCTTGATTTCCGCCTGTCCCTTTGTTGCTGCTCAGCCTCTCCTTCTGACATGCATTTGCCAGTGCAGTTTATGGCTACAGTAGAAGCTGAACATGTTAATTTTGATAGATTTCGTCTGCTGAAGATAACAAGAAATTATTCAATCTTGCATGCTTGGAATGCAAGTGGAATATTACCCCAAAAATGCATTATGAATATGACAGATTATTGTTCCTTATCATTTCTATAATATATGAAATAGTCATTAAAAACCACTGCCAAACTTGAGGGGGGGAACCTAAAGTTTGCAACATTTATGAGCATGATCTGGGTATAAAATGAGTGTATATATTCTAAGTATATATTTGTGTGCGTACATATTTCAATAAATTTTAAATTATGCAGAACTACCACATTGCTCAACTGTATTAGAACCCTTGATACCAATAGATCACTTTAAATAAACTTAAAATGCTGTGATGAAAACCATTCAGAGCTATTCATCCTATGCCAGTTTTAATATCAATCATTGTGCCAGCGCACAGCATTTTTAATAGATTTCTAAAGATTTTTGAAGAAGAATGGTGGATATTTAGCAAAATCTATCAAGGCATAATTCTTCCCTATTAATCAAAGCATTAAGGCTAAAAGGAGACACAAATCAAGGTTTAACAGATATTGCTCACATTTGGTTTTAAAAACAGTAATAATTCAGTATTATATCACTCACACATTTGACAAGAGTTTAATCTATTTCTTTTACACGAGCCGCAAATGTGCGTATTTTTAAAGAAGAAAAAGCAAACTGGAATGGTTCTCTTTCTATGGCAAGCCAAAAACATTCGCTATTAGTAAAGGATCGGACATTCACTGTGCTCAATGAAACTTGCAAGCACATTCTTCCAATAGTCCTCCTGGCCTCTCCTTGGGAAGTCCAAAGCCAGTTGCCTGTCACAAAGAGGTAGTCAAAAAAGATGACTGCTCCAACAGTAAACTAAATATCTCATTTGCCAGCTTTCCTTGCAGGAAGAGTTGCAGGTAAGCTACAAGTAGAGTGTAGCAATGGGCTATTTATTCAAAGGAATGCCTGCCCATAGAACACCATGCAGGAAGAGAAAACTGCATTATCTAAAGCTGAAGAACTGAGGTGAATGAACTCGTAACGGGTTCGGCCCAGTTTATTCTACCATCTGGGGCAAAAGGAACTGTGATTCAAATCTTTTTCCATTAAGTATTTTTAAGAAGAGCATATTACATTCATTTTTAGAGTGTACTTCACGTATGAATAGCTACAGAGCAAAGTTCAAATGATTAGCTGCCAAAATCTTAGCCAATTTTTAAATATATATCTCTATTTTAAGGCACACCATTTTTGTAACTGGAGCAGTGGCGGACTTTGAGGTCTCAAATTTCAGCAGCGTCCTCTGCAACATGAAAATTTGGTGCCTCCTGCTTCTCACCTTCTATTCTACATCATAGTTGCTCTACGCCCAGTGTGACTGAACCAGTCATGCTCCCCTAAATCCACCTCTTACTGGAGGGGTAGGTGGGCAGAGCTACTACATTTGTGCCCACTTTCTCACACCTCACATGGGATCAGAACAGGGCTACACTGCAATTCAAACCTTAGACCACAGCCGAATATAAAGGATGATTTGCCAAGTGGCAATGGAGCTGCTCAATAAGTCAAGGTGAACAGACCAATCTTGAGGGATTATTTATTTCTTTATTATTTCACACTGACACACCGCCCTTGTTCGCCAAGTGGGAAGGGCAGTGTGTCTTATGAAATCACCTAAAGCTGTTCAAAACAAGTTTCTAATATGTTGGCAACCTCATACCTGGCATTGCTCAAAAATCCCAAGAAACCAAAAAGACCAGTGCAGTTTTGAAAGGTTCCATCCACCATATTGATTCAAAATGGCACGCAACTGTATGCAAGCACAGACAGAAACCATGCTCCCAATATCTCAGGAATCATCATGCGAAATTGGGTTACGGTATCTTCAGAAGTGTCCCAATTCATAGCAAGCAAGCAACTTTCCAAATTAGCCTGAAAAGATAGAGTCAATATGGCAGGGAGGAGGAATCTCCAAAACTAGTGTGAGGCTGAGCTAGAGTTCCAATGGTCCGGTGGATAAAGCTTATGTAGTTTGTATGGCTGCTTTCCTCCTGCCCTTCAAGTTGCCCATAAAAAGACCATCTGGCTGATAACTGGGCCTCTAATAGGTGCAATAATGTGATGGGAGCTAAGTTCATCTTGCTTAGTATGGCTCCAACTCTACTTTTTAAAATGCGAGTCACTGGGGCAGGGGGCATGTATAGGGCTAAAAGACTGGATGAAAACAATAAATAATAAATTCCTATTTGGCATCATGTCTGTGCAGTGATTGTCCTATATCATACAGCTGTGCTTCATGGGTGGCAACCCGCATCCCAAGGGCCACACACTACCTTTGGCCCCCATGCAGGTTGAAATAGCATGGAGGACAGAATGAGACCAAGAAGGGAAAAACATGGGCTGGGTGGAGTGTAGCTGGCATGGATGGAGAGATGGAAGGAAGATTGGGAGGGAACTCTCTGTAAGCAATCAGTTCTCTGGTAAGAGAAGGGCCACAGCTTAGTTGTAGAGCATGCGAGGAGCCCAATGACAGGCAGATCTGGAGCCAATGAAAGGCGACCTTTGAGGGTGACTTGGAAACTACAACTAATCCAGAATGCGGCAGCTAGACTGGTGACTGGGAGTGGCTGCTGGGACTACATAACACAGGTCCTGAAAGACCTACATTGGCTCCCAGGACGTTTCTGAGCACAAGTCAAAGTGTTGGTGCTGACCTTTAAAGCCCTAAATGGCTTCGGCCCCATAAACCTCCACCCACATTGTTCAGCCAGGGCACTGAAATGCAGGTCTGAGTGCCTTCTGGTGGTTCCCTCATTGTGAGAAGTGAAGCTACCAGGGAGAGGGCCTTTTCGGCCCTCCCATCAGATGTCAAACAGACCAACAGTTATGTGATTCTGAAAAGACATATGAAGGCAGCCTTGTTCAGGGGCGTTTTTTAGTGTTTGATGTTGCATTGTGTTGGGAGCCGCCCAGAGTGGCTGGGGTGACCCAGTCAGATGCGGGTAATAATAATAATAATAATAATAATAATAATAATAATAATAATAGTAGTAGTAGTAGTAGTAGTAGTAAAGGTAAATGGACCCCTGACCATTAGGTCCAGTCGTGGCCAACTCTGGGGTTGCGGCGCTCATCTCGCTTTATTGGCCGAAGGAGCCAGCAGACAGCTTCTGGGTCATGTGGCCAGAATGACTAAGCCGCTTCTGGCGAACCAGAGCAGCGCACGGAAATGCCGTTTACCTTCCCGCCGGAGCGGTACCTATTTATCTACTTGCACTTTGACGTGCTTTCGAACTGCTAGGTTGGCAGGAGCAGGGACTGAGCAATGGAAGCTCACCCCGTCGCGGGGATTTGAACCGCTGACCTTCTGATCAGAAAGTCCTAGGCTCTGTGGTTTAGACCACAGCGCCACCCGCGTCCCTTATAATAATAATAGGTGGCAGTTAATTATTGTTCTTGCCCCCATAAGGCACCCCCTGAACTTGTTGTAAATAAGAGGACAGTCAGATTGGGGACTGGCTGAGGGCAGAGAGAGGCTGGTGGAACATTGCCTCATTTGCCCTAATGTACCAGCCTCCACTGCTGGGCAAAAGGGAAAGGGAAGGAAGGAGGTGGCAGAAAGAGAGAAAATTTTGCTCCTGACCTACCAATGGCACAAGGCAGAGAGAGCCTGTTCTTCCACACACAAAACAAATGTTCCCCAACCCTGCTTTATAACCAAAAGTATTTATGGATTCCATCTAACTCTTTGTATATTCTTTTATTCAACACAAAGAAGTGAGCGGAGAACTACTACATTTGACTTAGTCTGGTTGCCAACAAGATGTGGAATCAAATCTCATTATTAAACAATCAAACAAAAAATCTGAGCTCTACACATCTTCACTTACCTCTGTAGCAAATTGCTGCAGTCCGCCAATATTAATTGGTCCCTCCTCGGTGGCATATAAATTGCATCCACCCACGCAGAGGTCTGAAGTTGGACACACCATCCCACACGTCAGCCCAAGCGGGTTGTCAGAAAAGATCATTCTGGCAGCTCCGTAGTAGTTCTGCACAAGCAGGAAAACAGCAGCAGCATCATGTTAGAAGGAATGTGGAAGCTTAGAGACAAAGCTTTCAGCATTTCATCTGAACAATGTGTGTAGCATTACCCCAACGATTCCACACAAAATGTAGCCACATGTTACTTAGACATACAAGTTTTAAATCCATTTTCAATCATGTCAACCTTATTTTGAAGACTGAAATGTTGTGATTAGTTTAGGCAGATCTTAAGTCCTCCCCGTAGCAAAATGGTCTTGATATAGAAATAATGTTGTAGCTGCAAAACCTTCGTGTAATGGCACCCCCTGTTCCTAAATCAATTACATACAAGGGGAGAGGGAACCCCACAAGATAATGTAATTTCCTTCCCAATTTCCTTCTCATTCCACAGAATCCACATCAAGACAACTCCTATCTTTCATTATTACTTGAAAGATATTTATAAAATCCACCACTGATCCTCAGCAAAATAAGCTGGTTAATACATGCAAGGTTGATGCAGCAAAAAAGTTTCTATGATTTTATAATTATATGATTTATCTGTACCCGTTGTTTCCTCAATATGTGTCCAAGGGCAGGCAAGGAATAGCTTGCAGCGCCCTCAATAAGGTCAATACTCTGGGAAAAGCCCTGACAACACATTCCTGCTGCTTGAAATGGCAACCCAAGGCATCTACTCAGAATTAATGGGGTCATGTTGTGCAGTGGTTACAGTACTGAAGTAGAGTCACATCCACACCATACATTACAAGCACTTAAGTACATTACAGTATGATCACATCTTACACACATTTAACTTGTGTGATCTCAACTATACACAATTGTATGTCAGCTAGTAGAAATCCTATGTGTTCAATGCAGAGCCGATACATGGAGAGGGTCTCCCCAAACCAAGTCTGGATTGCTCGCATGACATCTCGTGGGAACTCAAACACCGCACGAGATCTTGCAAGAGCATCCTGGGGCTTCTAGAGTCAGTGAGATTAGAGAGCCTCGCTTGTAAACCAAGGCTCTCTAATCTTGCCAGGTCTGGGAAACTCCTGCAACATCTTGCGGGAACTCGAACGACCCCATGAGATCTCATGGGAGCATCCTGGGACTTTTGGAATTAGCACACCAGTTCCTGAAGCCTCAAGATGATTGCCAGGGGGTTGGTTCCCAGGATTTGAGTATAAGCGTTTTTGCATATACACAGAACCATTGGAACCAACTGCCGTGTAAGACACAATCCTACTGTACATCCCCCAAAGAGCCCTAGGAACGTAGTTTGTTAAGGGTGCTGGGAATTTTAGTTCTCTGGTGGGTACACTATTGTTCTTACCATTCCGGGGATGGAGTGGGGGCAGAAGCAATGTGCTTTACATGTACGGTCTAAATGGGAAAGGGATGCGGATGGCGCTGTGGTCTAAACCACTGAGCCTCTTGGACTTGCAGATCAGAAGGTTGGCGGTTCAAATCCTGGCGATGGAGTGAGCTCCCGTTGCTCTGTTCCAGTTCATGCCAACCTAGCAGTTCGAAAGCATGCAAATGCAAGTAGATAAATAGGTACCACTGCGTCGGGAAGGTAAACAGCATTTCTGTGTGCTCTGGCTTCCGACACGGTGTCCTGTTGCACCAGAAGCGGTTTAGTCATGCTGGCCACATGGCTCAGAAATCTGTCTGTGGACAAACGCTGGCTCTCTTGGCCTGAAGGGATGAGTGCCACAACCCCAGTTGCCTTTGACTGGACTTAACCGTCCAGGAGTCCTTTGCCTTGTAGATGGGACCTAGACCTGGGGAAAACTAGGTTCAAATCCTAACTCAGTCAAGAGGTTTCTCATGGGCCCATCATACTGTCTCAGCCCTACCTATGTCACAGGATTAGTGTGAGCGTAAAATGAGGACAAAACAGAGCTCTCCTGCTCTTCCTTCCACCAGCTTGTTCCAGCTTGCCACCAGGGGAAAAGCAGTCAGAGAGGAGGGCATCAGTGGGCTGGTGACATGAGGAATGAATAGAGGAAATATTTTAGCTCCAACTAGCTACCTCATTATGAGGAACAGTTATATTGCTCCATACAAATTAAAAGGCGGCAGGGCAGAGGGAGCTAGGAAAACATTTCACCTACACAAACTTTGTTTATTGCCAATTCTGTCTTCCTAGCACCAAGCAATGCATTTCCATAGAAAATCCACAGGTAATTTGGAAATCTGCCATGTTGCAAATATGCTCACTTTATTTGCTGCTTTATTAGTTGTTTGGCTCCAGGTAGCCTCAGACAGTTTCATGCAGCCTCAAGGACTCCATTAATTTGAGTCTGAATGAAAAAGAAACACGGACTACGTGTAGGAGTAAATGTGTTTTTAAAAATAACATAAACGGGACACCTTGCAAAAAAATAAAAAAGTGATTTCACAGGACTGGGCAAGATGAGAAGAGGTGCTTTGGCGTGAAAATATTAAAAATGTCACTATGATGACAGATATTGTGAGGATGCAGGCTGCACATAGAAAACGCACAGCCCCAACAGAAGGGTTTTGGATGAACAGATTACAGAATGTGCCTTTGTGGATTTCAATAAGCCTGCCTAAAAGTATGAAATGATATTCCAAATGGCTGCAATGGCAGAATCAGATACTGGTGGATTTCAGTGGCAGCTGTATTCGCAACTGGACAACTACAGGAAAAGAGGAAAGTGCCAGATATGCACACAGGTTGCATCATCCATGTGTCTATGCATCACTTAAACAAGTCATGTGATCATCTTGCCCATCAGACATCAGAGAGCAAACTGGCAGCAGACATTATTTAAGCAGCTTTTCATTAAAGATTATTGGGAAAATCCAATTTTAAACAAGTAAATAAATAGGTTGCACTCTAGGCTTTGGAATCCACAGTCTATAAGGTAAAAGTTAAGTCTAGTCAAAGGTAACTGTGGGATTGCAGCACTCAACTCACTTTCAGGCTGAGGGAGCAGGCGTTTGTCCACAGACAGCTTTCTGAGTCATGTGGCCAGCATGACTAAACTGCTTCTGGCGCAATGAGACACGGTGACGAAAACCAGAGCGCACAGAAACACCATTTACCTTCCTGCCACAGTGGTACCTATTTATCTACTTGCACTGGCATGCTTTCGAACTGCTAGGTTGGCAGGAGCTGGGACAGAGCAATGGGAGCTCACCCCATCACAGGGATTCGAACCACCGACCTTCTGATCTGCAAGTCCAAGAGGCTCCGTGGTTTAGACTACAGCATCACCCGCCACTGTCTATAACAGGAATGGGCACGCTGCTGTTCAGATGTTGCTGCACTCCGACTCCCATCATCCTTGACCATTGGCAATGTTGGCTGGGGCTGATGGGAGTTGGAGTCCAGCAATAGCTGGAGGGCCACAAGTTCCCCATTGCTTTATTGGGTTTTTTATCCCCATTGTTGCTGCTCTATGAGCACAACAGTGACAGCCAAGTGGCTAAGGGAAAATGAAGAAGTCTTATGTCACCCTTCCTGCGGACTGCTTTGCATTAGCATTCTAGTCAATCTAGCTGGTAACCAGAAAGCTACACACTGTCATTTTAAAGGGAATAATGCATGAAAGTATAGCTTAATTTATTTGTCAAAATTCTAAAGCCTTTTAGCACATGATGGAAGTTGAAATATCAAACCAGATGTCTTTTACACTGAGGCTGAAATTCTAAAAAGGTATTTATTTACAACTGCCAAATCAGTATATGCAAATCACCATCCATTTTAATTTATTAACTAAATGTTCTTCATGGAAATCAAATTGCAACCAATTCAACAGGTGGCTATTTGTTTTCCCCCCCTATGCTTTCCTCTAAAACACAATTAATTATATAATGGTTAAAAGACAAATTTTCACATACTAATATACTTGTGTGGCATCTTCATTAGAATACTTCCATTATGTAAATTCAAATGTTGATTGTTTTCCTCTGTTACTGGATTATTATTGTGATTAAATTTATGCCAAGATGCATTATTCATTGGATTTAAAGCCATTATGTACATTTTATATGGACTGTTACAACTACAGTGAGATATGCATTGTGGACTTCCACGCTATTAGAGACTAACACAGTAACACGACAAATGTATTAAAGGGAACAGCCACAATCCAACATCCCTAATTTTGCATTTGATTGTAGTTGACGCATTTTGCAGTTCACTTTCAAATTATTTCAGAGCTCATAAATGCACCAAAACTTTAATTAAATGGGCAAATGTGAATAATTACCAATTAAACAATTTACTTAGTGGTTATGCTGATTTCAATAGCCATGAAAGCTTCCACAAGCACTTTCACCATTGTGTCCAAAATGATGGCATGAACCACTTTCAGGAGAACTGAGAGATAAATTCAGGGCACTTACACCTTCCTTGTCCTACATAATTAGACAGATGGGCACCATATGAAACTTGTCACTGTTACTATCCTGTCTGAAAGAGTCATGTAACATGAAATGAAAAAAAAAATATTGGGGACATAAAGAACCCAGAAATAAGGAAGAATCTCAATTAGAGGCTAATGGAGATTAATAGACTAATTAGAGAACTCTAATAGAGAGCTCCAGATAAACATGATTTTCTCCCATAAACAATTCAGAGGGAAGTGTTGGCAAACCGATGCCTACTTAATTTACCAACAATATGGCTGGTTATAGCCTGTGTGAATTATGATACTGGCTGCAGTGATGATGGTACTGGGAAGAGCCACAGAAATTCAGTGATCTGAGTGCTGGGTTTCTGCTTGAAACCTTGGGATACAATTCTACAAGTCCACTGGTAAGTCATCCTGATGGTCAGTTGGACTAACAATGATGGTTATCATGCAGAATTGTAAAACACTTTGTATATAAACAATCCGATAAAAATAATAATCAAAAGGTGATTTTCTATTAATTTCTAGGCAGCTGTAAGCAAGTTACTGACATCTAAAGGCAGCATTCAGTACTGGGAAGAAATGCTGCTTCATCTCTTAAGTTAGATTAAGCCCTGCCAGGATCAAAAATATTTTCTTCTCTGAGCTGTTCATTATTAATTTTTCCAACCATGGGCCAATACAATACAATAAAAGTATAAGTTGAAAGGCAGTTTTTGTTGAAGCAAAGGTGTCTGTTCTGGATGCAAAAACCATCTTGGTAGTCAAGATAACCCCACAATTAATTGATAGTTGTTGTAGCATGGAGCTCATAAATGTTTATATTCACTATATATTCACCTAAACGGCCTCAGCCCAGTATATCTGAAGGAGCATCTCCACACCCATCAATCAGCATGGACACTGATGTCCAGCGCCGAGGGCCTTCTGGTGGTTCCCTCACTGTGAGAAGCGAAGTTACAGAGAACCAGGCAGAGGGCCTTCTCAGTAGTGGCACCCGCCCTGTGGAATGCCCTCCCATCAGATGTCAAGGAAATAAACAACTATCTGACTTTTAGCCCTCTTTAGGGAAGCTTTTAATATTTGATGAACTGTTGTATTTTATTATTTTGCTGCAAGCCGCCCAGAGTGGCTGGGGAAACCCAGCCAGATGGGTGGGGTATAAATAATTTATTGTTATTATTATTGTTGTTTTGATATAAGCTCATTGGCTTGTTTTGATGTTATCCTTACAGTATGTATGGTCTGCAGGTGCTGTCCACTGAGTCCAGAAAGGGGAACTCTCTCAGAGATTTGGGTATTTGCCACCTATGCCTTTATAGTCCACCTTCTTTGAAAGTCTACGGAAAGTCTATCTCTTTCAAGATCTGGTGGCCCTTGGGAAGAAATTCTGCACTAGTGTTTAAGGGAACACAACCCTAGATTTTAAGTTTTTAGCCTTCTCCCCTCCCCATTCCCTATGAGTGGCTTGTCGGCATTTCTAGCCTTCTCTACAATGATGGTCACCTTTGGTCTGCCTCAGATTGTTTCCACTCTGCTCTCTATTTAGAGCACACTGTGAATAAAGATTGCCTTGTGGGACTAGGCCAAAAGTAATATAGTCCAAAATTCGGTTGCCGATAGCAGACAAGAGAGATGCCCTGGGAAGCCCACAAGCAGGGTGTTACAGTGACAGCCTTCTCCTGTTTGCTCCCAGCATCTGGCAATCAAAGGTTTCATATCTGAACATGGGGATCCCATTTAGTTGTCATTGCTAATAGCTGGTGATAAACCTGCCGATGACCCTACGCTTCCATTGAATTGCAATGGGCAAATATCTACACACTTGCACAGACTTTCTGAAAAGAGGTAAATGGAAGCTGGACAATCATCTAACCCCTTCTAGCACAGACTTCACAAGCCGCTTAGTGTTAGCACATAGGCTGCTTGACATTTGCCTCATTTACACTTGGTCACTAAAACGGAGACTACTGGATATTGCCACAAGGATATGGCCTTTGTTAAATGTTTAAGTGGGTCAGTCACATACCTTGCTTGTTAAATCAGCACATTTCCTAAAGGTATGTTATAAAACGGTAGGCCTTTTTCTTAAGAAAAACAAAGAGTTCTGGGTTTGTTTGTTTTTTTTAAAAAAAATCTTACAGTTTGTTGAAGAATTAAAAAATATAGAACACTAAGGAGCTGTAGGCTAAGTTCCCACTTCCTTGACAGGGCGAGGGGCTACTATATTTTAACTTCTTTATACACCCCTAAGAGTATTAAACCACTACAAACAAGTCTGTTTCTCACTAAGGGACAGCCCAACAGTTAAAAAAACCTGCATTTCCCTTACATTGACATATCTCGAGTACATTGCTAATGGCTATTTTAGAGGTAAGGCAACATTTGTTAAGGACAAAAGAGGTGAAATCCTTCCCACCTTATCAGTGGTTGAACTGTTAGTACAGATAGAAGTTCTTGAGGAGGTTTAATGCAAATCAACTTCCTGTAGCTTGAAATATTTTTGTTTGATTGTTTATGCTTCAGTCTATGTTAGAATTAACACTATTGCCCATCTTTCTCTGAGTGCGGCATTACAGTAGTGTCAACCAATATGTAATAGGTGTGTAAGCAATGCTTTGGCTGGTAAATGACACCACATACAACCATCCCTCCAATCAATGAATTATGGAAGAATTCCTCACCTTCCCATGATTCCACTCCAACCATGATTCCATTCTCTTTCACACATCTATTTCTCTCTCTCTCCCCCCCCCATCTTGTGTCACCCATCTCTCACTCTCAGCCTCTTTCACAGATGGATACAAGCATCATACAATATTATTTATATAACTCAGGGGTGGTGAGTCTATGGCCTGTGGGCCTAAACCAAGAAAACCGGGTTAAAAATACATTAAACTTTCATTCTAGTAGAGATAGAATAGAATGGAATGGGCTGAGTCTCTCAGCCTTTTGGGGAAATAATCATTGAAAGTTTGTGTCTGACAGTGTTCGTTCCTGATATTTCGCCAAGCTCGTAGACATCCAGTCCAGGATAATTTTTTCTAATTTCTCCTGATCAAAAAGCCAGAAGAAATAAGAACTTTCCAGCATTCACAGTGTTATACATATCCTAAAACTCAGAAGGAGCTTAGAAACAAGATTTAGTTTAGGTTGTTCATTTCCCTCCTCTCTCATGTCAGAACTTGGTAAATTTGCAAAATTCGAGCGAGGAGGAAATGTAGCATTCGGATGAGGGCTTGGCTTGGCATGGAGTGATTTTTGAATTGAGTTTTCCCATCCCCCATAGGCCAACCAGTATTCTTCACCTATATTTCATATCATTAGCCCCCTGCTACAGGAATGATTAAGGTTACTCAGTGACTTAATGGCTGAGGTAAGATTTGATATGAACCCTTCTAACTAATTTTTTAAAAACATTATGACATGACACCAGTTAGGGATGGGTAAACCTGACAATTTCAGTTTCTTTTGGATTTTACGTTTTAAGTTTTAAGTCTTATATTTGGTTTATCCCATTTCCACATCAGTGCATAAACTTCTTTAAAAAAAAAAAGCCTGCATAAAAATCTGTAAGCATTTCGGTTGCATCTTATATGCATTTATATGTAAGCGATTTCCCTAAATACAATGCAATTTTGTATGTAATTTTTAAGAATATAAGAATTTCAATGCACAATTTCCCCATGTGCAACTCTGGGTTGCAGAACTGCATTGCAAAATTCAGAGAGATGTGAATTTTGATAGCCATGTTTCGGTTTACATGTTGGGTGGAGAAATACGAATTAGGTAGGTTGGCGTTAAAATTCAAACTGAACAGTTTTCTCCCCCATCCCTCATGCCTGTCTCTATAAATGTTACAAGTCAAATCAAAATTCACCAAGGAAGCTTTGCAACTATAGCATTTTACAAACTTTCACAGACCACCCTAACTCGAATCCCTTTGATTTGGGTTTCCTTTTTACTGCTGAATAAACTGGAGCTCCCCATTCTGTGCCAGACCAGACAACAAAGCCACATTCCTCACAAATGAAACCAAATGTTTTACTGCAGACACTATAGCCATTCCCAAGCATGCTGTGATCTCCAACTAATAAGATTTAACTGAACATGAAGAAGGAAGCAAGACTCCGTGGCTGCATCAGGAAGATAGGTTCCAAAATGAATTATGATTATTCAGGGAAGTCTGACGTTTACCATTATTCATCAATAAAAATGGGTTTGGAACCAGAATGCTTTGTAAATGTTTTTAATTAAATAGATGCCTGCTCATGCTTTGTTTACAAAATGCCTTCTCCTGGGCAATTCCACAGGAAGGCATGCATCTAAGTGGATAGGATGTTTTGTGGTTTCCTTTATCAAAATGTCAATAAGTACTGCATTGGTAACCAAGAGAACAGAAGCCAGCCTTAAACAGACATCAATAATTGGTAGCAGACAGAGGTGGATCTTCACATGTATCACTTGGAAGCATTACATAATATGCATGTAAATGAGAATGTTTTTACTAGAGAAAACCTATTAAAAGATGTAGGATCAATACTGTTAGACCAGAAGAAATTGCGTTTTCTATCAGGAAATGCTCGTACCATTTAGACTGTCCTCCAATTCTGGCATCCATTATTTATATTCCACACTGAAACTTCCTGATATTGTAACTTTCTCAAATGCACAGCGACTGTAAGTCTGCATTCTGCGTAATTAGAATGGAACTAATGGCTCACAACTGGTAGCAAAATCCTAAACAGCCTTGGCATGGAAATAAATCCGGCTGATTTTTACTGAAACCTGCACCAAAAAAGTATGTCATGAATCGCCCTGCAATCTTCAGATGGAATTTTAAAGTAATACTAACCCAAGTTCATTTTCTGCTGCAAGGAATTCAGCAAATCTAAATTAGAAACCAATTGAAATGGTAGAATTCAGACAGCTAGCCTTGTGTTAAAATAGTTCTAGTAGATCTATTTATTGTCACAGTCAATGGCTAGTACAATAAAGTTATTTGGATTAGATATGGATTGCTGCGTACATAGTGCTATACTAGGATATATAGAATTAGCCATACTAATATAGAAAAAAGAACTGTAAGGAAGTTGTATAAGAGCTTCCAGATCAATTTTTAGTACCTAAATTTTTAGTCCCTAAAACTGAAATTCTACAACAATCCAAAGGCTCCAATGAATACTTGCAAACTATACACAAAGCTTTTTTGTGGGAGGAGAAAGAGAATTTTTCCCACAGAGGATACCAGAAGCAACAGGTAATCTCTGGAGACTTACGCAGGCATTCAGCTAAATGCATGATGGCACAAGCTGTGTAGGGGAACACATTCAGTCCCTAATAATAATAATCTAAATAATAATAATTTATTATTTATTCCACCCATCTGGCTGGGTTTCCCCAGCCACTCTGGGCAGCTTCCAACAAAATATTAAAATACAACGGTCTGTTAAACATTAAAAGCTTCCCTAAAATTAAGAGCTTCCCTAATGTCCCCATTCCTACACACTGTACCCCCAAAACTTTCCATATTGAAAAGCAAGGTCTGAAAGGTTTATGCGTTCAGCTAATTCAGCTGCTTAGCACAATGCCTTCCAAAATTGTACATATTCTCCCCTGAAAAAACACACGGGGAAGCTTTCTGGTTCACATCACAGTTGGCGTTTGATACGGCGAGGCCTGACAAATTCAGGATGACGGAGCATGAAGCGCAACGTCGTGCCTGATACGGGATTATGATTATATCTCCAGTGGTTATCAGTAAGGATCCAAGCAACTCTGAAGCTGATTCCATGAGCTCAACTGGGGCTGTTTTGTGTTTTGTTTGTTGCTAACAGAAGGTCTCCAAGCCACAAATGTGGAGGGTTTCTTATTTACCAAAGTTTCATAATGTTTAATTATGATAAATTCAAAGTTAAGGAAATTTTATTAAGTGTTACAAATTGAATGAACACTAAGCAAACAAAAGGAGAAATTACATAGTCAAAATAGTGCACCCTATGCAGCATTTACACAGTCACAATCTCAATGGTGGTTGTTTTTTATTCCTAGAGTGTGTGTCCAGAATGTCACAAAGGTTGTAACAGTATAAGAACACAAGGACTGTTTTTCACATGGGGGGGGGGGGGAGTTGCCATGCTGCATGGAAATACAGTGGTACATTGGTTTAAGAACAGCTTAGTTTATAAACAACTTGAATTAAGAACACTACAAACCCAGAATTAGGTGTTTTGGTTTGTGAACTTTGCCTTGGAAGCAGAACATGTTCCGCTTCCTGCTGAGTGTAAATTGAGTCCCACACTGCTATGGGAAAGGACGTCTTGGTTTAAGAACGCTTTGGTTTCAGAACTGACTTCCGGAACAGATTCTTAATCTGAAACTGTTCTTAACCTGAGGTACCACTTTAGCTAATGGGGCCTCCCGCTGCCGCCGCACAATTTCTGTTCTCATCCTGAAGCAAAATTCTTAACCCGAGGTACTATTTCTGGGTTAGCAGAGTCTGTAACCTAAAGTGTCTGTAACCCAAGGTACCACTGTACCACTGTATTATATTATGGCCTAACCAACTAACCACTTCCTTCAGCACAAGGGTTTACACTTGTGCAATGAAAATTTCTCCTCCTGCTGCTAAATCTCTCCTGGGGTTTTCCCCAATGCTCTGTGACAGAATGGTGGAGGATGCAGGGTACACACAGGGAGCAGAAATCTTTGCACCGGTGCAACAAGATATTTGGATACCACCCACTGCGTTGTCCAACTCCCATTAAACTAGAAGTCGTGGCTTTGGAAATCGGAAATGAAAAGCGCTGAGCTTTGAACTGTCGTAAGGTTTTAAAAACTATTATTTTCAAATTCCAGTAATGCAGACTACAGACTAAATTGGAAGAGGGGGAGTGGAGCAAATGCAAACCTTGACAGGGTATCAATATCCCTCTTATTTTGCCATTGATCGTTACATCGCACCATTTGACTTGCGTCACCAAAACAACCCTGTAGTTTTACACCGCTAACGGAAAAAGAACCCCATAAGTTGGTGCTTACACTGTCACTTTAGTCTTTGTCATCGAGAATGCAAGATATTCTTTCATCGAAACGGTGTCATCGAGACAGTCTATTCTACATAATTACACTATGGCAACCGAAACCAGCTGTCAGCCATCTCAGTACATTAAGTACTGATAGATATCTTAAGAAAAGTCAATGTTTCAAATACATCAAGAACATCCTTACTTTTCATCTGAATGCTTTTGTACTTAGCGACCTGGAAAAATATCAAGATGCACATAAAATACTGAATAAAATTCAACCTTCAAAAACCCAGCACCCCAGAAATCCTTCAAGAAAGGTTAATTAAAATGCAGATTTCTATGTAATTATAACTCAGTGCATACTAGCAGCTTTAGCTTCCTTTTTAATAATAATAATAATAATAATAATAATAATAATAATAAGTTTCTCGTATTAATGATTCCCTGTATCATTTTGCTTCTGAACTCTGGCAGATGATTTTTGGCAACAATTTGCAGTGGCATGTAGGTGACATCTATCCTGTATCGAAAATTAAAGACACTATCTTGAAGCCCCACTTATTAAAATTAAATGTAGCAGTTTTAAATGGCATGCATGAGCGCGCATGGCTTGTGCAAATGAGTACAGACTTTCACACACAGTCTCCAATTTGCATGCACAATTTGAGCTGTCATTTTGAGAACAGGCCCTCTTGCGTCTAACGTCTGTGTTTCATTACATTTTAAATCTTAAATGAAAGAATTAAACACAAAACAGAGGAAAAGGGGAGAGAGGAGAGAAGAAAGCAGAAGTAATAAATAATTTGAGGGAGAGGGAGAGAGGGAGTAAGAAAGAGGGGGGGGAGAAAGATGGAGGATGAAAGAGTTGGTGAAAGCAGGAATGGAAAGCAGGTAAATAAGGGAATGAAGTTGAGGGGGCGGGGGGAGTGGAAGGGAAGGAATAAGACATTTGGAAAGAGAAAAGGTTAAAATACTAGATCAATCAGAATATTAAAGGGGTAATACCTATTATTAGGAATAACTAAAACGACGCAAAATAATGAGCAAGCTTTCAAGTTATCCATAAGACTTCTTTATGCTGGATACAAAGCAAAAATAAAGAGGAAAGGAGAGGAGAAGATGGGTATAATGCCAGAGCCCCAAACTGCACAGTTTGTAAGCCTTAGGATGGTGTGCAGCTGTTAGGCAGACTTAATCTGCAATCCTATACACATTCATCTGAGAGTAAGCTGCACTGAAACCAATGAGACTCACAGAACAAGTCAAACCCTGGTTTAGGAGCAAGGATCCCTCAGCTGCAAGTGTGCCTAAGCCACTCTTGTTGACCTAGTGCAGAAAGTAGGGGGCAGGCCAATCATTGTACCAGCCTGGACCTGGAACAACAATCTGGTCCAGCTCAGCCTCTGTGATGTAATGAAACAGCAGTGGGTCTGACTCGGGATCCAATGGATCCCCAAGACAGCAGAATCAATCAATCTAGGAGGAGGGAAAATGTGCTTCCTTCTGACGACTGACTTCTGTTGTGGGCTCACAGCCTGCTGTAGGGAACTGGCGGTGAGCGCAGGGGCAATTCCATCTCCCTGACTTCCTGTCCCAGCCTTTTCTGTTTCCTTTCCACTTCCTCACTCTCTCCACTTGGTTTTCTCACACACGATACACCCCTCAGGCAGTGCTGTGCAGTGATTATTATTATTATTTTGTAGCAGAACAGTTAGGACCAGAGGCGCCAGCTTGCAAGGCTGATTGAGCGGGGTTCTGACATTGCACATGTGAGAATCGCACCTCCATCCCTAAGCCGGGCAGAAGCTTCCTGGGCTTTGGGGAGAAGGTGCCATCATCCAGCCCGGACACTGAGGTCCAGCGCCGAGGGGCTTCTGGCAGTTCCCTCACTGCGAGAAGTGAGGTTACAGGGAACCAGGCAGAGGGTCTTCTTGGTAGTGGCGCCTGCCCTGTGGAACGCCCTCCTAGCAGATGTCAAGGCAATAAACAACTATTTTACTTTTAAAAGACAACTAAAGGCGGCCCTGTTTAGGGACGTTTTTAATGTCTGATGCTGTATTGTTTTTAATATTCAGTTGGAAGCCACCCAGAGTGGCTGGGGAAACCCAGCCAGATAGGTGGGGTATAAATAATAAGTTATTATTATTAAATTATTATAAAGCCCTGCTGCCTCCTTTCCAAAGCCGAGAGGGCTTTAGAGAGGTGGTGACAGGGCTCTTGGACCCTTTAGGGGACTAGCCAATTCCCATAGTCCATTGACCGCATGCCACTGACCTCAGGATATCTGGGCTACTGCACACGAAGGATGGGCCCCACTGACATGTCTGGGAAATAAACCAGAGCACTGCACCCATATTCTCACTTGGTTCCTTCCACTCTTACGCTGAGCAAACATTTGCTTTTTAACACGGCTTGTCTCCAGTGAAAGCATGAATAAATTATGATACCTTCAAGCTTCTCAGCAAAATCATTTCTTTACACGTCTGATCTTCTGTAGCAGGCTATGTAGTGACAAAATGCCTGCTTGTTGCTTCTCCCTCCCTCTCCCAAACAAGCATTCGCAGTACGGGGAACCTCAAAGTTGTCTGTCACCTATTGAGCGAACGCAACAGAAATAGGCTGTTTGCGCATTATGGCGAATCTTGACTAGAAAGGACCCGGCAAAATAGTCTGCATGCTTTGGAAAGCAGGGCTGTGTAATCCCATTGTATGAGAAGTAACGAAAGGAAGTTCTGGCCTAGGCTTTGCAGAAATGTGGAAACCTAGCACAGTGTTGCCAAAGTCAGTGACATCCTTTTCCTCAAGGAGGCTCAAGGCTCATTGCGCCTGGCAATTCAATTACCCTCTCAACCCAAAAAGGCGCCCCCCCAACCCCTTTCTTGCCAAGTTGAGGTCTACAGGCAATGAAATGTAGAAGAGACCACATTGTGCAAGACCTGCAAATATCTAAAATGCCCCAGGCTTGAGAGAACAAGAATCCCTGACCTTTTATGATTGCTACAGTAGTTTCCCAACAAAACACACAATATACAATAAAGCCCCTTAAATACCTGACAAAAGAATGCATTTGCTATACTCCACCGTCCAAGGAACTTGCAATAATGAAAGCTCCTTCAATGAAAACCTGAGAGTCACAAAGCTTCCCGGTTAGTGGGAGAGCATGGACAGAAAGGGATGGTATGTAGCAGGAATCTGAGTGTGCCTTCTCTGTCTCTGATATACACCTTTGCACAATGCATTCAGGGCTCGATTAAGCCATACTGAGGCCCTAAACTACATCAATTTTAAGAGGCCCGTAGCAGAACACAGAGACACCCAAGAAAATGTGCATTATTCTAAAAGAAAGGACCATGAAAATAGAAATAACTAACTTGTATATCTGCATATGTGCCAGGATCTAGGCAAGATACAACTAAAAACTATCAAATGGAAACATATATATTTTTTGCAAACTCTACTTGCATATGAAATACTTTAAAAAAAATAACTTATGATTTCCTACTTGGCATATGTGAAGAGAGTTTCAGTGTCTATTTTAGAGTGTTTCCCTTTCTTCCTTTCTTTTCTAAACCAATGAGTGACACTTGAGAGTGAGTTTAAAAGGTTGTATTTAGAGCCCCCTCATAATCTGAAGCAATAAACTTTATCATAGCTCACATGTAAATTCGCTCTGACTTCACATACTTAAAAGTCCTATTCATACATGAGCACAGGCACTGACTCCTAGGGGCCGAGACAGTTTCGAGCCCCCTAATATATTTTTTGAACGGGCTGGACCCTCTCAATATTCAGAGGACGTCGTGTGTCTGATGTCAGGACATCATGCAACATTGCATTGTGAGCACCCCAATCCTCTGGAGCAGCTGGAGCCTCTGCACACGAGGGCTAATACCACTGGGCTTTGGCGCCTCCTCACGTGAGAACTAATTGTGATCCCATATTAGACCTTACTAAGAATTGATGCTTTTGAATTATGGTGCTGGAGGAGACTCTTGAGAGTCCCATGGACTGCAAGAAGATCAAACCTATCCATTCTTAAGGAAATCAGCCCTGAGTGCTCACTGGAAGGACAGATCCTGAAGCTGAGACTCCAATACTTTGGCCACCTCATGAGAAGAGAAGACTCCCTGAAAAAGACCCTGATGTTGGGAAAGATGGAGGGCACAAGGAGAAGGGGACGACAGAGGACGAGATGGTTGGACAGTGTTCTCGAAGCTACCAGCATGAGTTTGACCAAACTGCGGGAGGCAGTAGAAGACAGGAGTGCCTGGCGTGCTCTGGTCCATGGGATCACGAAGAGTCGGACACGACTAAGCGACTAAACAACAACAACAAAGTTACAAGGCTGCCAGAATGGCAGCAGAAACTCATCACCAATGCACATGCTTATTAGAGAAAAGATTAAAGGATTCAATGTTTCTGAAGATCACCCTCTAGACTAGGGGTAGTCAACCTTTTTATACCTACCACCCACTAATGCATCTTTCTTGACGGTAAAATTTCCTTACCGCCCACCAGTGCTCGAGGGAAGATGGATTCAGCTTGTGCCACCGTAGAACCCCCTACCGCCCATCTAGAATCCTGAAACGGCCACTAGTGGGCGGTAGGGACCAGGTAGACAACCCCTGCTCTAGACAGCTAATGCTAGACAAATAATACTGATTATTATTAAGGGAAGAGGAACGAGTGCAGAAATCCAATACTCAGTTCCAGTCTGACCCACCGTAAAATTCAAAAGCACAAAGTATTTGCCTGAAAAGGTTCAGAAGGTTTGGTTTTTGATTTGCAACACACACACACATCCCACAGTCAAGGCTGGAACTGAGTGCCTTTCAATGTTTTCTTTTGTTAGTTCCATTCCATCCTATTAACTGAAGTAGGTGCTACTTATTAGCACTCTCATAGCTAGGTTTTGCCATTAAACAAGAAAAAAAGTTTTAGTTGAAGGAATCTTTTGGAACAAAACAAAAACAAAAAAACTGCATTGCCACTGTCCTCATAAAAGGCCCTGCACTTCAAGGTTTAGTTCAAGGTGCTTTGTTAAAAAAATCTCTCTCAAGTAAACTAAAAACGAAACTAGAAAAAAATCTCGGCTCTCCTCCTCCAGCACATCATTCTGGCGTGGGTTCCACAAACCATTTAGCTTATTTTACATTAGCGGAGCTCTCTGAGGACAAGACATTATCTTCTTAAGAGAAATAAAATAAAATAAAGCTGCAGAAGCCTAGTAAACTTCTGTAGTGAATCTTACGCCACAAACTGCTTATTTGTTGTTGGTTTTTTTTAAAAAAATAATTAATAGTATCAATTAAGAAGGTCCATCCAAAGCCAACAGTTTTATGGAAAGAAAAAGATATATAATTACTTGAAAAGGCAGACTGAACACATACACTGGCTATACACTTATTGAACAATATCTCCACAGGAAAGTAGCAAGAATAATTATGCAATTAAGAAAAGACTGCTAAATTTTATAATAGCTGCTTCTAAACATTATTTCATTAAGCTACATACAAAGATAAGGGCTGTAATTCAATCATACAAAAAGAAATGCAACGACGGCAGGTTTTGGCTTTCATTTTCTTGGTGAACCAGCCTCTTCCTCTTTTTTCTTCTTCTTACCTTGTTTGCAATACTTGTGATAAATGACTTGATGTCTAGATTAGTTGGGCAGCTCTTCTGACAGGGGGCATCTGCACACTTTAAGCACCTGGGGAAGAAAGTAAATGAGTTAAAGCGACTTACAGCACAGAACGCTGCCAACAGCATACATCCCCCCCCCTTGTACCTGACAGAAGCTAATCAATCTAAAAATTAATAATGCTTCACCGTTTGGGCAACAACTAAAAAATGTTCCTGGGAGAAGTGCCATTATTCCCATGCCACAGACAGGCAAAGCAAGGCAACCACCAGCAGATCACTCAGGCCACCAAAGTCAGAAGGAAGCCACTCATAAAACACAACTCTTTTGCGAGTGTGTCGTGCTTAGAATTGTGCAACAACATAGTCTTCTTCTCCAGAGCTTTTATTTCTAAGGGCAAAAGGAACAGGAGCTGTTCCCTGAATCAGTAGCTATTACATCCTCTCTCCACCTCCCATCACAGTCTTCTGATGTTCCTTCTGAGGTTATAGGCAAGTGCTCAGTGCTCAAAGAATATGCTGAATGACAAAGAATGAATTAAATTCTAGCTTTCCTACTGAGCAAATTTTCACAAATATTCATGAATGCCCCAGGATGAATCAATGACCGACAAAGGTTTAAAAAGCTGAAGGAGTGACTAAAATAGGATCATTTAGGCTGGGGTCAGACATAACACTGAACTACGTGACTGAGCCTTGGATCCATGCACTTCTCCTTCGTTTCCTTCACTGGTATGGCCATAAGAAGCACTTCCTTCCATTTTCAGCTAACCATGGTTTACCATTGTGTCTAAGCCAGGACTGTGGTTAATTTTAACCGTGGTTTGCTCAAACAAGTCAGCTTCAATACTGTGGCCTATTGAGATAAGCCAGATTCAAAACCAACCAGAGTTCTGGTTTGAATGAAACTATAAGCAAAGTGAGTTCAAAATGGAAGGGGATGCCTCTGATCTCCTCATAACCAGGCTGAAGGAAGAGAGAGGAGTGGGTTCGCGCACTTGATTTAGTGTTATGTCTCAGCAAAGTCCAACTAGGTCATGGGTAGGCAAACTAATGCCCAGGGGCCAGATCCAACCCAATGACCTTCTAAATCCGGCCCACAGATGGGTCCGGGAATCAGCATGTTTTTACATGAGTAGAATGTGTGCTTTTATTTAAAATGCATCTCTGGGTTATTTGTGAGAGCAATTAAGCATAAGAACTGCACGCACGTGGTGTCAAAGGGAAATAGGAAAGTGAAAAGGATGTAACTCCCTTGCCCATGAGCTCAAAGATTTCCACATGTACAATGGGATTGCCCCCTTTTCCCTTCCCCTTGCATGTCCTACACACTCCCCAAATCTTCCCCAGAGAATTGGTGGAACCCCTAGAACAGATTTAGGGGGCACATGTGGTGTGTGTGGAGGAGACAAGGTCCCACTGTGCTAGTGGACATTATTGTGTTTATGGAACAGTTACTTAGCACTACGTTGGTTACAAGCCAAAGACTGGAGATAGTTTTCAGGCATGTTCAGCTCCAGGGCCAAACTTTGACAGAGGCATCACAGCTAGTTCGCAGTTGACATATTGCTTTCTTCTGCCCACTGTTGTCTCTCAGCCAAACAGGTTTGAGAAAAACTATAACACCTGAATGCAGAAATGAGCATAGCATGAGTATGTACACCACAGGCACCAATTCCTTTATGCCAGCTTCCTCATTCTAGAAACATTTCACCAGCCTCCAGGAAGGCTACAGGGCCCTATAAGATCCCGCATGCTTAATCCAAAGCCAAATGATATCTTAAATTGGAAGAAACCACTTTATTCTGGATCAGCAAAACAGGAGCAGTAATACCGCCCTACCCTGCCTGTTGCAAGAATTGTAGCACTAATGTAGGTAAAGCACTCTGAGTACTTGACATGCACTATATAAAACCTTAAGGATTATTGCTGTTTCTACAGCGCATCATCCCATTTCAATGCCTCACACTTATGGTGAGCCCTGCAATTCCTGGCAAGCAGAATATTGTATTATGTTGAAACAATGAACCTGTGGTTGGTATGAGATAGTAAGTTTGGACCACATGTGGGAGGAAGAGTGTTTAGTCCATACAGGGTGGTTTGGTTTCGTTTTATTTGACAATGTTAGACCAACAATAAAAAGAGACAGCTTCAGAGCACATTTCAGCAAGTCTAGAGCAACCGCAGTGATCAAAGGAAGGAAAGGCTTAGATGTAGGTCTAAGCTTTAAATAAAATACACAAAAATTCAATTTTAGAGACGCTGTGTATGAGAAAATATTAATTGTGTGGGCTCTTGTTTTGAAGATCTTCTAGGAAAGCAGATTTTAAATAAACTATGACCTGTTTTAAATATGACACCTTGGGGGATGGTGCTACACAAACACTACAACTGGTAATGAGTCTCACCCGTCTAACTTTAAACCTGCAAAGAGAACATCTGAAAGAACTGCCTAGGAAGCCATCTTAGCAATAGATTACAGTGGTACCTCGGGTTACATACACTTCAGGTTACATACTCTTCAGGTTACACACTCCGCTAACCCAGAAATAGTGCTTCAGGTTAAGAACTTTGCTTCAGGATGAGAACAGAAATCGTGCTCCGGCGGCATGGCAGCAGCGGGAGGCCCCATTAGCTAAAGTGGTGCTTCAGGTTAAGAACAGTTTCAGGTTAAGCACGAACCTCCGGAACGAATTAAGTACTTAACCCGAGGTACCACTGTATTGTGTAGCATCGTTATGCATCTTCCGTCAATAATATATATTTATTTGCATTATTATTACTGGAGTGATAATAACAATAACAGTAACTGTCTCGCAAGTAACAGCTGTTGAAAATGTCAGATGCTAATGAGGCAGAGCAATGTGAGCCCGAATTTGTGGCACTGGGTGGGGAAAGTGGGGAGAGAGTGCTGTGAATATGCCAGTATAGACAGACGCTTATAACAACACCATCTTCCAATTCTCAGAGCACTCTGCAGACTAAAGTGCATCAGGCTGCCATTAATCCCACTTATCACTCTGACAGCTCAGTAATTACACCACTGCTATAGCCCAGGTACTGCAGTTGTAATAAAATATCAACCGCTGTGCAGGATGCATGCTGGTGAGATGTTTTATTAAACTTGGGGGGGTTTGATCATCAAGTGACATTAGGGTTGACCTATTTTTTTCTATTTGACAATAAATTATCCTTTGACCATGCCATAATAGATATTACAGAGTGCATTTACTGTACGAAAACAGAAAAAGGTACCACATTCCGAAGAACCAGGCAAATGGCATAAAACAAGACAGTAGAAAGGTGTGCCTGAATGTTATTACCTAAATGGCTTTAAATGATAGATACTGTGAGAAATTGCAAACATACTTAAGGGGAAGACGACAATTACTGCAAACTACAATTCAGCACAAATTGCCACATGCACACGTGTGTGTGTGCATGTGTGTGCACACGTCACTCTTCACTTTCTTTGTAAGAGGTCCCCTTCTACATAGTTATACACTTGAATTAAATAACATTTTAAGAACAATTAAGAAACCATTAATCAGGGTGGAGGTGCTGTTCCTACCCAAAGTAAAAAAACACACAGTACACAAAGCCATCCAGAAAAAAACAGACAAGCACTTCTCCTTTCACTGTACCTATTAAAAAGCAGAGACATCACCTTGCCAACAAAGGTCTGTACAGTTAAAGCTATGGTTTTCCCAGTAGTGATGTATGGAAGTGAGAGCTGGACCATAAAGAAGGCTGATTGCCGAAGAATTGATGCTTTTGAATTATGGTGCTGGAGGAGACTCTTGAGAGTCCCATGGACTGCAAGAAGATCAAACCTCTCCATTCTGAAGGAAATCAGCCCTGAGTGCTCACTGGAAGGACAGGTCGTGAAGCTGAGGCTCCAATACTTTGGCCACATTGTGAGAAGAGAAGGCTCCCTGGAAAAGACCCTGATGTTGGGAAAGATGGAGGGCACAAGGAGAAGGTGATGACAGAGGATGAGATGGTTGGACAGTGTTCTCGAAGCTACCAGCATGAGTTTGACCAAACTGCGGGAGGCAGTGGAAGACAGGAGTGCCTGGCATACTCTGGTCCATGGGGTCACGAAGAGTCGGACACGACTAACCGACTAAACAGCAGCAACAACAATAGTAGTAACGATTCAAAAACAATACATAAAATAACTATCACTTTGCTGTCCAAAGATCAGCAGCTACAATCTGCCTAATGGCAGGGCCTGCCCTTACACTTTTTAGTTAATTTAAATAATGATAAAATAGAAAATATACTTTTATCTTACTGGGGGAGTCCGGAGAAACTACCTGCAGCTTTGTAAGAACACAGCTATGTCAACATCATGCACCAGGCATGTGTAAGCAATCTTTGGATGGAACAATAATTTACTTCAGAGAGTCAGAGTGATGAAAAATGCTGAGCTTCTTCCAATAAAAATAGTCCTGTGGCCTCTCTTCTGTAATAGATGAATTACTAGCAACAATGTTCTGTTTAGCTCTGTTCTATGAGAAAGTAACAGGGGTGCTGAACCCTAGTTTTAGCCTTCTAAATGAGACAATAGCTGCATTCAGACAGCACTTTGTTCCTTTTTCCAGACAGTTCCCTACCTGGCATTTTTATTTATTTATTTATTTTGCATTTTATACAATTTTACCCAACCTCTTAAAAGCACTCTGGAAAAGTAGTGCAATCTAGTGGAAGCTTAGCAGTCATTTCCATGTTAAAATTCCAGGGGGGAAATCCCATTAACCTGAAAAATCACAGGAGTTTTCTGCTGTAATTTTGCCATAGGTTTCATAGTTTGGTAAAGGTAAAGGACCCCCGGACAGTTGAGTCCAGTCAAATTTGACTACAGGGTGTGGTGCTCATCTCCGCTTTCAGGCCAAGGGATCCAACATCTGCCTGCAGACAGCTTTTCCAGGTGATGTGGCCAGCATGACTAAACCACTTCTGGCACAACGGAACACCATGATGGAAGTCAGAGTGCGTGGAAACGCTGTTTACTTTCCCGCTGCAATGGTACCAATTTATCTACTCGCACTGGTGTACTTTCGAACTGCTAGGATGGCAGGAGCTGGGACAAAGCAATGGGAGCTTCCCCAGCCATGTGGACTCGAACTGCGGACCTTATAATCTTACCATCAGCAAGCCCAAGAGGCTCGGTCCTTTAGACCACAGAGCCACCCGCTTCCCTCGTAGTTCATAGTTCACACCACTGTTGCCCACATGTCAGAACTGGGGCATCCATATTCCAACACAGATCTTTCTCACCATTTTCATGGGTGAATCATGGAGAAAAAGACATGTACATGGACATAAAAGGGAGGACAACATGTCCAACAACGTCCACTGTTGTTTCACACCACGCTCACCAGTGTGAATGAAAGTTGCAGGAGCATGGCAATTGATCACTCAACACGCCACAGTTGCATAATGCAACCTGCAAAGCACCGAATCCGAGACCAGGGAGAAGAGTCGGTGGAAGAAGATTGGAAAAAATTTAAAGTATATTTACAAAAACATTGTAAAATTAATGAATGTTAGAAAGATGCTGGAATGAATTTACATGGTTTTAGCAGAAAGGTTATAAAGAATTAAGTAAAAATAGATTGTTAATGGGTCAAAGTGTAAAATTTAAGGTTAAATTGAGTCAGGATAAACTATGGAACAAAGTTTGAGAAAGAGGGAAAGGACTTGCTGAAACAAGTAATTGAATTAGAATACAAAAAGGGAGGTGTGAGGAAGTCAAGGAAACAAGTAAATGAAAGATAAGAAAATATTGGATTTTAGTGTTTTTAAATGTTTATGTATTTTCACTCTTATTGCTTTGTTGTACTGTTTTGGGGTTTTCTTTTTTTTCTTATTTTTCTTAGTATTGTATTTTTCTTTTATTTTTGAAGTATTGTAATCTTTTTTTCTTTTTTATCACTGTCTGCTTTTCTTTTTTTTGTAATTGTTAAACTTTAATAAATATCATTTTTTTAAAAAAATGCAACTGGCAAAGCACCGTAACCAGAATGTTAGAAACTGGGACCAAAGTGCTAGCATTATAAACCAGGAAAATGGATCCCCACCCCTGTATGCACCCAGTGATGAACAGGCATGGATGGGGTAATTTCTAAAAGCAAAAAATGTGTGCAGAAAGAGATTTCCACTTGAACCCTCTGCTCCTCTCACCCCTAGTTACAAATGGCTACTGGGAGAGGGAGAGATCTGCCTCTAAGATCTGCACTTGTATTTGCTCCAGTTCCACATACATCCTGCAGATCAATGCTCAGTGATATCAGTTCTGATCGCGTAGGAGGGCACCAAAGGGAATGGGATATCCATCTTCTGCTTCTATTACTCTGCAAGTAATAGCAGCCACAGATAACATTGCATCAGGTACCCCTTTCTACCATTCTTGTTTGCTAACTTTATAAAATTACAGTGGTACCTCAGGTTACATACGCTTCAGGTTACATACGCTTCAGGGTACAGACTCCGCTAACCCAGAAATAGTACCTCAGGTAAAGAACTTTGCTTCAGGATAAGAACAGAAATCGTGCTCCAGCGGCGCAGCGGCAGGCCCCATTAGCTAAAGTGGTGCTTCAGGTTAAGAACAGTTTCAGGTTAAGAACAGACCTCCGGAACGAATTAAGTACTTAACCCAAGGTGCAAGTGTATATTTAAGGATTAAGATGGCTGGGGAAACCAGAAGTAACACACCTATCTATTTTCACAAAACTTGTTTTGAGTAAAGATACCCCACTCTCACTATATATATGCTTAATGCTCTTTTGAAAGGGGAAACAGGTAGGGCCTCAAGGTGTGCTGCAAGCAAGGTGTCAGGGTTTGCTTGCTTTGCCCCTCAGCTTGCCAGTGTGGTGTAGTGGTTAAGAGCAGTAGTCTCGTAATCTGGGGAACCGGGTTCGCGTCTCCGCTCCTCCACATGCAGCTGCTGGGTGACCTTGGGCTAGTCACACTTCTGTGAAGTCTCTCAGCCCCACTCACCTCACAGAGTGTTTGTTGTGGGGGAGGAAGGGAAAGGAGAATGTTAGCCGCTTTGAGACTCCTTAAAGGGAGTGAAAGGCGGGATATCAAATCCAAACTCTTCTTCTGCTACCTGACCTCCTCTTCTCTTACCTTTGCACATTCTCTAGATACCTTCTCTGTGGCTGCCATGGAAAAGGCCAGGGGCATCTCAGCTGGAGATGCCACATCATTTCAACTAGAGGCAAAATTCAGCATCAATTTGAACTCATCTCTCTAAGTGAGATATCTGAGGAATTTCAAGCAAATTTCAGGTGTCAAAAGAGTTTTGATCGGACTAGCAAAATGCTTCAAAGTCGCTTCACACACAGAGAGACACACACACAGAGATCTCAGCTCTTCTGCCCAATGAAGTCACCGGCCCCTGCCTTACAAGCTGTTGCAGAAGCTGCCATTTTTGCCCACTTGTGAGCTCTGACCCTGGGAGAAGACAGCAAGAAGGTAAGAGTGGTCCACCATGTCACTTCTTGCCTGTTTCCTTCAATCAGTAGTGGGTTGTAGAAGCAGGGGCGCCGACTTATAAAAAATATTGGGGGGGCCCATACCGGGGTCCTGCCGCTGGTTCGCTCGGGTAGCCGGGAGAACGCAGTTCGAGGTGGCGGTGTTGGGGAGAGACCCTCGCTCAGGGCGCCACTAGACTTGGCGGCCGGCGGCCTATCTGGGGGGTTTTGGAGCGTATTTCGGCGGAGCGATTGGGGAGGAGGGGGCTTGTTGCCGGATTCTTCAGCTGGGCCGGAGATCCGCTGCTGGGGGAACCCTGGGCCGAGTTGTGAGCACGGCCTGCTGAAGGGAGATCCAGCCGATTGCGTGACGGGGACGGCCGGGGCTCTCCGGCTAGGGCGCGCGGCTGGCTGGCTGGCGAGGGAGCAGGTGGGGAGGAGGCGGGGGTCCTCACTCTCTTAGGAAACGCACCCGCGCGCCCGATTGCCACGAAGTCCGAAGGGTGCGTGTGTGGAATTAAAAAGCAAAAACGAGATACGGGCAGGGCAGGCAAAGAGTTTTCTGCAAGAGGATGGAGGGCAGGTTGAAGAGAAAATCACTCAGGATGAGACAGTCAAATCAGCCATGATAAAATGGGCTCAGGATATTGGGTATAACATCATGTTTGAGGACTGGGAAAGGTTATGGACCACCGGAATGAAATTCACGGCATGTAATGCCTTGAAGGAAAATATTATGAAAATGATTTATAGGTGGTACATGACCCCAGTCAAGCTTGCAAAAATATATCACCTGTCTGATAATAAATGTTGGAAATGTAAGGAGGCTGAAGGGACATTCTTTCACCTCTGGTGGACTTGTCCAAAAGTGAAGGCCTTCTGGGAAAGGATCTATAATGAGTTAAAAAAGGTATTTAAGTATACCTTTCCCAAGAAACCAGAGGCCTTCCTCTTGGGCATTGTTGGCCAGAAAGTGTTAAAGAAGGATAGAACTTTCTTTATGTATGCAACTACAGCAGCAAGAATACTTATCGCAAAATATTGGAAGACACAAGATTTGCCCACACTGGAAGAGTGGCAGACGCAATTGATGGACTACATGGAACTGGCTGAAATGACTGGCAGAATCCAAGATTTGGGAGAAGAAACAACGGAAGAGGACTGGAAAAAATTTAAGGACTATTTACAAAAACAATATAAGTTGTATGAATGTTAAAAATTTACACGATTCGGAAACTATAGCTTCAGCAATTAGATTTGGGAAACAGGAAATTATATTTTAAGTAAGAAAAGGTCAAAATCTAAGGTAATACTATGTTTAATTTAAGATATAAGTAACTGATGAAAAGTATGTTAAATTTAGAGGTATAGTATTTGAAAAGTACAAAATAAGGTACAAAACAAGGTAATAATTTGCTGATATCTTTATTATAAAGAATGCAGGGTAAGGGAGATGCGAGGAAGTCCAGTTAGTTATATAAAAAATGTGTTGAATGGTTGGTTTTCTTTTCTTCTTTTTCTTTTTCTTTTTTTCTTTTTCTTGTTCTTTTACTTTTTTCTTCAGTGTATGTTTCTAACTTTGTATTTGAAACCTTAATAAAATATTTATAAAAAAAGAAGAAGAGAAAATCCTTTCGCTTTTCTGGGGCTCAGGGAAGTCTCAGAGCCGGAGGTTGGGGAAGGGACCCCCTTTGCTCTGCCCTCTTCTCCCGTCTTAGATTTGCATGGGGGTCCCCGCCCAAGCTTGCCTGGCCACCGGGCCACACAAGGGCCGCGCTCTACGCGGCACACCTTGCTAGCCGCGCAGCTGTCCTCCGCGGCTGCGGAGCGGCCCTGCGCCGGTGCCCAGCCCCTCTGGGCGCCCGCTGCGCTGCCAATGACAAGCGGGCGACGTCGCGGGCGGGGAAGGCGTCGCTTTCTTTCCCGATCCTGCATCCTCCCAGTCTTCCAGCCCTTTTTTGGGTTGGAAGCTCGTCTCGTTCGCCCTTCTCCTTTCTTCACCCTGCGCGCAATTTTCCTCCCTCGTCTCCCTCCCCATTTCTCCTTCCTTCCTGACTGACTGACTGACGGGCTTGGGCTCGGGCTCAGGCTCGGGCTCCGGGTCGGGCTCAGGCTCGGGCTCGGGCTCCGGGTCGGGCTCAGGCTCGGGCTCGGGCTCGGGCTCGGGCTCGGGCTCCGGTTCGGGCTCAGGCTCAGGCTCGGGCTCGGGCAGCCACAGCGTCGGCGGTGTTGGCGATCGGCGGCGCGGGGGGATGGCCCTCCCGGGGGAGCCGGCGCTGCTCAATGGGGTTGCCAAGGAGACAGGCCGGCCGCCCTCCTCCCCCGGCCCGGCGCCCCCCGCCGCGCCGGTGCCCGTTATCGAGCTGGTGCGCGCCGGGCGCCCTATAAAAGCCGCGGACGCGCCCACCGCCGCCCGAGATTATTGGGGGGGCTGAGCCCCCCCAAACGAATTTTTGAGGGGGCTCGGGCCCCCTCAAGTCCCATGGAGTCGGCGCCTATGTGTAGAAGGCAAGGCTGCTAGCCAAAACCATGTGTGAAGACTACACTTACTGTACATCCACATGGCTCTCTATATAGCAACAAAGGTAGGCCAGTAATTTGTAATGAAGAACATTTCACAATAAGAGCACACATGGGCTTGTAAACCCGCACCCACATAGGCAAACAAATGGTCTTTTCTTGTGACAAAAGCAAAATAAGTATGAGACAATACTACTTTGGAAAAGGGGTGGAGCAAACACAAGGCAAAATAAACTTGTGTCCTGACCCTTATTGCCCAAATTCCCTATATGACACCCTTGACATTGACAAGAATTTTGGGAAGGAATTCTACGTAATACTAAGTTAAAGTCCCTTAGCAATGTATTAGTTGTGCTAGTGGAATGGACTTGGGCTAGACTGTGCAAGAGAAGGAAAGCAGCAGGGTTCTCATGGCTGCCGGCACACAGATTGCAGTAGCCCCGAAACTTCCAGGTGCATACATTGCACAACCTGTTGTAAAACAGGCTTCTGCTAGTGCAAATGTTGCACTGGATTTCATATTGCGCAAGCATTCTTCACATCCTTACGCTAGCATAACAGCCGTTGCACTGGCAGTCAAACGTGCATGCAAAGCATGTACCCAGCTAAGTCTTTCCTATATACCTGTCTAAGAATGAGAATAAAGGTGGTAGAAGGAGGGGGAAATATTCCCATTCGCATATTTCTTTTTTGGATGGCCTGTAGCTTCTGAGAATCAGTTTCCTTTTACTCACAACCTTCCGTGCAACTATGACAGACAGCAGGAAAGCAGGAAAAAGACAGCCTGTGATAGTATCCATACACACACACGAACACACAACACGCCCCCAAAAGGAAGAAGAAAATATCTTCAAGCATCCAGCCTCCAGTTCTCTTCAGGAGAATGTCAGATGCTACCTGACATTCTGGTGAGACTGTCTTACCAGAGTGGTGCATGCTCTAGTTATCTCTCACTTGGACTACTGCAATGCGCTCTACATGGGGCTACCTTTGAAGGTGACCCGGAAACCACAACTAATCCAGAATGAGGCAGCTAGACTGGTGACTGGGAGTGGCCGCCGAGACCATACAACACTGGTCTTGAAAGACGTACACTGGCTCCCAATATGTTTCCGAGCACAGTTCAAAGTGTTGGTGCTGACTTTAAAGCCCTAAATGGCCTCGGTCCGGTATACCTGAAGGAGCGTCTCCACCTCCATCGTACTGCCCGGACACTGACATCCAGCGCCGAGGGCCTTCTGGTGGTTCACTCACTGCGAGAAGCCAAGTTACAGGGAACCAGGCAGAGGGCCTTCTCGGTAGTGGTGCCCATCCTGTGGAACTCCCTCCCACCAGATGTCAAGGAGAACAACTACTACCAAACTTTTACTACCAAACTGAAGGCAGCCCTGTTTAGGGAAGCTTTTAATGTTTAATAGGTTATTATATTTTAGTGTTTTGTTAGAGGCCGCCCAGAGTGGCTGGGGAAGCCCGGCCAGATGGGCGGGGTATAAATAATAAATTATTACTATATTACCTATAGTATCTCAAATAGCCAGAATTATGTAGCCTCTTTTTCATATACATGATCACAAAATATATCCCCACCAATACTATTTCATCAGTGAAACACAGTGTTTTTGTCCTTGCCTATTAGGAAACTGATCTGCATGTGCAAACTTTCTACATGCCATGAAATGCCACTAGTGTTAAGAAGCTTTGCTGGCAATAAGGGGCAAATATTGTTGGTTTCTGCTTTCCTTCACTGTGCAGCGAAAGGGCTTGTCACGAGACAGGTGTTTACATTCCACAGTCTGTACTGTTGGAGTTTCTCACGGGAAAGGGAGGCTGGATGTGACGTACACTGGTTTCCTGTTTTGCACTGTGTGATTCTCTCCGAGCTGTTGAGGAGAGAGGATGCATTTTTCTGCTCCGGCAGAGGCAAGATGTCTTTCTGTAATATACCAGCTTTGAACTGTAAATAAAAGCAATATAGAGTATGCAGCACGTACTCCTCATCCTTCCGCTGGCCAAGGGACTCTGCTTTAATCAACACGTGGTTATGGGCCCAGAAGTCGAATCGGAGTGCCGGCAAAGGATCGGAATGCAGAGGGACAGATCGGAACGGTATCTGCTCTGCGCGTAAAAGTGATTGATGAGGTATGTGCTACTGCTCCGGACAGCCTGCCAGCTTCTGGTTAATTGCTTTATGGCTGGACTTTGAACTTTTAAAGCCGTTTTGCCGGGAATAGGCAAAAGGCTCCCAGGCTCAAGTTACTATGCTGGGGAAATCGAAAGTAACTTTTAAGTGCGCTTTTGGAACGAAGCAGCTGCAGCAGTGACGCAGCAAGATTTAAAGCAGCTTATATGACGCTGAAGGCTAATGCCAGAGTCATGATGGCCCTTCAGGATGCTTGTGGGATTCCTAAGCTCAACAAGAAAAATTATGCCGACTGGGTTCTGTATGCAGAGGCAATTCTGCGGAAAGAGGGTTTGTTTGAAGTGATTACAGAAACCCCCCCCCCCCCAGTTCCAGTTACAGATGCATGGGAAACTAAAGATTCCAAAGCTAGGGGAACTCTTACATTGATAGTATCCCCAGAAGAGCTCTGTCTATTGCGTGATAAGACCTCAGCCAGAGAAATTTGGGATGCTTTGAGAGAGGCTCACTTGAGGACAGAAGCTGGATCTACTATGTTTTACTTTAACAAGCTGCATAATATGGCTCTTGCTGAAGGTGGAGATGTGCGTTTACATCTGATGGAGATGCAAAATCTGAGACATGAGCTGCAACAGAGAGAACTCAACTTTCCAGAGGCTGTGTATTCTTTCATGATACTACAATCTTTGGGTTCAGGTTGGGAGTCTGTTGCAACCCAGATTGCTGTACAGCCAACCGCTCAGCTGACAGTGGACTATGTAACTGCCGTGATTTTAAATGAAGCGGATCGCCGGGGTGCTAGCTGCATGGGCAAGGGGGAGTCTTCACAGATGTCATCCCTTAGTGCAGTGGAACCACCAGATGGCGCCAAAGCTTTGAAGGCAGTGAAATGCTACTCTTGTGGACGTCTAGGCCATATGAAGAGGGAATGCAGATATCCCAGGGCCAAGACAGAGCAGCGCAGCGAAAGCTCATCGCGTGGAAAAGGCCGAGGCAAAGGCAAAGGTCCGGTGTCCAGGACAACGCAGCACAAGGCTATGGTTTCACGCTTCACTCCAAAGGTTGCAGAGGTCCAGAAGACGTCTAGATCTTTCTTCGTTGTTGATTCAGCGGCAACTCACCACATGTGCAACGATAAGAGACTGTTTGTGTCTTTTACACCGCAGGAAGGTGCGATTCACCAGGCGGATGACCACACTATTCCCAGTAAAGGCTACGGAACTGTTGTTCTTCACAGTTTGGACTTATCGATACAGAATGTGCTTTACGTGCCAGACGCCAAACATAATCTGCTCAGCGTTGGACAGCTGAATGAGTGGAACATTGACGTTTCCTTCAAGAACAAGAAGTGCATCATCACAAAGAAAAATGATTATGTATTGCATGCTGAATATGTTGATCGTTTGTTTGTTTTGTATTATGATGATGTTGAAAAGGATGACACTTGTTGCATTGCAGGTTCTAACAAAAGTTTGCATGCAGAATGTATTCATGATTTTCACAGGAAATTTGGTCATTTGCATTTTGAGGCAGTATCTAAAATGCCTGCCTTGGTTGAAGGTATGACTATTAAACCCTGCAGGTACCACATGAAGTGCAAAGCATGCGCAGCAAACAAGGTGAAAATGGCTGCGAAAGGTAAGGTGTCTAGTAGGCAAGCTACAGAACCATACCAGGTTGTTCATGCAGATTTGGTTGGACCACTAGCGCCCTCTTTGGGTGGAAATAGGTACTTCATGGTTCTCATTGATGCATTTTCTAGATATATTTTTGTGTACAATCTCAAGCAGAAATCAGAGGCTTTTCCTAGGTTCAAGGAATTCTGTGCTTGGTTGGAAAATGTGCATGGTAAGAAGATAAAGACTCTTTTCAGTGATCGCGGGGGAGAATTCACTTCTCAGCAGTTTGAAGCTTTTCTGACTGAGAAAGGAATTCAACACGATTTGTCTAGTCCTCGCTCGCCATGGCAGAATGGACTTGCGGAACGGGCAAATCAGACATTGCTTCAAGGGTTAAAAACCTTGCTGCATGATGCCAATCTTCCAGAGAGTTATTGGGCCGAATCTCTCTCGTGTTTTGTTTACAGTTACAATCGCAGGTTATCTTCAGCGATTGGTTGTACCCCCTATGAGAAGATGTTTGGCAAGAAGCCATACATCAAACACATGAAGATTTTTGGTTCGGACATGTGGGTTCACTCACCACAAAACTCCAAGTTAGACAAGCGTGGATTGCATGGTATCTTTCTAGGTTATCAGAAAGGATCTTACAGAATAATGATGACTGACTCTAAGACAATAAAGCTCACGAGAAGTGTTGAGTACAATGCAAAGTGGGGGGAGAATGTGGGAATTTTCCAATGTTATCCTGATGACAATGATGAGACTGAGGATAGTCAAAAGCAACCACAACAACCCACACCCACTGATGAAGGTTCTGAGTCTGAATCTGAAACTGAATCGGGTGATTCAGAGGATTTCAAGAGTGTGAAAGCCTCTATGCGACCCTCTGAAAGCTCTGATCAAGAATTGGAGGAACCGTTGTTCACAATAGGTCGTTTTTCTCCTAAGAAGGAAGAGGAGAGTGTTGAAGACTTAAGGCTAATTCGTAGGTCACAGAGAGCCACAAAAGGCAAACCTCCAAAGAGATTTGCTGATGAGTTTGCTACGATAGCAGTAACAGCTGTTAAAAGCTCCAAGAAGATATTTGAACCTTCAAGTTTCCAAGAAATCCAGGGTTTGGATTCTAAGGAAGCTGAGCCATGGTTAAATGCCATGAAGGCTGAGCTTGATTCCTTAGAAAGGAACAAAACATGGGAACTAGTTCCAGTAGTTCCAGGAATGAAACTGCTTGGAAGCAAATGGGTCTTCAAAGCGAAGACAGATCAAAATGGCAAGATAGTCAGACACAAAGCCAGATTGGTAGCCAGAGGTTTTGCACAGGTACCAGGTGAAGACTATCACGAGACCTATTCACCCACAGTGAGATATGAGAGCATTAGGCTTATGCTCAAGCTAGCTGCAGAGGAAAATCTGCACATTAGTCACCATGATATTAATACAGCTTTTCTGTACGGATCTCTAGATGAATCACTTTATATGCTTCCACCTGATGGCGTACAGGTAAAACAGGGATTCGTTTGTGCTCTGAAGAAGTCCCTTTATGGTCTCAAACAAAGTGCACGGTGTTGGCACACAAAACTCACTGAAGTATTGTTTTCTCTAGGTTTTCAGCAAGGGAAAGCTGATCCATGTGTATTTGTCAAAGAGGAAGGGCAAAAGAAACTGTACTGTTTGTTTTATGTTGATGATTTATTATTCTTTTGGAAAGATGTCGCAATGTACAATAACGCCCTAGCTCAACTGAAAGAGCACTTTGACATGAAAGATCTTGGTGAGGTAAACAACTACCTATCTCTGGAAATAGAGAAAGATCAAGATGGTAACATTCTAGTACACCAGTCACGGAAAATTGCTGATGTGTTAAGCAAACTAAACCTGATGGATGCTAACCCTGTAGACACACCGATGACAACAGGTTATCAGGTAGATGACACTGAAGAAGCATTTTCTGACACTACACTGTACAGAAGTGTGCTAGGCAAGCTAAACTTCATTGCCAGATGTTCAAGACCAGACATTGCTGTTAGCTGTAATTTGCTAAGCAGACAAGTCAACAATCCTAGTATCAAGGATTGGAAAGCTCTGAAACGCATAGCGCGGTATTTGAAAGGCACTATACATTACAGACTGAGATTTCACAATCAGAAGTCTGGTGGTCTTGAAATATTTGCAGATGCAAGTTTTGGAAGTGACACTACAGACAGGAAAAGTACGTCTGGAGTTTGCTACATGTACAATCAGGGTCTGTTTGATTGGTCATGCAAGAAGCAAACAACAGTTAGCTTAAGTACTTGTGAAGCTGAACTGAATGCACTGTCTTATTCACTTAAGGATTGTGAATGGTTAGTACAATTGTGCAAAGATATGAAAATTCCTGTCAAATGTCCAATCCAGGTTTACCAGGACAACAAAGCATGTTTAGCTTTGCTGAAGTCTGAAGGTTGTAAGCAAAGCACGAAGCACTTGCAATTAAAGTTGCAGCATGCTAGGGATTGTATTCAGAAGGGACTCGTAACGGTGTCCTATATGCCAGGTAATGAAATTCCTGCTGATGTATTGTCCAAGATTATATCAAGGGATCAACACTGTACCTATGTGCAGAAGTTGGGTTTGTACTGATATTGTACGAACACGCTGCCCAGTGATGTTCACAGAAAGGGGGAGGATGTTGGTTTCTGCTTTCCTTCACTGTGCAGTGAAAGGGCTTGTCACGAGACAGGTGTTTACATTCCACAGTCTGTACTGTTGGAGTTTCTCACGGGAAAGGGAGGCTGGATGTGACGTACACTGGTTTCCTGTTTTTCACTGTGTGATTCTCTCCGAGCTGTTGAGGAGAGAGGATGCATTTTTCTGCTCCGGCAGAGGCAAGATGTCTTTCTGTAATATACCAGCTTTGAACTGTAAATAAAAGCAATATAGAGTATGCAGCACGTACTCCTCATCCTTCCGCTGGCCAAGGGACTCTGCTTTAATCAACAAATATGAGCTTCTTGCAGATTTAATAGTAAGTCCAACATGTTTTCAACTGCACAAAACTGTTCATCGGTAGGAAGTGGAATCCAAAGGGACAGAAGCATTAAGGAGAAACAGTGACCATGTAACTCTCAGCTCCCTTTATACTTTTTGAACAATATGAAGTTACACCAGGAAACATGGCAATGCACTGAGAATATTTTTCTGTATTTTCTGTGTTTGTCCCAAGACCATAGTGTGATTTATTTATTTATTGGATGTGGTACAGTTGTGTTATTCTTTGCTGGCCTTGAGGAAGAAACGTACAGCACCTGCATTCAAGTCAGCTTTTCCAAGTGAAGCAACATGTCTGCTTTTCTTTTTTATTGTGAAGATGTTTTTAGTATTGGGATTTTGAAGGCTTACTTGTGATTGCTTTGTTAACTGCCTCAAGCATTCTGAGAACTGCCATTTAATTAATTTATTTTTAAAATTATTCATTGACATTTTATTTCCAGTGGAAGCATATTGTCCACGGAACAAGCTATGGAAATGACCCACAAGTCAGTTATTGGCTACGGGAGACCAGCTGGATACGGGAGACCAGAAGCTCACTTGAGACGATACTGCCGTTCCATAGCCTACATGAAAATAGTGTGCTCCAGATCATTGTCAAATGTGATTTCTGGCTTCAGCAGCCATTTCATTCACCTAAATTGGAAGATTTCTAAAACCAGAAACACTGGCAAACTTGCAAGAAGCCATATTGACTCAAGAACGACATTGAGGCACACTTGCCTAAAGCATCTTATATTCTCAAACTGTCCCCAAACGTTATTACTTTTTTTAGTTGTGATATCTAAAACAGTCTCCTGATACACGTTTTCCCTTGTTGATGACTGACCCTTCGACACAGCAAGTGTGATTAAAAAAACAGCAAAGACCAGGGAATAAGAGGTTCAGTGAGGGCAACGTTAGGGGAAAGATTTCGGGTATTTTGCTTTCTTTCTCAACACCCAGATTTCCTATCCAAGACTCCTGGAAAGCCACACTTTCAAGGAGCAGTAGGTTGGTCACATTATCACCGAAAAGGAGGACAAAGGCTAGTCAGATTTGCATAAACTTTGCATATGCTAATCAACAGGCACAGGAACCCATTTAGAAATTATAACTAATTTAAACAGAAATACAAGGCAGCTGTCCACAGTGTGGGAGATGGGGACCAAGTGGTCGGTGTGCCTGCCCCTTCAAGGCATCCACTCTGTCTTCTTATGGTTCATAATCTTTAGAACTGGCCTTGGAACAAAGCTAACTTTGAACGGAGAACTTCCCTCCGTAATGTAGGACATGTTGGCCACCCATTCACTGCCTTGAACTTCCTTTGCATTTATTTGTCATCTGCCCTTTGCAAATATGACATGCATGTGGTCAAAGCAGTCCCCTTTTTCTTCAGCAGGCTACCCCCTCCCCCATGTTTTATCCTCAGTTTTCTGGCTCTGAAGATGCATCTTCCCCGAGGTATCGCCACTTTCTATCCTAATATTTGTGTGCGCTAGAGCTAAAAATCGATGGAGGTGGAGAGAACCTGCTGCTAAGAAGGTAACCTACGGCGTTGCCATAAACACAATGAATAAATGCAGGGATGTTCAATGAGAATACCTTTTCACCTGCTGTCTAGAGACTCAAAGCCGGGGATCCTTTGGAGGGAAAAGTTCCTGAGGAGAGAGCAGTCAAAGAAAACCCTGAAGCAAATGCACTGATTCTAGCCAGTTCTATCAAGGGTATGTAGTTCTGCCAGTCTCCTCTCTCTACTGAACCCACATATCAATGGAATGAAGAAGAAAAAACCCAGTAATCTTCTCCTTTCCTCCTAATACAATTATCTACAATGTGGTAAGAAATACCACAATTCTTCCTTTTATAGGTTCGGCTTCCAAAATACAGTTTGCACTGTTTGTACAATGTATGTTCCTAATAACAGGACATTATCAAAATGTTTTATCTTCTTTTACTTTTTTAAAGTCTCAAATGTTTTGTGGGTCACTTCTGCAGCATTTGCTGGGAAGCGGGGTAGAAATCTTCCAAACAGAATACTTTTAATTTATTCATCAAATTATTTTCAAACACTTGTTGAGCATTCGCTTGAATTACCCACCTACCTATACAATGTCATTTTGTTTCGGCTGCATCTAGAGTTTCAGCGTTGCAAAATAAGTGGAGGCAGAACCCTTTCTTTCATTGGTACCATGAATCACTAGAAGCACCACTAACGTGCCATGGAAGTCATTTGGTCCCTCGCAAATCACACTTGCAAACAGGTACATGACATTATTGGTTACTGAAAATAGTTAGCGCTAATGAAGGAATGGGGATGGGGACAGACTGACCAACCAGTAGCTTTCAATAACGGAAGTGTGTTTTATAACATTTGTTTCAACATATTTTGGACACTAGCTTGTATGCTCCCAACCCCAACTCCTGTACACAATGGGGCTGAGGGAGAACAAGGAGAGATGGCAAAATGATATACAGTGGTACCTTGGGTTGCATACCCTTCAGGTTACAGATGCTTCAGGTTACAGACTCCGCTAGCCCAGAAATAGGACCTTGGGTTAAGATCTTTGCTTCAGGATGAGAAAAGAAATCATGCAGCAGCAGTGCGGCGGCAGTGGGAGGCCCCATTAGCTAAAGTGGTGCTTCAGGTTAAGAACAGTTTCAGGTTAAGAACAGACCTCCGGAATGAATTAAGTACTTAGTACTGAGTACCACTGAGGTATTCCACTGAGGTAAGTACTGAGGTACCACTGTATATCCAGCACTAGCAGATAATTGTGACCTGTAAAATTCTATAGGGGCCAGAGATATGACCCGATGAAGTCTGTACTGCTAGCGCAATGATGTCTCCTTGACTGTTGTGGCTTCACTTTCCTCCATTAAAGAGGCAAAGTGGATGGATAAAAGTGTTTTCTCCCTCTCTCATAACACTAGAATTCAGGGCCACCCAATGAAGCTGAATGCTGGAGGACTCAGGACAGGCAAAAGAAAGAACTTCTTCCCTCAGTTCGTCACTCCCACAAGGTGTAGAAAATTGGACAAATTCACGGTCTCCAGAGACATACTGCATGTCATTGGGAATCACAAGTGGAGAGAGTGAGGTTGAGCTCAGATCTTCCTAGCAGGCTTCCCACTGTCTCACTGTTGGCCACTGTGAGACCAGAGCACTGGAGGAGATGGGCCTTTGGCCTGACCCAGGAGGATCTTCTCAAATTCTTATGATGTGTGGACTCAATTCCTACCAGACGCTCATCAGGCCATCAGTTCAAGACCAGCTATGTGTGCAAAAGTCATAATAAATTGTGAAGAAAAATCTAGCTGGGGAGGGGAAAGAATTTATCGAGATTGTTGTCACAAGATGCTGTGAAGGCCACTAGTTTAGATGGGTTTTTTAAGTGGATTATTTATGTATTATGAATGTAGCTTATATATCCTGCATTTCTGCTGTAAAAAGTAGTGCTCAAGGCAGTGATTAAAAACCAACCAACCATTGAAATTATTATAAACTATTAAAACAGTTGAACAATTTAAAAGCCCCCCCAAAGACAGCATAACAGATAATTAAAGCATCAGCATTAAAAATAAATAAATGCAAAGGTTAATAATAATAAAAAATCTCTTAAACAAAACTGTCTCATTAAGGAGTGGAAGTCAAACTCATGAATGCTAAGTCTATCAGCCACTATTAATCCTAATGGCTTTATGGAACCTCGTGGTGGTTGCAGCATGTGCCTGGCAGTTTGGGTACCAGTTGTGGGTAAGCAGCAATAGCAATTCCCCTTGTTTTCTGCCTGGGGGATTGCCAAAGGTATCTGGTGGTAGGAAGCAGAAAGTTGAACTTCACTGACCCTTGAAATGAGCAGGACTCATCTTACGTTCTTACTAGCAGAAAGTACCCACCTTTGCCCAGGAATTCTAAGATCTAAAATGGTGCCCAGCATTCAAACTTAGACAAAGACTGCCTCTTCCACCTCATTAACTGCCATGCTGAGCTGGGTGTTGATCCAAACTGAAACAGGATGGAACCACCCTTCCCAACTGGGCAATGATATCTTCAGAGACAGCTAAATTGGCACAGGGTGGAACCATCATGCCACCAAAAGTGGTGGTGATGATATCTTCAGAGGTGTCCAAATTGACACAGCTGGGACCTGTCACACCAAATTGGGCAAAGTTATACCAAAGCCACATTTCAATCCACCATCTTGATTCAAAATGGCACACAGGATCCAAATTTAGACAAAGACCTCTGCTCCCTGTCCCGCCCCAGAACCCCAGTGCCAAGTTTGGTGATACTATCTTGAGAGGTATCCAAATATACAGAGGACAGACAGACAAATTTCCAAAATATATAGCTGATGAGAGGCCAAAGCTGGACCATTCTCTCTATTGACACTCAGAGTTCATATTTTGATAGGTGAATTGTAGGATCAACTGTAACCAATAAAATACATAGCTACATTTCTGAGAGGCTAAATTAAACCACTAATCAAACACTGTAGTTCAGGAAGCAGCTGTACCTTACCCAAACTTGGTGCTATAGATATTTGACCTGACTAACAATGCATAGATAAAAACATACAATATCTACATGGAACATTATTATGCCCTGTAATCTGGACTGGACTCATAAACCTGCCAGTTGGATTCAAGTGAATCAAATTAAATGTGATTACCCAAACATCAATGTTAAATGTGTATGCATTATAATGGGTAAATCAGTAACCATGATCGTGAAAATGAACATGACCTCGGATAATCAAATTATTTTACACAAGAAGAACAGTTGGTCAGTTCAGCCATGCATAATCAGGTAGTATAATTCACAGATCTGGATAGTCACATTATACTGTCATAGCCCCAGTATTTATTTTATTTTAAAGAAAGTGTGTAAATGTTACCAGAGTTTTTAAGAAGCTTGTGGTAATATGGATCTGGAACCATAGTCAATAACAGGCATGGGGGAAAAAACACACAGCAATTTTAGCATTACCAGAATCTTAAACAAGCTTATTTAGAAGAAATTCACTGGAAGGGGAAAAAAATATTTTGACATATGCATGTTAAAGTTTGGAGTAACTGTGCAAAAGGTGACCATTGGTAAATTTTTGTATTGCAAGAAGAGAAGCACTATGGTAAATTAGGGATGGATGAATCAAACTATTTCTAGCCTGCCTCACTTCTGCATGTATTAACTCATGCAGAACTGGCAATGTTACAAGTTCCACACATGTGGATACCTGTTCCGCACTTGTAAGAAATCAGTGTTTAGTGTGCCAGCACCTATACGTTGGAACTCCCTGTGTATTGACCTCAGCCAAGTGCATTTGCTGTATTGTTTTCGGCTTCTATTTAAAACATGTCGGTTTTTTCAAGCCTATTCAGATGCGTATAAGTTACACATGCCTTGTCTCTCTTCAGCTACTGGTGGTGTTAATCATCTTTTGAATGGGTGGCACTGTGGTCTAACCCACAGAGCCTAGGGCTTGCCAATCAGAAGGTCAGCGGTTTGAATCCCCGCGATGGGGTGAGCTCCTGTTGCTTGGTCCCAGCTCCTGCCCACCTAGCAGTTCAAAAGCATGTCAAGTGCAAGTAGATAAATAGGTACCGCTCCGGCGGGAGGGTAAACGGTATTTCTGTACGCTGCTCTTGTTTGCCAGAAGTGGCTTAGTCATGCTGGCCATATGGCCCAGAAACTGCCTGTGGACAAACGCTGGCTCCCTTGGCCTATAGAGTGAGATGAGTGCCGCAACCCCAGAGTCGTCTGCGACTGGATCTAATGGTCAGGGTACCCTTTACCTTTTATCTACTGTACTTGCTTTTAAATGTTTCATAAAAAATATTAAATGTTTTAATTTGTACTTTTTTATCTTTTGAGCTAAGAACTGTATCAGAACTTTAAATAACCACTGGATAGGTAAGTTTCAATGTCTGTATTAAATACAGGTCTTCTTATCAGAATCCACAAATAAAGAATTCCTCACACATCCCAATTCCAAATAAAAGTGGCCATATTTGTCTAGATCGGGCATAGGCAAACTCGACCCTCCAGATGTTTTGGGACTGCAACTCCCATCATCCCTGTTAGCTAGGTCATACTCAGAGTGGACTTAGCTAGTCATGCTTATCTTATTTAGCAGAATCAAAGAGGGAAAGATTTTCCTGGGCTGTACTACTTTATTCTGCAGGTGAAGATTGCCTGTTTGAATGATCTCCCTTGAAAAACAACTTTTTCAAAATATGGAAAATGAGTGTGTTAGGAAGAAGGCCTTAGCCTTGTCTCCTCTGCACTATGCTAATATTCACTTTATCAATTGGTTATGCTGATGCAGACAATGCATCAGATTTAGTGCTGGGGGACAAGTCATGCACCCCTATGGTCTTGATACAAGAAGACAACTTTTGGACCACATGTATCCAGTAAATATACAGCAAGATGGTGAGAAACAGTAAACACAATGTGTATAATTTATATTTGCTAAACTCACAAACTTAATCTACCATCGTGCAACTTGCAACATAATATCAGCAGTAGGTTGAGATCATTTTTGGTAGTGTTTGGCCTTGCAAAACTATGTGGAAGATCCTGTTCTGGGTTTTCCATCCCATTTTATCTCCTGCTTGGACTACTGCAATGCGCTCTACGTGGGGCTACCTTTGAAGGTGACCCGGAAACTACAACTAATCCAGAATGCAGCAGCCAGACTGGTGACTGGGAGCGGCCGCCGAGACCAAATAACACCGGTCTTGAAAGACCTACATTCGCTCCCAGTACGTTTCCGAGCACAATTCAAAGTGTTGCTGCTGACCTTTAAAGCCCTAAACGGCCTCGGTCCAGTATACCTGAAGGAGCGTCTCCACCTCCATCGTTCTACCCGGACACTAAGGTCCAGCACCGAGGGCCTTCTGGGGGTTCCCTCACTGCGAGAAGCCAAGTTACAGGGAACCAGGCAGAGGGCCTTCTCGGTAGTGGCGCCCTCCCTGTGGAACGCCCTCCCACCAGATGTCAAAGAGAACAACAACTACCAGACTTTTAGAAGACATCTGAAGGCAGCCCTGTTTAGGGAAGCTTTTAATGTTTGATGTATCACAGTATTTTAATATTCTTTTGGAAGCCGCCCAGAGTGGCTGGGGAAACCCAGCCAGATGGGCGGGGTATAAATAATAAATTATTATTATTATATATTATTATTTATTCTAACCGCACACAGTAGTTCAGTCACATGTAGCAGACATGGTCTGAAGGCCACATGATGCAGTTCCTTGCTGAAGGTAAGAAAGGTTCCTCAGTGTCTGGGTAGGAAACCTCCTGAGAATTCTCCATATACCTCGAGTTCCGTGATGGAAGAAAAGCAAGATACAAATGTACTGTAAGCAAGGAAACAAATATACAGTGGTACCTCAGGTTACATACGCTTCAGGTTACAGACTCCGCTAACCCAAAAAATAGTGCTTCAGGTTAAGAACTTTGCTTCAGGATGAGAACAGAAATCATGCTCCGGTGGTACGGCGGTGGCAGGAGGCCCCATTAGCTAAAGTGGTGTTTCAGGTTAAGAACAGTTTCAGGTTAAGGACGGACCTCCAGAATGAATTAAGTACTTAACCCGAGGTACCAGTGTACACCTTAGACAAACTGTGATCGTCATCAACAGCAACAATTTATTATATTATTAAAAAAATTATTATATGCCGCCCATCTGACTGGGTTGCCCTAGCCACTCTGGGCAGCTTCCAGCAAATATAGAAGCATAATAAAACATCAAACATTCAGGGCTGCCTTCAGATGTCTTTTAAAAGTTGTATACAGTGGTGCCTCGCAAGACGAAATTAATTCGTTCCGCAAGTCTCTTCGTCTTGCGAGTTTTTCGTCTTGCAATGCACGGTTTCCCATAGGAATGCATTGAAAATCAATTAATGCGTTCCTAGGGAAACCGCCTTCAGACCAGGTCCGGGGACAGTCTGAAGGCTGGGGGGGGGACAAGGGCTTTTCTTCCCACCCCCGGCATTTTAAAAAACCCCGGGACAGCGGAGGACTTCTCCGCTGTCCGGGCGATCTTAAAATGCTGGCGGGCGTTCCCGCCCTACCGCCCGGCTTCGGAGCATCGTTCCGAAGCCCGGCGGTGGCGGGAGGAGGCGTTCCCGCCCCACCGCCCGGCTTCGGAGCATCGTTCCAAAGTCCGGCGGCGGCGGGAGGAGGCGTTCCCGCCCCACTGCCCAGCTTCGGAGGAGGTCCGAGGACAGTGGGGAAGACGTGCTGCGCTTCCCCGCTGTCCCGGATATTTCCCTATGGGCTGTCGTCTTGCGAAGCAAGCCCATAGGGAAATTTGTCTTGCGAAGCGCCTCCAAAACGGAAAACCCTTTCATCTAGCGGGTTTTCCGTCTTGCGAGGCGTTCGTCTTGCGAGGTACCACTGTAGTTATTTTTCTCCTAGACATCTGATGTCATTCTACAGGGTGGGCACAACTACCAAGAAGGCCCTCTGCCTGGTCCCCTGTAACCTCACTTCTTGCAGTGAGGGAACTGCCAGAAGGCCCTCGGAGCTGGACCTCAGTGTCTGGGCTGAATGATGGGGGTGGAGATGCTCCTTCAGGTACGCAGGGCCAAAGCTGTTGACAGCTTTAAAGGTCAGCACCAACACTTGTGCTTAGAAGTGTACTGGGAGCCAATGTAGAGCCTTTAAGACCGGTGTTATATGATCCTGGCAGCTGCTCCCTGTCACAAGTCTGGCAGCTGCAATCTGGTTTAGTTGTAGTTTCTGAGTCACCTTCAAAGGAAGCCCCACACAGAGAGCATTGCAGTAGTCGAAGTGGGAGATAACCAGAGCATGTACCACTCTGGCGAAACAGCACACAGGTAGCCAGGGTCTCAGTTGAATGCCTGCAGATGTGAATGTTATGTCTATGCATTTCGCAGACTTATGTACATAACACCCTCCCCCCTGAGGTAATACACATAGTAAATCCTTTTTCAATAGCTGCCAACACAAGTCCCTACTGTGACCTGCAATATTACGGCAGCCAAACCTAGCAGTTGTGGTTCTGAAGCATGCCAAAGCTAACAGCCGTTTTAAAAGCATCACATAGGTGTTCACCATAGAAGTGGCCACCTCCACACAGGAGACAGCTGTTACATGATGTTCAATATCCTTTTAATCCTCTATAGACCTTAGACAGAATGGGTTGACAGAAGTGACAGTTTTTATTATAGCTTTCCTAGTACACAATAATCTTCTTTCACCTGGCCTATTCTCCCAGTAGTGTTATAAGACTTTTGACTTATATCGAGGCATCATTCGTAGCCTGCTTAGGAGAGGAGAAATTATTTTTGTGTGCTGCGACCCATATGCTGTGTAAATTATCTTTTCAAAATTTGGAACACCTGTTGTCGGGTTATCTTAATACCAGGGAAATTCCTGAAGGACTCGGCTCTGGAGGTGGTGGGGGGGCGGGCAGAGGGAGAGAAAAAGAGACCTCTTCCGCAAACCATTCCTGCACTAAGGATAGCCTGCATCTTTTATAACCTATTTACCAAGATATACTGTTCTTCACCATGCGCCAAACAGCAGTAACCCATTTCCAGTCTTTCGCATTTCCAGAAGGTATTATTTAGTACTCGCATTTAGTCTATCTACCACCCCAGTGAGATACGATAAAGCTCACTGTAGCACAAATGCAAAACAATAATATGGTCTCATTGTTTAAAAATCCAGAAAGGGCTGATTTCATTATAGCAGTACCATTATTATTACCTGACCATTCCTTCAACCCATGTATCTTGTTACTATATCAGGGAAATGCACAGCAAATAGAATTACTCAGTACTTTCTGCAAGAGAAGGGTGGGGAAAACCTGAGAGGCATGTCATAATAGTTTATGAAAGCAGAGACTGAAATATAGAATTTCATTGAAATACAGTGGTACCTTGTTTCTCAAACGTCTTGGTACTCAAAACACCTTAGTTCCCCAACGCCAAAAACCTGGAAGTGAGTGTTCTGGGTTTTTGAATGTTTTCCAGAAGCCGAACATCCGATGCGGCTGTTGGCTATTGTTTCCGGGGCACCTGCGCCTTGGTTTTCGAACATTTTGGAAGTCAAACGGACTTCCAGAATGGATTAAGTTTGGCGCTTTTGTTTTTGCTATTTATTTTGTGTTTTTGTTTTTGAGGTTTTTTTGGTTAATCTGTTTTTGGGACTGTGTGGAATCCACTTCAGCTACTGATTAATTAATTGTGTGACAATGACTATCATCAGTGCAGGTAAGAAAAAAAATAATTTTATTTTTTATCATTTGCAACACTGATTTATTTTATAGTACAGTACATTGATTACTGCTTTCATTTTATGGATCAATAGTCTTGTTAGATAGTAAAATTCATGTTAAATTGCTGTTTTAGGGGTTGCTTTTAAAAGTCTGGAACCGATTAATCCATTTTGCATTACTTTCTATGGGAAACACGCCTTGGTTTTGGAACGCTTTGGTTTTAGAACAGACTTCTGGAACGGATTAAGTTTGAGAACCAAGGTACAGTGGTACCTCGGGTTAAGAACTTAATTTGTTCTGGAGGTCCATTTCTATGGGAAAGCACGCCTTGGTTTTGGAATGCTTTGGTTTTGGAACGGACTTCCAGAGCAGATTAAGTTTGAGAACCAAGGTACCACTGTATAACATTTTGCTTGTAATCTCACAAAAAATGCTCACTAAAAAATTTAAAAAATGGAAAGTAAAAAAATAAATAAATAAGTGTGCCAATGTGCAACTTTCTGTTGTATACCATGTCTGATGTGTTCTCAGAAACCTTCAGACCCCAATACAAACAAAAGGGGGTTCATTAGTATCACCTTCCCCTGGAAAATCACATCTTTTTATGGGATCAATAATGTCTAAAAAACACAAATGTCTTAACTTTCAGCATTTGCTATCCCTAAAGTACCATGACTCATTCAAAACCTTCTAACAGCTCACCGATGTACCAACATTGCTTTAAATCTGATTTGCTATATAGTTCCCCCCTCCCCCCATCTCCAGGAGAGAGATTGGGAGAGGAAGGATTGCAGAACGGGACGTAGCAGCAAGATAAATGAATGGCTGTCTGCTTTATATTCAGGTGTAGGGTAGTCCATAGGGAAATCACCAATCCTCGCCGGAATCAGACAGATTTCTTTCAGCAATTGATTTGGCCATGGAGCAAATTGCCATAGGAAATCATATTAATTCCACAATCTGATCATATTCAAGGTATACTGCAAAACTGCCATTTCTGATTTCCCCTCAAAACCAGCTTGATACTCCAAACTTTCAAAAACCCAAGGAGTGAAAATAACATGTGTGGGTTGTGGGTATTCATGTGCATGTGTGTGTGTGTCTAAATCAATACTTTCATAGGCACCTTGAAGTTGCATAATGAACACCACAGAAAACAAATCAGTCCTTATGGTCTATGGAAGACCATGAGAAGCCCCCAGCCAGTGATCTAACCAAACAAAATTGAAAACCTTGCTGTATTCTAAAGGGCTCTACTTCTGACTATCTGAACCCCAAAGACTGCAATACATGCATGCCATATTTCATATAAATTCTTCTGCAGAATGAAACTGATTCATTATTTCAATACCTCACGGTTTTGTAGGGTTCTTGCAAAAAAAGAGTCCTGTACAAAAGCTACGCAAAGCTGAAACAGAACAACTATCACCAGCAGATAGCCTCCTGTAGGAAATGCACACATCAAATAAGAGAATTCAAGTAAACTGTCTACTTGCCAAAAACTTAACTTAAATTAAAGAGTGCTGAAAATGGTCAGTGAGCCGCCTGTCTTAAACCTTCGTGCTCATCTCTGTAATGATCATATTAAAAGATCTCAAACATTCCTCATACGGCTAAAGGTTTGTTTCGTATTACCCAGAACAAAGGTAAAGGTAAAGGGACCCCTGACCATTAGGTCCAGTCGTGGCCGACTCTGGGGTTGCGGCGCTCATCTCGCTTTAGTGGCTGAGGGAGCTGGCGTACAGCTTCCGGGTCATGTGGCCAGCATGACTAAGCCGCTTCTGGCGAACCAGAGAAGCACACGGAAACACCGTTTACCTTCCCGCCAGAGCAGTACCTATTTATCTACTTACACTTTGACGTGCTTTCAAACTGCAGGAGCAGGGACCGAGCAACGGGAGCTCACCCCGCCGCGGGGATTCAAACCGCCAACCTTCTGATCGGCAAGTCCTAGGCTCTGTGGTTTAACCCACAGCGCCACCCGCTTCCCATTACCTAGAATAGGAAGCGATTTAAGCCAATTACACTTTTGTAGATACACATAAACATACAGTCCATTTTGGGCCTGCTAAAACTTTCAATTGCAGCAGCAAGCTCCATTTTGCTTTACATCACACATATTCAGATGTATGATTGTTGGTGCCACAACCAAAATTCAAAGTCTCTTTCTTCTTCTGTATTGGAGATCTCAAAAGGAATTCTACTCTACAAAACTTAAGCAAGCTTTGGAAAAGAAGGGAAAAGAGCAAACTGAAACCTCAGCTTCTGGGCAAATCCTGAATTCATTGTTTTAACGATGCATGTGTCCTTTTATGCTCTCCTCCTAAATCACTCTGAAACCTCAACGATAATGTGCAATTGTGAAAAATATCTAGAATTTATTGAAGCTATATATTTTTACCTGCTCATAGTCTGTTTGCATCACTGGTTACCTCAGGTTTTATTACTCTGGCTCTAAATGCGTATCCAGAGCTACAAGCTCAAACATCCAAAAACGTTCCCTGTGCGGTACAGCCCCATCCCTGCCTACACACTCCAAAAAACACCTTCATTTGCCAGGCATTTGGAACAGCAAATGCCATGGATTTAAAACTTCCAAACACACGATGGACAGATTTTAGGGTCTTCAGATTTTATAAAATCTATATGCCCATTTAATATCAAGCAATTTAAGCTCTGGTTTCGGGTAAAGACAGACATGATGCAAACGTAGAAATCACAGCAGGTGATTTTCCTGTGGTGTATGCAAGCCCATTTCCTAATTTCCATAAAGGATGCATACCTGCAAAATGCCAAGATGTTACCCTTTCTCAGAGCTTCAGGTGGATTGCCCAATTTCCCTCTCCCCTTTTTTAATTCTAGAACACCACTTGCACATTTATATTATTGTTTTGCATGAATTACTTTAAAAAAACAAACTTGCAAACATTTTAAGGAAATTTAGGCAACTGCTTCAGATATTTAGGAGAGGGGGCTGTCAAAGAGTGATGGGTTCATGACGTCACATATCTGGCCAGTAAGTGCTCTACACAGATGGATGTCCCCTATTCTCCATCTCCCAAACACGGTTAAGAGCTTGGCTGTGGTTTTCCATGCTCCAGACTAATGTGTGGAAAAATCTGTCTTGATACACAAGTCCTTTACCCACATCTTTAAACAAAATAAAAATTAGCAGGCACCAAATTGAAAGGCGCAGCAGGCACAGTAATAATAATTCTTACTATTTTAGACTGATGCAGCTAAATTATTTACAATTTCTTGAATTTATAACCTGTTCTTCCTCCCCCAAGCAGCCCTGGGTGGTAAGTTGAAGGACTGAGCCTGAAGAGCCACAAACAACCCAGTTTTAAATTCATTTCACCTGGAACTAGAAGATATTAAACCATCTGAACACTAGATTTGTTTAACCACTCACTTAAGAAATGAGAGGTAGTGTCATATATTCTTCCATTTGTTTTGAAAAGGAGGATCATGTTACGTACAGTACAAAAGAAAATGTGTGAAACAACTACTCATTAACTGTGTCTAAATACAAAACAAAATATGTACAGCTTTTTGCCTCCTGGATTTCCCCCTCATTTTCTTCTTACACCTGGGGTCTTTTTTTTCTTTTTTTTTTTGGGTGTGTGGGGAGAATACATCTCTTTTACAATATTATGAAAATCAGAAATAGATGGCATTTCCTTGCATGCTTTGACATTTGTGTTGGTGTTAAAGGGGATTAGTCTAGATTTGCTTTTTGTCCTGAAAGAAGAAAATTATTCCAAAAGCCAAGATTGAAAAGGCTTTCTCATACACACACACAGACACACACACACACACAGAGAGAGAGAGACTGCAGGGGTCAGCACAGAGCAGATGAGGAAAGCTGTAAACGCCTACACAAATCAGACTTTATAATCTGTGAACGTTTCATTTTAACCCATAAATTCAACATGGCAAGGCAGCAACAAGTTGCTTCTCTAGCGACTGAGCCTCAGATCACAAAGCTTTGTGCCACTGCCGCTTGTGGCCAATTAGAATGCAAATATTTAGCAGGAGAAGCAGTACAGTGAGATTTTTTGACACACCATGAAATGTGACATAGCACCCCGTCTTCCCAGTACAGAACCCCTCGGGCATTCAGACGTCTAATACACTGATGATTGTTGTGGCGGTGGCATGGGGGGGGGGGGAGAGAGTCATCAAGCAATGTAGAATGAGAGGCAGTAGATTTTCCTGATCCCCCATGTCAAAATTAAAATTGACTGAAGCTTGTTTAAGACTGGAAAGAACTCAGCAGCCTTGTTGTCAGGGCAGCAAAAAGAGCGCCCCATTAGCCTGCTTCTTTGCGCATGCATGTTCCAACAGTTAGATACTGCTGCTTAACATCTGAATGGACTCTGCTCAAAAAAGATTGCATTCTGAGTAGCTAAAAAAAGAAACGATCCATTCACACATTCAAGTTACAACATGGTCAGGAAGCAGGCTTGAAGACTCAGCGTATGGTCTGAAGACGCATAGTTCAGCAAGCTGGTTGAAGCAAACTTGAGCCTGGCCAATGCGTGGATGTGTGTCTTTTTCAATTATGAGAAGCGGGGTTATTTATTGAGGGCAGTGTCCAATACACTTGTCCCATTGGCATGGGGATTTATGCTTGCACAACAAAACTTTCCCCCATCTCCTTCCCCCTATGTGCCTCTGACACTTTCCGCAAATCTGTTCCTTCCTCCACCGCCAGCAACTGCTCAGATGGCTACGTACATATGTTTGCCTTTATATTATTTAATTTATTAATTTTCTACCCCCCCCCTTTCCTCTCAAAGGAGATCAGAGTGGCTCAGAGGGGTCACTGGGATCAAGTTTCAGGGAGAACACACTATACTGTTTTGCATGGAGTACTGGGTACCAAATGTTGTCATCAGCAAACCGCAGCTCATCGGTATATCTTAAAATGTATGAAACCAACTTTCTAAGGGCAGTGGAGACAATCTAAAAAGAATATTACAAAGTTCCTTTTAGAAGAAAAAGAGTTTGGATTTGATATCCCACTTTATCACTACCCGAAGGAGTCTCAAAGTGGCTAACATTCTCCTTTCCCTTCCTCCCCCACAACAAACACTCTGTGAGGTGAGTGGGGCTGAGAGACTTCAGAGAAGTGTGACTGGCCCAAGGTCACCCAGCAGCTGCATGTGGAGGAGCGGGGACGCGAACCCAGTTCCGCAGATTACAAATCTACCGCTCTTAAACCACTACACCACACTGGCTCTCCAATGTATTTTAAATAAAATGTATTTTAATAGAATGTATTTTAATTTCAATTTCATTGCTCTGCATGGGACAGTGACAATAAATATATCGTATATCATATATCATAAATAAAATACATTGGTCTTGGTCTTGCGCTGCCCTTCAGTTCACAGTATGGCCTGGAACCCAGTGGAGTCTCCTACTGGCATGTTTGAGAGTGACGGAGGGAAATAAAATTATTATTATTTATTTCTATACCGCCGTATACCCAAAGGTCTCAGGGCAGTTCACATAAAGGATCACATACATAAAATCAAAATACAAACAACAACCCAATAAAAAACCCCTAGAAAGAGCCAGGACTTTTTAGGGTATAGGTTATAAGATGTAGTTCAAGTCAGGCAAAGGCCTGGTTAAAAAGGAACGTTTTTGTCAGGTGCCTAAAGGTGTATAGCGGGGGAGAGCATTCCATAGACGGGGAGCCACTGCAGAGAAGGCCCATTCTCGTATTGCCACCCTCCAGGCCTCTTGAGGAGGAGGCGGCACACGAAGGAGGGCCTCAGAAGCTGATCTCAGGGTCATATGGGAAGTTCATATGGAAAGCGGCGGTCCTTGACGTATTGTAATTCCTCCCTTTCCTGCTGCCTTCAGACCACTTCCCATGCAGTTCAGAAGGTCCCACTGTTGCGAATTCTTCGCGGTGCTTTAGCAGAAATGCTCAGAGTTCCAGGTTCTTCAGTGCAGTATATTTATTGTGAGCTATATATACAAATATCTGCAGGCTATATAGGGATGCGGGTGGCACTGTGGGTTAAACCACAGAGCCTAGGGCTTGCTGATCAAAAGGTCGGCGGTTTGAATCCCCGTGGCGGGGTGAGCTCCCGTTGCTCGGTCCCAGCTCCTGCCCACCTAGCAATTTGAAAGCACGTCAAAGGGCAAGTAGATAAATAGGTACCACTCCGGCGGGAAGGTAAACGGCGTTTTCGTGTGCTGCTCTCGTTTGCCAGAAGCGGCTTAGTCATGCTGGCCACATGACCTGGAAGCTGTACGCCGGTTCCCTCGGCCTGTAAAGCGAGATGAGCACCACAACCCCAGAGTTGGTCACGACTGAACCTAATGGTCAGGGGTCCCTTTACCTTTACCTTTACAGGCTATATAACACATGAGCAGTTCATACAGTCAAACAGAGTACCTGGCTGCACCTTAAGGCAAATAGGAAGACCTCTCTCTCTCTCTCTCTCTCTCTCTCTCTCTCTCTCTCTCTCACCACACTCTTCTACACCACACCCTTACTGCTGGACAGGTTTGCCTTTTAAACCGATGACAGCCAATCAACTGACAGCACATTACTGCTGAGTCATTCTGACCCAGCACTTTCGTAGAAAGTATTGCAGGCTGACTGCATCAGCCAGTTGCATCAGCTAGCAAACTCAAGCCTGCAGACTTACTATTTCACACAGCATTCTGAGAATCCCGACACCCACCCCCAAGACCTTACTCCCTTATAGACATCTGGTTGGCCACTGTGAGAACAGGATGCTGGACAAGATTGGCCCTGGCCTAATCCCGCAAGCTCTTCCTATTTTTTCCCATTAAGATTCTACGAAGAACATTCCTCTCATGGGCACTGAGGATCCAAGCCATTAAACATAATAAGAACTCAGACTAAATCAGACACAAGAATGCAAAATACCTGCAGTGGAATAAATTCAGGATCCAAACATTGTAATACTAAACAACTGACAATTGATTAAAGTTTGCATTATATCTGAATTTCATGAGGACACAAGGGGAGAAAAAGAGACAAACAGAGCTGAGCAAGTGATTCACTTGCAGCTGGAAGTGAGGCCTTGAAAAATTGTCTCAGGGTCACCCAAATGATTTCAGCATCTCTCGCTAATAGCCCTACATTCACATTGAAATACAATTGGTTTTGTGAAACGCAGCGCTTTTATCATTACAAAATAGTTGAAAAGCATAGCAAAAAAGTTCTCCCCTGCTATTTTTTTAATAACTAGCATATTATAGTTATTTCTCTTGACCTATATAAAACCTTTTAAGAGAACTTTTGAAAACTTCTTCATCAGTAAGAAGCTTTCTAAAACTTAATTATTAAGCTATACTTATTCATTTGTAGAATTTATATATTACCCTTCACCGACCATAATGCTATAAAGATGGAGATGAAACTAACACCAATTGGCTCTTTCAGATGGAGGATGAATGACACCTTGTTTAGGGATGAAGAAGTGATCAAGAAGGCCCAAAAAACCTTGAGAGATTATTTTGAGATTAACATGAATACTACTGTTGAAAAAAGAGTAATCTGGGACGCAAGTAAAGCGGTCATGAGAGGGTTCCTGATACAACAGAACGCAATAAAGAAGAGAACCCAAAATGAGAAGAAAGATAAAATTCTGGAGAAAATAAAGGAAGGTGAGAAGAAACTGAGAGCAAAACCAAAGTCGCAAGAGATTTTGAGAGAAATAAAGTTACATCAAGTACAATACATGAAAATGATGAATCAGGAAATAGAATGGAAAATTAAACAGATGAGACAAAAGACTTTTGAATCGGCTAATAAATGTGGGAAATTGCTGGCCTGGCAAATGAAAAAAAAGACAAAAACTTAATACTGTTACAAATTTGGAAGTGGAATTAAAGAATATACAGAACGCAGTGGAGATTAGAAATTGTTTCCAGAGGTACTTTAAACAACTATATACACAAGGGCCACAGAAAGAAATTGACATAGATCGATTTTTGAAAATAAATGGACTACAAAAAATCTCTCAAGAAAACAAGCTAATTTTGAATTACAAAATAACTGAACAGGAGGTAGAAGGTGCCATCCAGAATATGCAATTGGGTAAATCTCCAGGACCGGATGGTTTAACTTCAAGATACTATAGATCTCTGAAAAGTTGGATAATACAACCACTAAAGGAAGTTTGTAATGAAATTTTGGAAGGGAAAAAAGCACCAGAGTCGTGGAAGGAGGCGTACATCACACTTATACCGAAAATTGAGTCTGAGAAGACACAGCTCAAGAATTATCGCCCCATATCTCTCCTTAATGTGGATTATAAATTTTTTTGCAGATATTTTGGCTAAAAGATTAAAAAAAGTATTAGTGGAAGAGATACATAAAAATCAAGCAGGCTTTCTCCCTGGCAGACACTTGTCTGATAATACGAGAAACATAATTAACATTTTGGAGAAATTACAAGTGAACATTAATACCAAGGCAGTTTTGATATTTGTGGACGCGGAGAAAGCTTTTGACAACATTTCTTGGAGTTTTATGAAGAAGAACCTACAGGGGATGGGGGTTGGTCAAGGTTTTGGAAATGGTATAAGTGCAATATATTCTGAACAAAAGGCCAAACTAATTGTTAACAATGTGGTGACGGAGGAATTTAAGATAGAGAAAGGGACACGACAAGGTTGCCCTATTTCCCCATTGCTTTTTATATCGGTCCTGGAGGTCCTTTTAAATATGATTAGAAGGGACCAATTGGTTAAGGGTATACAAGTCAGAGCTAAACAGTATAAATTGAAAGCATTTGCAGATGACTTAGTATTGACATTACAGGAGCCATAATCTAGTACTAAAAGAGTAATAGAACTGATTCAAGCATTTGGTCAGGTTGCAGGATTTAAGTTGAATAAGTTAAAAACTAAGGTTTTAGAGAAAAATTTAACAGCAATTGAGAGAGAGAGGTTTCAGAAGGAGACAGGATTAACACTGGTTAAGAAAGTGAAATATTTGGGGGTTAACATGACTGCTAAAAATGTGAATCTATTTAAGGATAACTATGAAAAATGTTGGACTGAAGTGAAAAAAGACTTAGAAATATGGTCAAATTTGAAGCTTTCACTGCTAGGCCATATCGCTGTGATAAAGATGAATGTATTGCCAAGAATGTTGTTTTTGTTCCAAACACTGCAAATTTTGGACAAAATGGACTGTTTCAAGAAGTGGCAGAGAGATATTTCCAGATTTGTCTGGCAGGGCAAGAAGCCCAGAATAAAATTCAAAATACTAATGGATGCAAAAGAAAGAGGTGGATTTGCCCTGCCAGACCTTAAACTTTACTATGAATCAGCCGCATTTTGTTGGCTGAGAGAATGGCTGCTTCTTGAAAACACAGACATTTTGGATTTAGAAGGTTTTAATAATGTATTTGGGTGGCATGCATATTTGTGGTATGATAAAGTCAAAGCACATAAAGCATTTAAAAACCATATTGTCAGGAAAGCATTGTTTAATGTCTGGACAAGATATAAGGATCTACTTGAAAATAAAACTCCAAGGTGGCTGTCACCGATGCAAGCGAAGGCTCAGAAAAAGCTCAATATGGAGGCCAAATGGCCGAAATATTGGGAAATTCTGGAACAAGAGGGAGATAAATTGAAATTGCAGAGCTTTGAAAAATTAAAAAACAAAGTGCGAGATTGGCTTCACTATTATCAAATAATGGAGGCATACAATTTGGACAAGAAAATTGGCTTCCAGGTGGAAAAATCAAAACTGGAAACAGAACTGTTAGATCCTAAAGTTAAGAATTTGTCAAGAATGTATAACTTGCTGTTGCAATGGAATACTCAAGATGAAACAGTGAAATCTGTTATGATTAAATGGGCACAAGATGTTGGACATAACATTATGATGGCTGACTGGGAACAGTTATGGACCACAGGTATGAAGTTCACGGCATGTAATGCCTTAAGAGAGAATATTATGAAAATGATATACAGGTGGTACATGACCCCAGTCAAGCTTGCAAAAATTTATCATTTGCCCGATAATAAATGTTGGAAATGTAAAGAAACTGAAGGTACATTCTTTCACCTTTGGTGGACGTGCCCAAGGATTAAGGCTTTCTGGGAGATGATCTATAACGAAATGAAAAAGGTATTTAAAAATACCTTCCTGAAGAAACCAGAGGCCTTTCTCCTGGGCATTGTCGGCCAATTGGTGCCAAAGAAGGATAGAATTTTATTTATGTATGCCACAACAGCAGCAAGAATTCTCATTGCAAAATACTGGAAGACACAAGATCTACCCACCCTGGAAGAATGGCAGATGAAGGTGATGGACTATATGGAACTGGCGGAAATGACTGGCAGAATCCGAGACCAGGGAGAAGAGTCGGTGGAAGAAGATTGGAAGAAATTTAAAGACTATCTACAGAAATACTGTAAAATTAATGAATGTTAGAATGATGTTGGAATGAAGCTAAGGGGTTTTTAGCAGCAATGTTATAAGGAGTATGTAAAAATGGACTGTTAACAGATGAGAATATACAGTTATTATATATTAAGACAAAGGTTTAAGATAAAAACAAAGAGGGAAAGGATTTGCTGAATTAATTTACTGAACTGGAATACAAAAAAGGGGAGGTGTGAGGAGGTCAGGGAAACAAGTGAATGAAAGACAAGATATGGAAAGATCTTTTTCTTATTATTACTATTGTAACTTTTTTTTATTTCTGAAACCTTAATAAATATCTTATAAAAACAAACAAACAGGAAGCTGTCTGTGGACAAATGCCGGCTCCCTCAGCCTGAAAGTGAGATGAGCACCGCAACCCCATAGTTGCCTTTGACTGGACTTAACTGTCCAGGGGTACTTTTATCAGGGTGCAGAGAAAATGATTTGTTTTTGCTGTCCAGAACTGTAAAAACCAGCACTTGCACACTGGTCATTTGGCTTGGTACATTAAACAAGCCTGCTCCAAACAAAGGATTCTACCCAGAATGCATCCTAGTTTAGTCAAGACAGGATTACTAGACTTGCTGCCAATGGCTTAAAATCAGCATCACCTTAAATGAAACTGCTTGTGGGACGACCACCCACCTGGAGGGAGCCTTTTTTTTCTTGGCTCCCCCTGCAGACCCTCCTGCCCCCTTAAAAAGATGCTCTGGAGGGTGAGAGGTACAAATTAACCAATGGAAAACATATGAATAAACTTGCGTTCAAGTACAAACAGTTCTAAAGAAGAAGGAAATGTGCTTTCTTTGTACATGATGCATGCAACTGTAGATTAGACGGCATACTTTTCCAGGACAAAATACTTATTTGAAAGACTCGTCTTCCAATCTGCAGTTTCTGAAAATATTTAGACTGAAATGTTTTCTTAAAAAAACAAGCAAAATAATAAATAAATACTGCCCAATCGATCATGGCAGCTTTTTAGTCAATCAATTCAGAAAGCAAATAAACAAAATAAATTCCATTAATAGGGCTTGAGAAATCTGTTAAAACAGTCCACCTCTGTGAAATATATTTGCTTAGAAGTAAGTTCAAATGATGCACAGAAACTTCCAGCTAGGGGTGTGAATACCCAAACATGAGAAGATTACTTTAAACAGGACCCATGGTCAACAGTCTCCATGCAAATAGTCATTTTTGTGCAGACTGGGGATTTGTGGAAAAGAAGTTATGTAGAGTGCTCAACTTGGATTCTATGATTCTATGAGGCAATGACCTATATTTTTGTTTACGCTGCTCTGCAAAATTCCGTGTATACTGATGGGGGTATAAGAACTATTATTACTAGTAATAATAATCAATAACATCATGAAGGGCCCATCAAGGGAAAGGATTAGAAATGAGGAATAATAACATTCCAAATATATAAAATGTGCTTTGCGAAATTTTGTGCTTCTTAAAAAAAGAACTCTTCCCTCTTTAAAAAAAAATATTTAATTATCTGGAATGATACAGTTGAAGGGTAGGAACAGAAGAGGGGATTGTCAGCAAACTGGGGAAATTATTACAGAACAGTGGGAAGGCTAAAATGCTTTGAAATGGAAGGCAGCGAATTGGGAGACAAAAGAAAAAGAGATATTTCCATTTTCTTTTAAAACTCAAGAGGAGTAGGAAGCCCTAACGCAGATAAGCCAAGCATCATGCATGCAAGATAACAAGCCGTTTGGGTTAATTACTGTTTTGTTGCAAGTCTACCCAAATTTTAATCAACGGAACTCTATTCTTACACAGATTGCAAAGAGGGGACATCTGTAGAAGTTAGTGCCATTTTTAACTCCTCGGGCACTGCAACACCTGGGAAAGCCACAGGAAAGAAATCATGGATTCTTTCGGAAATTACTGCGGCATCTGTCAACTCAGAAGGAGGTATACAATACTGACTTGCACGGCAACAGGCACTGTGCCGCAGCAAGCATCGTACAAAATGCTCAGCTCTTCCTCTCAGGCACGCTTCACCAAAACTCTGGAGGAAATCCATGCAAGTGAGCATGAGTTTAGCTTGAGGTGGAGGGAACAAGCCATGCCCTTGTGGATACGACAAGTTTTCCATCAGGCCCAGCACTCAAAACACTGGGCGGGCTGGAAAGCACCCAAGTCATGCATCATTCGGCCAATGTTGCTTCCTGCTGGTGTCCAGCATCTGGAGATCAGAGGCAATACTAACCCAGCTCAATTTTTGGCAGTCTATAATCCTGTTTAAAAGCTATTTAGGCCAATGCCCATCACTTTTTTTTCAAAAATAAATGAGCGTGTAAGAGTGTGATTGTAAGGACACACACACACACACACACACACACACACACACCTACCTTGACCTGGTCCCTGGTGCAACTGCTGGGGAAACCTCAAAGCAGATTATATGTGGCTTGTTCAGAGCATCTCTGTGGCACTCAAGCAGGAGAATGGGCAGGCATGCAAACCCTACCTCACCAAATCTCTATGGGCCAGGCTTAAGAGGCTGGTGAAGCACTTCTGGCCATCCTAGAGGCTACTATAGCAGAAAACAATCTGGTCTTTCCACACATATGTGCATGTGATATGAGTGCTGGTCAGGGCCATTCCTACCTTGAGGCAGCTGCCTCACAGAACAGATTTGGGGTGTCATGAAAGGGCAGCAAATCTGCAGTCACTTACCATATTTCTCGCCCCATAGGACGCTGCGTCCCATAGGACGCACCTAGTTTTTTTTGGGGGAAATAAAGGGGAAAAAATTTCCCTTTATTTCCCCCCCCAAAAGCAGGTCGGGAAAACAGAGCCAGGTCGAGGAACAGCGGGATGGCGGCGCTGCGCCTCCCTGCTGTCCCCTGAGCTTGTGGGGCTGGCCGATGTCTGCCCCACGCGAGGGGCGCTCTGCATCAGGGCGCCCCCCCCCGCGGGGCGGCAGGCTGCTATCCGCGGCGTGGGGAGCCTTGCCGGGAACTCCGGCAAGGCTCCCCACGCTGCGGATGTCTGCCTGGCGAGGGGGGCGCTCTGCTTTAGGGCGCCCCGCCCGCCAGGCAGCAGGCTGCTATCCGCAGCGTGGGGAGCCTTGCCGGGAACTCCGGCAAGGCTCCCCATGCTGCGGATGTCTGCCTGGCAAGGGTGGCGCTCTGCTTCAGGGTGCCCCGCCCGCCGGGCGGCAGGCTGCTATCCGCAGCGTGGGGAGCCTTGCCGGGAAGTCCGGCAAGGCTCCCCACGCTGCGGATGTCTGCCTGGCGAGGGGGGTGCTCTGCTTCAGGGCGCCCCTCGCGCCGGGCAGCAGACTGCTATCTGCAGCGTGAGGAGCCTTGCCGGGAACTCCGGCAAGGTTCCCCACACTGCGGATGTCTGCCTGGCGAGGAGGGCGCTCTGCTTCAGGGTGCCCTGCCCGCCGGGCGGCAGGCTGCTATCCGCAGCGTGGGGAGCCTTGCCGGGAACTCCGGCAAGGCTCCCCACGCTGCGGATGTCTGCCTGGCGAGGGGGGCACTCTGCTTCAGGGTGCCCTGCCCGCCGGGCGGCGGGCTGCTATCCGCAGCGTGGGGAGCCTTGCCGGGAAGTCCGGCAAGGCTCCCCACGCTGCGGATGTCTGCCTGGCGAGGGGGGCACTCTGCTTCAGGGCGCCCCTCGCGCCGGGCAGCAGGCTGCTATCTGCAGCGTGAGGAGCCTTGCCGGGAATTCCGGGAAGGCTCCCCACACTGCGGATGTCTGCCTGGCGAGGGGGGCGCTCTGCTTTAGGGCGCCCCGCCTGCCGGGCGGCAGGCTGCTATCCGCAGCCTAGACATCCCTGCCGGACCTCCCGTAGGGCTGCCTAGGCTGCGGATGTGTTCCTGACCCCTCTCGCTCTCCAAGCTTCAGCAAAAGCCTGCATTCGCCCCATAGGACGCACCCAGATTTCCCCTTCATTTTTGGAGGGGGAAAAGTGCGTCCTATAGGGCGAAAAATACGGTAATTTATGAGTGTCAAATTTTAATGCCGGGGGGAGAATAGGTGTTTGCGAGTTTTGCCTGTCTCAGGTACCAAAACAGACTATTGTGTACTTTGGGCAGGGGACACCCTTTGTTGTTCCCTCCCCAAGGCAACAAAATATTCAGGGATCTCTCTAGTGCTCATGGAAACAATTTACTATAATGTATTTATTCCTTGTTAAATGCCTACTGCCAGTGCTTTTTTTCCTAACAAAAATGTTTAGGGGTACTCTCATTTTCCTACTCATATTGAAATACTGCCCCTCAATGAGGCCAAACTTAGATTCACAAAATGTTTAGGGGAATGCATACCCCTGGGTCCCCCCCCCCTGAAAAAAAACACTTTCTACTGCTATAAATGTCTCAAGGCAACCTACAGCACAGTACAAAATACAGTCAATATGACCTATAAACAAGCCTTGCTGCCTCATCGTTAAAACAATCAGTACAGAATCTTTAAACAACAACAAAACAGGAAGGCAACCCCAGGAAAAGACACACAATCAGAACCAAATCAGAACCCCACAGCGAAGGCTCCGCAGGGTCAAGTAGGAGCAGAACTACTGCAAAGAATTACCCCTTCCCAGTCCTGACAGCCACAGATGCCATGGTGGGTGGTATCAAGAGTCACTGGGAAATTAAAGATTCTTTCTGGGATCTGAATAACAAAGACACAAGAGTAGGCTAAAACAATGAAGAGTTTTGCAGCACCTTAACTCATTTATTAGAGTATGAGCATTGGTAGGCAAAAGGCCTTCACTAGATGCACAAAGTGACAAATGAAGATGAAGGATATTTATAGCTACCCCAAGCCCCAGAAAAGGAAAGCTATGCAAAGTGGAATCAGAAAAAAGATACCACACATGATTTAAACGACTGAATTAAAGGAGAATCAGTCACTAAGATGGTTTGATGCTGAGAATCAAGCGGGCATTTGTTTCTGTTTTGTCTCTGCTACAGATATTCAGACTTATCTGTGCAACCATGAAGTCATCAGACTTATTAAACAAAGGAGATTCTGGTCTGAGTGCCCGTAGGCATCGTGCTACACACCTCCTCCGAGCCACTTCTCCATTTTAACACATATTAACTTCCTCCTCCATGCCATTTATTTTTTCCCCTATCACAACTCCTTCCCCCAGCCAATGCTCTGTCATTGCGGCCTCCACTTCAGCTCCAAGAAGCTGCATCACGGTACTTTTGGCTATGTGCACACAATACACTTAAAACATCTTCCTCCATACCAAGAAACAACCCTGGAAATCCTAGTTTGAGCTACAATTCCCAGCACCTATATCAAACTACCAAGTTTCTTTGGGGGGAGAGGCTTTCTTGATTGCATTATGTGCAAACAGCCTCCAGGGATGGGTGCAAATGGCTTCTTGAAATTATCCAGCACAGGGTAGGGGGAAATTGGAGTGGGGGGCATATCAGCCCTGTACTCCTGAACTACATACTTCAAGTCCAAAGTTCAACAGTCGGGAAACATGGTCCGGGGGTCAACCCACGTAAGCAAAGTCCAACGGTCAGGAAACACAGTCCAGGGTCAAACCCAAAGCACAGTCCCACAGAGGTCCAGGAGCATCCAAGCCAAGGTCCATCAACATGGACTGTTGAGCAGACAAAGCACCTCAGCTCTGCTTCCCCTTTGTACTTTGCATGTGGATTGCAGCATCTGGGCTCGACATGGCCCTCACCTGTTCCTAGCCTACTCCAGCTAAGGAATCACACACCTCCTCCCCGAGCTAACAAGCCATACCTGGGCTGTGGGCCCTTGCCTGCCTCAGTCTCCCAGAGCACACCTTCTGCTACTCCCTATGCCTCAGAGCCCACCTTGTTCATGGAGATAGGGACTCCCTGGCTCTGATGATGGGCCCTGCTATTCTGGTCCCTGCCCACTGACACACACACCCATCCCCTTGCTGTCCTCTGCCATCCTGTGTGTGTACTTTACACAACCCCAACCTATCCTTCCCCACCCCCAGTTTGTCCTGGTGGGTCCCAGCTGTGGCTGCACCCCTTCCCGAGATCCTCTTCCTCCCCACCCCCATTGTCCTGCCAGTTCACGACAATCTCCAGGAAATGGAGATATACTTCAACTGCTTTGCAATGGGTGGAGTCATGGCATTAGCAGTAGCATAGCAGCTGTGCTGGCCGCCTGGCCGCCATTTTGTATCCTCCACTGAGAGTCAGACTCTAGACCTTGTGTCATTCTGAGGCATTTTCAGAGGGAGGAGTGAACGGAAATGGCCACCAGGAAAAAAAGAGAAATGGAAAATTTGGAGACAATTCTGCAAAGTTGCTTTGTTCTTCTAGGGACTGTCGAAAAATCTCAGAAATTGTTTCTTCTGAGAAGCACTGGCTCTGGTCAAATTCTCTATCTTGCATTTTAGTCCCCTCCCTCCCTGCTTTCTAAGAACTGTTCAGAGGCTGTAAGATCACCCTCTGGTGGTCAGAAAGGAGAAAAATGGAGAGCTGAGAGTGTCAGAGCTTGAGACAGAATTTTAGGATTTCCGTTGCAGCACAGAGATTAATATCACATGATTTATTTATTTTTTAAAGAGTACTTTGTGGGTTCTTTTTCCATGTATATCCCTAAGCTGCCAAGACAGAATACCAGAGCCTTGTGGGACAACAAAGAAAAAAAGTGAGTTGTGTGAAGAAGCATGTTCTCTTACCTGTCCCGAATCATCGACTTCATTGGATGCCCACAAATTGCTAGCATTGGGAGAAAGGGATAAAAGTTTCCCCTGCTTTCTCCATGTCATGCATAATTCTATAAACGTCTAGCTCAGTCAGTTTTATTGCACATAGCCAAAGGCTGCCGCAATGTACACAGAATTATTTGACAATTAAAAGTAAATATACTGAATTGGTAAAAAAAGACTTAAAACATTTATATTATTAAAACATTACGTACTCTAAACAAAGCTATAAAAGTACCCCAATGTACAAATAAAAACATTAAACAATAAAATTCATAAGCTAAAATCATCACATGGTCACAAATGTTAAAAACAATATCAATTAATACAGTGTGCAATTTATACTCAGAGTTTGGTGACAAAGATAGAGCATAGCCTGAGGTAGATAGATAGGATCAAATAAATTCATATAAACGTCTATCATGTCATCTCTTACTGGCATTTTCTATAAAGTCCCAGATGCTGCAACCCAGTGCTTTTTTAATTTTTTAAAGAAAAAGGAGGTGCCAGTGAAGCTGATAAAGTAAGTGCCACACTTCTAACATTTGGGGGGGGGGGTTAAGGTGCTGGTACTGCATACCCATAAGTATCCCCAGAAAAAAGCACCACTGCAACCTTTCTCTGCATAAGAGTCACTCCGTTCCTTTGATCTAGAACATCCTTTTTGAGGTAAGATGACCAGAGTAGACAGCATTCCAAACGCAGCTGCAACACAGATTTGTAGAATGGCATTATGATACTGGCAGTTCCATTTTCAATTCCTTTCCTAATGATCCCTAGTATGGATTTTGCCTTTTTCATGCCCTCCATGCAGAAATAAAATATTCCAGGAAACCCCACAGTCATACAACCAGTGCTTTTTTTCCTGGGGGGACCCATACCCCTAAACATCTTGTGAATCTAACGGGAGAAGAATAGCACAGTGAATCGTCAGTTCCGTTGCTGCCCCCGATGGCAGCCTCATTTCCTATCACAGTGTTTCCTTTGTCTCAGGTGGAAGCGAGCGTTTAATATGTGAAGTAGGAGTTGGAATCTAGCACAGTGATTGGTCAGTTTTGTTGTTACCACCTCCGATGGCGACTTCCTTTCCTTTCCCAGTGTTTCCTGAGCCTCAGACGGAAGCGAGCGTGTAATATGAGGTAATGCATGCTCTTTGTACTTTTGTCCATTTACTGTATTTTTTTTTATGAGTCAAAATGAGAGTACAGTGGTACCTCGGGTTAAGAACTTAATTCGTTCTGGAGGTCCGTTCTTAGCCTGAAATTGTTCTTAACCTGAGGTACCACTTTAGCTAATGGGGCCTCCCGCTGCCATGCAATTTCTGTTCTCATCCTGAAGCAAAGTTCTTAACCCAAGATACTATTTCTGGGTTAGCAGAGTCTGTAAGCTGAAGCGTCTGTAACCCGAGGTACCACTGTACCCCTAAACATTTTTTTGGGGGGGGAGAGCATAGCATACAACCCAATGTCAGCTAAGTACCGCAGGTCTGTCCTTTAAAAAAACAAACAAGCAAACAAACCTGCCACCCAAACATTGTCCACCAACAATATAAATAATATAAGAGGCCTGCTGGATCAGGCCAAGTGCCCATCCAGCCCAGGATCCTGTTCTCACAGTGGCCAACCCAGATGCCTATGGGAAGCCAGTGAGCTGGACCTGAATGCCAAAGCACTCACCCCACTTGCTATATTTCATTTCATTTCACTTTTAATTTATATACCACCTTTCTGTATTACTGCACACAAGATGGTTTACAAGCTAAAGAAACGGCAAAGATCACACACACCTTAGAACAATCTGTTCAAACACAAAAAGTCATAATAAAAACATAACTTTATTTCAAACAAAGCAATCTCCATTCGAACATAGCATTCATTGCTAGCAGTCACCAATAGCTTTATCCTCCATTAATATCCCCAAGGCACTGGCCATCTTGAAGATAGGAAGTCCATAGCTTAACTATGTGCTCCATGAAGAAATACTTTTATTTTTGCCTCTCCTGGATCTCTCATCCTTTGACTTTATTGGATGGCTCTGGGTTCTAGTAAGAAAAGACGGGAAGAAAACCTGTCTACCCACTTCCTTCAATTTCTATAGGGGCCTTCTGAGGATCTGATAAACCCTCCTGTCTTTGTCGCCTGCCTGCAAAAACAATCAGCAAGTCACAACACAGAGCTAGTGTACTGCTGCATTTGGCTTTTTAGATCACAAGTTGTACAGTTTAACTTTATGGAAATATGGGTGGGGGAGGAAGAGAGAGAGAGAGATTTCCTAGTGTTGCAGTCAAGGATAACAGAAGTAGACACTGTCGCCCACATATAATGCAAATCTGATACTAGGCTGGCTTGGCTGGGTTTTTTAAAAGCTGAGAGGGTGTGTGTGTGTGTGTGTGTGTGTGTGTGTGTGTGTGTGTTAAGAGCACTGATTATCACAGAGGCTCTTTCTAGAGTACTGATTATCCCCAAGATCCCCATGACCCGTTGCTGGCAGTACAACCCTTGAAAAAATTAGAAGGAGCCAGAAAACAGATGCAATTATATTTTCGTTTCATGAAACATGGAAAAAATGGTACAAAATAAAACACACACTGCATCATAACAACTGAGGCTACAGTATCTTGTAACAGTTAATGAAGCGGTCTGCTTGGAACATGCAGATGGAAAAACGGACTCCCATTTTTGTTGCAGAAATGGAGTTGGGCTGCTTATATCACTTGAACTATAACACAATATCAGCATCTTTCCCAGCCCTCTCCTCCCTGAGGTTACTGTAAAACAACCCAACATTAACAGATGAAGAGTTCAATATATATGTTAAATATTATCTGCTTACTAAACATCCTTGTCCATTTTGATTTCTAAGGGTACAGACAAGCATTTTCTAAATCACACTGTTTGAAAAGAGAGAGAAAGCAGAGATGTGCTGTGTGCCAAGAGCTTCCATTGTACCAAGAGGGAAGAAAGCTAAAGAAGCTTTTAAAATAAAATATCCGTCCACTGGAAAAAAAATGTCACTATTTACATGCGGTATGTCAACTGGGACAAACAGTAATGGCTAGCCTTCAGTGGATTATCCTAGTCTTTTCAGAGAAATGAATGGCTGTCTTATTCATGTAAATTAACACACATGTAAAATTGCCCCTTGGTTATTACTAGAACTGAGCCACAGAAACAGAGTGTGGCAACTTGTACATGGGGGGGGGGGGGGGGAATGACCAGGATCGTACAGAAATGCTGCAGTCACAAATCCTGCCTCTGGCCGCACACTGTTAAGAATTCAGGGAACACCCTTATACCAAGTCAGACCATTGGTCCATTTAGCCCAGTCTTGTCGACACTGATTGGTAACAGTGAAACCAGAGTCTTTCCCAGAGCTAACTGGAAATGCTGGGACTCAAACCTCGAACTTTTTTTTTTTTTTGCAAAGCATGCGCTTAACAGATTGGTACGTGAGAATAGGGACTTTTGGCCTCTGCAGGAGTGATAGGCATCCCCACAAGGCTGTTGGCTCTCTTGAATTTTCAAAATGCCCTGGGAAGTTGCCAATCAAACTAACTGACCATCCTGTCAAAGTGCTAGTCAGTCTCTGGAATAAGGAGTTGACTTAGGCACAAACCCTCTTCCACAGGCTAGAGTCCATGCTCCAGAGAGCTGGCTCACGAAGCATCACAGACAATATAGGTTAACAATAGAAGAAAATGCAGGACAAAATCCTACCAAAGGCTAGAATCCATTTGCAGGCCTATACTGTGATAGAAGCAAAGAAACGTCATTTCTCCAATATGGTTGTATCTGTTCAGCACCACCCAACACAATGTTTACCAGAAATAATCCTGTTAAGGTAAAGGAACCCCTGACCATTGGGTCCAGTCATGGCCGACTCTGGGGTTGCGGTGCTCATCTCGCTTTATTGGCTGAAGGAGCTGGCATACCGCTTCTGGCAAACCAGAGCAGTGCACGGAAACGCCATTTACCTTCCCGCCAGAGCGGCACTATTTATCTACTTGCACTTTGACGTGCTTTCGAACTGCTAGGTTGGACAGGAGCAGGGACCGAGCAATTGGAGCTCACCCTGTCGCGGGGATTCAAACTGCCGACCTTCTGATTGGCAAGTCCTAGGCTCTGTGGTTTAACCCACAGTGCCACCCACGTCCCTCTCAATCCTGTTAAAACCTGGTTTAAATCCCGATCCAATTTACTACTGCTATATGACATGACTGAGAGCTACTCTGTGGACAGAATTATTCACATCCATTCATACTCAATACACCATGTGGAGTGCCAGTCCAGTGAATGAGGAACTCTGCAGTCAACCTCCTCACATTGGCTTGGAGGTCTTTCCATTGATGACAGCAAAAGATGTCCTTCAAAAACTGCACTGGGTAACATGTCTGCTTCATCCTTTTGCCCATCCTGACTGGCCAGCAGAGAATAGATGGACAGAAACATCAATTAGTTCAGTGGACGTGAAGGCGTCCTCTTTTATTTGTCCCCATGTTAGTTTCAGTTTGTTGGTTAGTAAGAGGGGATGTGGGTGGCACTGTGGTCTAAACCACTGAGCACTGAACCATCAGAAGGCTGGCGGTTCAAATCTGTACGACAGTGGTGATCTCCCATTGCTCTGTCCCAGCTCCAGCCAACCTAGCAGTTCGAAAGCACACAAGTGCAAGCAGATAAATAGGTACCATTGTAGCAGGAAGGTAAACAGTGTTTCCATGCACTCTGGCTTCCATCACAGTGTCCTGTTGCGCCAGAAGCGGTTTAGTCATGTTGGCCACATGACCTGGAAATCTATCTGTGGAGAAACGCTGGCTCCCTTGGCCTGAAAGCGAGATGGGTGCCTTTGACTGGACTTAACCGTCCAGGGGTCTTTTACCTTACCTCTAGTAAGACTGTTTCCCATACAGTTTGGTATCAGTGGTCCATGTTCACTCCTTTCAGGTGCCTTCCAGATGGCTTCCCTTCATTACATACACAGCCCAACAAGATAACGAGAACCTACAGATAACAGACCGATAACACCCCCCCCATGCAAACAAAACTCATTGTAGTCAACTGAAGGCAACCAACCATGCCCTAGTCCCCCTCCCCAACCTCTCTCAATGCCAATGAAAATTAATAATGAAGAAAAAGAATGTACCCACGTGATGCTGACACAAAAACCTTCCACATACACTATATAAAAGAATGAAAGTTTACTACCCCTCTCTTCTCCCCCAGCCTTATAGTGCATACATCAAAGTCTCACATCGAATAAAACTGATCTGTAAAAAGGACTTTATGATCAGAAAATAGAGATGTATGTACTTTTGTAGTGGGATGCGGGTGGCGCTGTGGGTTAAACCACAGAGCCTAGGACTTGCCAGTCAGAAGGTTGGTGGTTCGAATCCCTGCGACGGGGTGAGCTCCCGTTGTTTGGTCCCAGCTCCTGCCAACCTAGCAATTCGAAAGCATGTCAAAGTGCAAGTAGATAAATAGGTACCGCTCCGGCGGGAAGGTAAACGGCATTTCCGTGCGCTGCTCTGGTTCGCCAGAAGCGGCTTAGTCATGCTGGCCACATGACCCGGAAGCTGTATGCTGGCTCCCTCGGCCAATAAAGCGAGATGAGCACCACAACCCCAGAGTTGGTCACGACTGGACCTAATGGTCAGGGGTCCCTTTACCTTTACCTTATGTACTTTTGTAACCCAAGAAAATATTTAACAAAAACGTTTTTTTAAAAAAACAACAACAGTCCAGTGGACATCAGCCAGATAATTAGCAGCCAGATGATTAGTCAGAGTTAACCAATGGGGACACAAAATATCTGTGCAATGAAGCTCTGGGATCTTAATTTTCAAAGCCTAAATAGCCTAGGCTCCATTTGTCTCACAGAGCCCCTTCATAGCACTGAGGTAATTTTTAGGAGCTCTTCTCCACATGTATTCTTTGTCATTGTCAGTCTGTTCTCTGACCATGTGCAAAGTGGTCTCTGCAGCAGCATCCGCACTTGTTGAAGTCTTTCTGCCGAGTTGGTCTCTTCTCAGCAGGCCTTCAGAGGGTTAGTCTTTGTTGTTCAAGCAAGCCAGAGTGGGTTTGTACGTTCTCTGAAATCTGCCAGTCAAAGGATTATCCTATATCTAAAATGCATAACATATATATTTTATATGGTTTGGGGCTACGGCTGCTTTGTTGTTTTTAAAATGTTTTATTTCTGTACTTCAGATGGTACTCGCTTATTGTTTGTAATGTCAGTCGCCTTGAGGGTCTATGCAGCCATGTTAGTGGGGTATACATTTTAAAAATGGACAGGGAGGAGATCGGTTTGCAACATGCCACGGGAAACTGCTGGTTCTTTTTCCTTTGAAGTAAGTAAATAAATAAATACCCCCCCCCCGAGCAGCCCAAAGTCTCACCTAAATTGGTGCTTGGGGTCTGAGCCTTTCTCTTTGGCCTAGGATAAGGCATTTTGGGTTAACCATAAAGCCTGTGCAATCTGGCCAATTGTTTATTACACGCTTGGTTACATCTTGTTTCATATTCTGCATTGAGTCTCCAGTATTGATTGGGCCCGTTGGGCTCACTACACTATAAATACATTATAAATGAATGGAACACAACAAAGGAAAGAACAAGAAGAATACAGGATATTTGATGTATTAGGTAGCTATACATGCACAGCATCTACTTTGCCTAAATTTTAGCAATTATGTGTGTGTGTGTGTGTGTGTGTGTGTGTGTGTGTACAAACACACACACACACACACACACACACACACACACACACACACACACACGTTTTGTGTTTATTTTGAGGAAGACAACCCTTTCTTTTCAAGTAGTCTTACAGGAGAGAAAAAAATTCAAAACTCTCAATTTCAATAATATATTTCCCCCCTGTTGAACAGATAGATAGCATTAAAAAGCACTTTTAACAGAGGAAAAGGTCAAAATGGACATTTCCAAGGATACAAGTTAGATACTGTATGCAGCAGACATATCTATTTCTATTTAGTATGATATGAAGCACTTTTAGACATTGTTTTGGTGTGATGTGCGGTACATTATTCATTTTGAAGGGATGCTTAGAGTGGTATTTTACAAATGGAAGAAAATAACTACTTTCACATACATTTGTGATTCAAAGCCTTCATTTAAGCAATGACACCCATCCATCAACACTATCCCAATGCTGCATGCGCCTTTTATTTAATAGAACTTCTTTATCACAGTTCTTTATATAGAATAAGAAAACCTACATATGCAATGCAGTTGTAGCACATCAGAAATTCACAAGCATTTTTAATACATCCCTACAGGAGCAACCGGAATGAGATGAATGACCTTTCTTCAGAGGCCAACGTAACCTGACTGCAATGATGGGTGCCCACTTTGCCCTTTAAATCTTAGGGCAACATGTCTCAACACAATAATTTTTTTTAAAAAAAGCTATTTAGTGTATTGGCTTCCATATAAATGATTTGCTCAAAGAGCATATTTAAATTCTGGTGCATTTATCATAGAATTTTCCTTATTGATTTTTTTTATAAAAAAACAAGATAAATTGTTCCATTTTGCTAATTGCTCTGCTTTATCTATTTCTGCCAGACTTAAAAGACAGGATATGGTGAAACAATTGTGCTAGTATTGGTACGGCAGGACAGCTGATTCCCCCAAGCACTTAGACCTGAGCCTGCAACAGATTCAGGTCTGAATGGGGGGAGCACTCAGTAACTTGCAATTACAGTGTGAGCAACAGAAGAACGAAGGGGAGGGAAAGGTCTCCTTTCAGACACAGCCACACATCATGAGGACACTGTACTTCAAAGCAGGTTCAGCGATAGCAGTCAGTAAGGTGGTCAAGCAAGAGGATGCACAGATGGAACAGCTTGGAATTCTTCATCGATATAGGCTTCATGAGCAGGCTGTATCTGCTGCCATTCCAAAGCAGCACAGGAAAGCCTACATACTGTATTTTTCGCTCTGTAAGACGCACCAGACCACAAGACGCACCTAGTTTTTGGAGGAGGAAAACAAGAAAAAAAAAATCTGAATCTCAGAAGCCAGAACAGCAAGAGGGATCGCTGCGCAATGAAAGCAGCAATCCCTCTTGCTGTTCTGGCTTCTGGGATAGCTGCGCAGCCTGCATTCGCTGCATAAGACGCATACAAATTTCTCCTTACTTTTTAGGAGGGAAAAGTGAGTCTTATAGAGCAAAAAATACGGTAATTTTATTTGTATGCTGCCTTTCCACAGTTCAAACAATGCTCAAGGCAGCTGACAACATGAGAAACATACATAACCGTAACGTAACAAAAGTAGTCATAAAAAATAAATAAAACATCCAAAAATACACAACCAAACTGACTAATTTCCACTTAAATCACAAGATCTAAAATACAGATTCAATAAACAACAACAGCAACAAATCCCCCAACAACAAAAAACCCCAAACAACACCTTGCCTGAAAGTTTGTTCAGCAGCCTCAGCTTTTGTAGCTGGAGTCAGTCAGGGCCCCGCCCTCCCAGGCCAGGTGGGGAAAGGCCTGAAAGGCAGGGATCAGGTCTTCCAGGGCTCAGTGCCCAAAAGATATTTGGCTTCCTGAGCATCTCAGCTCTCATTTAAGTAAATTTCTAGCTCTCCTGGATGAGAAGGAACACTTGCTCAAATTTCATAAGTAGCAAAGTAATATTTCCAGTGCTTGGGGTGTGTTTTAATGGCCAAAACTGCTTCTTCCTTGTTACCACAAATTATGCACATCTATTCCATTCATGCAGATTACAGAATTCTGGCTTTCTAAATACAGTTGTACCTCAGAAGTCAAATGGAAACTCTCCCAGAAGTCCATTCAACTTCCAAAATGTTCGCAAGCCAAAGTGTGGCTTCTGATTGGCTGCAGGAAGCTCCTGAAGCCAATCGGAAGCCATGGAAGCCCTGCCGGACGTTTGGCTTCCAAAAATAGTTCGCAAACCGGAACACTCGCTTGCAGGTTTGTGGTGTTCGGGAGCCAAAACGTTCGAGAACTAAGCTGTTTGAAAACCAAGGTGCGACTGTACAATATTTGGCAAAGCATAAAATTTCACACAACCCCATCTCAAGGTATCATCTTTTCAATTCTGAGTGTGTAAGGTCCAATTAGCCATTGAAATGCATGTCTCTTGGTTATAGAATTTGGATTGGAGGTTCTTTGGGGGAGGTCATCTCCCCCCCCCAAAAAAAATTCTCCAGATTATGACCTCGGCAAGCCCAAACTGAAATGTCCACTTCAATCCATAATAATAAATTGCATATATATATTATCTCTGAAAACACAGAGTCTTGAATAACCTATGACCATGGTTAGGATGGAAAATACCGAATTTCTCTCCCAGCCATGGAAGTGTCTTTTTAAATTTTGTGTGTGAGAGAGAGGGGGGGGGGGACACAGATATAAAACATGCTTAGTCTGATCTGAATTGCTGTAGTGCTCTTGTTAAAAACCGCCATCTGTCAGAGATTATCCTATTTTACACGAAGGAACATGCATTAATTATTAATCCTATTCCTCGTAGAAATGTACTCACACAAGATCAGGACTATTCTCGGTGTGAAAGCACCATTAGTGGTCTTAGCAGGTGGTCTCGGGATGGAACTTAGAAGGGATCCCTAGAGTGCTCTCAGCAGATGAGCTCTTTCAGGGTCAGCCCACCAGCCATGTGGCAGGAGCGCTAAACTGTAGACGGCATGCAGGAAACAAATGTTGAATGAATTCCCTTCTCTACCAGCAGTAGACCAATTCCTTTGGCAGCCAAGAAAACCTTGGGAAGGCCACCGTTTTTTTAAAGGCAAAGTGCTAGGGCCTCAGTTCAGCAGAGCATCTGAACACATGAGTAATCCTACTGATAGCATGGACAGGTCATTTTGCATAGACTAGCCCAGGAATTCCTTTTCAGTTTGTATAACATTTGGAACGCTATTATTTTAGTTTTATTATTTATTAAATTTGTATACTGCCCTTTATCAAGGTATCCTAGGACGGTTCACAAAATAAAATACAGAATAAAACACTAGTAAATATTCAAACCAGAACAACAAAACCCCTCCCCTCTTCCCACAGATATGTTTAAAATACTGTAGGATATTGAACAGCCAAAGTTGAAGAAGAACATTGCAAAAGTACTGTGGGCACACCTGGAAAATACCTGTGGAGGTGTGGCCAATCCCATAACAGCTTCTGCAGGGGGAACAGAAAGATAAAGGGATCCCTGACCATTAGGTCAAGTCGTGACCGACTCTGGGGTTGCGGCGCTCATCTCGCTTTATTGGCCGAGGGACCCGGCGTACAGCTTCCGGGTCATGTGGCAAGCATGACTAAGCCGCTTCTGGCGAACCAGAGCAGCGCACGGAAACGTTGTTTAGCCTCCTGCCGGAGCGGTACCTATTTATCTACTTGCACTTTGACGTGCTTTCGAACTGCAAGTCCTAGGCTCTGTGGTTTAACCCACAGCGCCACCTGCATCCCAGGGGGAACATAGGCAGTCGCAAAATGTTGGGAGATTCCGCTATAAGAAAAACATGAAAAAGAGACAGGACCTTGAAATGGTGATGATATTGGGTGCTGTAATAATGTTTCCAGGCTACGTAAGATAAACCATGTTGGATGAGACCAAAGTGCTCTCCCCATTTATGATTTCCAGCAACTAGTATTCAATGATCTACTGCCTCTGACAGGGAAGCTAGAGCACAGCAGCATGGCTAGTAGACATTCATGGTTTTAATCTCCATGAATTTGTCTAATCCTCTTTTAAAGACATCTCAACCTGCATTTTTTTTTTTGGGGGGGGGGGACTTTCAACAATCAAGCAGATTCCAAAAATTGCCATGACTTCAATCAGATGTATTTATTTATAAGTTTTAGATGTTTCTAAGCTGTCTTTTAAGGGCACAGCCTCCTCAAATTAAGTTGTAAATACACGATTTAATTAAAAACAAGCGCTGAAACATACCATTCATTTCGCAATAAAACATACCATTCACAATAAATCACAACAAAACGGCCAGTTTAAATGTGCTCAATACAATAAAATTCAGTAAGCACGCACACAAAAAACTCCGCCCCAAAAAACAGCAACCTACACAATAAAACCATTTGATTAAAAGCCACAGAAAACAGATTGAGTTTTAAGAACTTTTCTTAAAAACCTGAACTGAAGCAGCCACCTGCATATCCTTTGGGAAGGAATTCCATAGGGTGGAAGCCATCACTGAGATTGTAAAATTAAGTCATTTTGAAGGCCCACAATACTCAACCTGACACAGTTGCAATGGTTTCCTTTGCCCCTGCAGATTCTGCCCCCAAATAAACTTCTCAGCATTTAACCATCAATGCACTCATTTCCCCTCTTGTCCCCAGCCTCACTAGCTCTCTCCCACACCCAACTCACCTCAGGCTGTGTCACTCTGTTCTTTTGGACAACCTCTCCAACCTGTTCTTTTGGGCCCTCCTATTCTTTCCTGAGATCTTGATTCTTCATCTTCCCCCCTTTCTCCAGCTAGGTATTCTCCCCTGCTTTGGTTCCCTTCCTTTCTTCCATCTCTTCCTTCCACAGCCAACCCCAGTTGTCCCTGCACTGCGAGTTGGCCACATTCCCTGTTAAGTATAATTGGTTTAGTTGACACTGAAATGGAAAATGGCTAAATGTGTATTGCTAACATTGGGGTTTTCCACAGTAGTTTTCTTAGTTGACTCTGAACACTTGTCGAGTTGAAAATTAAATAATTGTTGTTTTCTGCTACGTAACACATATATCAGGTGACAAGGATATTTGGTTGCAACTCTCCATTCTGAAGGGAGTTGCCTCTCAGTCTTTGTTCTCCATGAAAAAGGTAAATGAAACTCTCTGGGAAAGAGGATCCATGCAAAATGGATGCTTTTTGGATTATTTGCTGAACCTGTGCTGGACAGCAGAAGATATTGTATGGACATTTTTGGATGTATCATTTGATGACTCTGTTTCGTTTTGAAGAGTTCTGCAAGTAAATGTTTGAATAATATTTTCATGGGTCTGGGGAATCATTTTTTCCAAAAGGACTCAGTTTTCTTGCATCCAGTCTCTTCAGACTATGCAGTATTAATATCTGCAATACCCCTTGCTTCTCTCTGTCTTGTTCTGGTCTTGCAGAGTCCTTGCAGTACAGCACCTTCCAGGTCTGGATGATTGGCAGCCACATACCATTGCCAATGGTAGTGGCCAGAATCTACTGCCTGTCCCTACCAACACCAGAAGCACCAGAGACCCTAACAAATGCCATGCCACATCTTCCACAGGTGACACTGCAAATGGAAGACCCACAGTCTAGAGAAAGGGCTTGTCACGAGACCAAGTCAGATCTGTATGAGGTGGCACAGGTCAAAGCAGGAACCTCGGAAGCACTTCAAGTATCCAGACATCAAAATAACGCTGCAGACATAAGACTACAATGCGTTTGGCAACTAAAGGTGCTGTTTATTTGTAGCAAGACATTAAGTTATTTGTTGTTCTGCCTCTCAATATATATTGAATCACGTCGCTGGGTTTAGAAGCCATTTTATCTTATTGCTTGACAAATGTCTGATAATTTGAATCAGGCTGTCAAGCTGCATTTACTTGTGCTTTTAAAGATATATCGAATTGTATCATTATGTCTAGAATGGTTATGTCATTGGAAACTTTTTTTGTAAATACAGTAATTACATATTGTGTAAAATTTAGTATTTACAGTTTGTTTGGTGGCCAGACTTTTTATAATCTGGGAAGGCAGGGAAAGCACCTGAGTGGGGAGAGAGGGAGAGGTCCACTGAGACTGACAGGTCAAGTTTATAAACTTGTAAGCATTTTAGAATTTACCTGGAAAGCAAGACAAGTTTAGTTTTCTCTATCAATTTTAAATGTGCCTAACACAACAGCCCTGGGACCTATTTGTCTGCAATTTGACAGATTTCTTACCCCGAAGTACCTCTCTCATGTCTACAACTTTCAGGTCAATTGCCGACAAAACATATGGGGAAATTAAGTTAATCATTTTTGTATTCTCCTCAAAAGTATAATGCAGTAAAACTATGACAGCTATCCTTCTGAAGCTGAGGCTCCAATACTTTGGCCACTTCATGAGAAGACAAGACTCCCTGGAAAAGACCCTGATGTTGGGAAAGATTGAGGGCACAAGGAGAAGGGGACGACAGAGGACAAGATGGTTGGACAGTGTTCTCGAAGCTACCAGCATGAGTTTGACCAAACTGTGGGAGGCAGTGGAAGACAAGAGTGCCTGGCGTGCTCTGGTCCATGGGGTCACAAAGAGTCGGATACCACTAAACGACTAAACAACAACAGCAACATCCTTCTGAAACTGAAAAGATTCATGCCACCAGAAGGGTGACCTTGACCACAGATTGCATAAAATTATGCATAAAAATAAAGTGTTAAAACTCCCCCCCCCCTTTTCTAAAGACTTTGAAAGAAAAGACCCTGGAGCCACTCTGGATGGACCAATTTGCCTGCAATTTTCACAAACTTCTGTCAAAAGAGGGGAAATTACAGCCATTTTTTTTATTTTTGGAGAGTGGATGGAGGAGGAAACAAGAAGGCATTGAGTTGAAATGGGGAGCCTTCACAGCCCCTTGGACTGAGGCAGACGGTTTTCTGAAGCATCTAATCAGCAGTCAGGTGAACTTTGAGGCCAGTGCAAATCCCTTAAAATGCATAATCAAATAAAATCATGAACTACAGTTTGAGTTTTGTGAACAGTCCAGGGATGATCTTCCTCAAATACTTCTCATGATAATTTCTTGTTTATATTGGAAATACTCAAGGTTGAAAAGCAAGCAACTTCAATAAAAAGAGATGCATGTGAAATAATAAATAAAAGGAGACATAATACCAATTTTGCACTTTCCTTTTTGACATTTGATCTGGAGAAATTGTATTATAGGAGGCAGGCAGGGTGGTAAGTTGGAATAGTGTGTGTAACAATGCCATTTTATTTTTTCCTGTCCCCTCCCCCTCTTTTTCTCTGTTTTTTAGGGTGGTGTGTCCATTTACTCTTTTTCCCCATTTTTTTCCCCTTCACTTTAAGCAGTGACCTCAAACATACAAGGATTTTTACAATTTATTCATTTTGGAGAGAAAACAAACCGGATTTGTCCTTTGAGAACAGGTGTTCATAAACTTTTGAAAGCGGAGTCTGTATTTCCATAGCAAAAGGATTTTTTTCCTAGCCAGTTTTGAGATGATATTTGTGTCTGCCTCCTACATTTCCTGTTGGCAAGTTGGCTAAATCCACCAGCACCCCTGTTGTTTAACCAGTGATATTGGAAAACAGCCACACTTTCACATTCATTTATTTCTATCTATCAGATAAAAAAACAACCTGTTTCCAAAAAAAAGGGCCCCCCCTTCTTTAAAAGAAGGGTTGCAACAAAACAAAACAAAACAAAACAAAACCACTTATTAGAGCTTCCAACTTTATGGTCAGGGATTATATTTAGTCCTTCTGGCTGGCATATGAATATGGAAGTGTACTCACTAGGAAGCCACGTTTGTAGGCTACGAACTGGTGCCCACAGTCCTGTGATGCCTCCATCACTTAAAGTACCCTTGAGTACAAATGCTGGCAAAGGAAACCATCCTCTTTTTGCAATTGCACAGTGGTGCACAAATAGAGAAGCTGAACATCTCTCCTGCAGGGAGATGCATGTGCTCTAAATATGGGGAAAGCTCATGCATTGTCCCTCAGAGAAGATACTTGTGCACTGCAGAGCAGGTGCTTACTTCGTAGACTCCACATGGCTTGGGATACAGTTACCTTAATCAGCTCCACTTTTTTATGGGGACGGGTTGCGGTCGGGCCTCCTGGCCACTCCCCTCCATGCGGGGGCGGAGGAGACCCCGGCCACGCCATGTAGCCAGGCAGTCAATCAGGTCACTTCAGGGGCATGGCCAGGGCTGATATAAGCTGCAGCGCAACTCTGAGGCTGTTAGAATTCCTGCTCCATGATTGCAGTCATGGGATTGTTGTCTATCACATGACAGTATATGTTTCGACTCCACAGAGTGGGAAGTGACGGAGATAGGATCTTTGTGTTACTGTGTTCCGTGAAGTGGGACTATTGTCCTTTGTTCTTTTTCTCTTTGTTGTCTGATGCTAGAGAGAGAGGGAGCCATGTTGCAGTGCTCCGTGTGTGTTTATATGTAAATAAAGTAGATTAGCCAAAATGCTGAGTTGCTGAGGTCTGTTACGCAACTGTGCAAACTCTGCGGATCCCTAAGTGTGCCGGTGTCGGTTGGCATCAGTCGCTGTGATGTTTGGGCTGAAGAAAACTTTGGAAGCTCCCGAACGATTGACCAGGAGGGAGAGAACATGCCAGTCGGGCATGTGTCTCTGCCAGGGTCCTACTTGAGTGTAGGCTGAACTCCTGACAGGAGACCCCCTGGCCACGCCACGTAGCCAGGCAGCCAATCAGGTTGCTTCGTGGGTGTGGCCAGGGCCGATTTAAGCTGCAGCGTGACTCTGAGGCTTCCCTTTCAGCCTCGCGCTGCGGACCTCCAGCCCTCCCACCCTTTCTTCAGGTTTTGTCATTGGCCTTGCTATGGACTTCAGTTGGTTGCCATTGAGGGGCCTGGTAGGACTTTTTCCACTTGGCAAATTGGCACCAGCCACTCGGTTTTTGCCTACCTTGTAGCAATCATCACAACTTTGTAAGGTTTGGTGGTTAGGCATTGGAATAGTGGGGGGGGGGAGATACATGGCTTGGCATACGGCTACCTTAAGGGCTTCCTTTTCATATGCCCCCCCCCCGTCAAGTGCTTATGCCTTCCAAAACAAGAAATAGTGATTAAGGAGCAACCTGTTTTGGGAATAATTGTCACAGGGAAGCTATCTGGTGCCGAATTTGTGATCAATTTGGTGCCAGCCATTTTTTCATTCCCCTCAGGCCTTTAAAAATAATCAATTAACATTCTTGTAACTTGCCCTTTTGCATTTTACCTGTCTCCCTTGCTTGCTTGTTCAACTCTTTTACCATATTATTAAGGTATTTGCCGTCACCTGCTCTTAGAATATTGCCGAATGGGAAAATAAAACTTTAATCAATGTAACAGAAGTTCACAGCAGAAGTGCAGAAGAAGCACGACTCACTCTCACACACATCCTGTTAATGCCACTTCCTGCATGATCCAAAGCAATCCTCAGTGGATTATGTGAAATCTACAGAGAAAACCCACCGTAAGATGCTCACATTGCAGCAGTGAACAGAAACCTGGACCGATGAAACATTTCTACATGAAAGGTAGCACAGCAGGATACCATGGAATGGTCCACGTTACTAAAACTAAGATGGGGAAAAGGTCAAAGCCGTGTGGCAAAGCATCACTGCTAGGGGCCCCTAGTGGGTCATAAGAAGACCTGGTCTGCTTTGAAAAAAAGGAAGCCATCTTATTGGATACATCTACAAACCTGCCCCTGCTCCTCAGGGCGGAATACTCCAGGCAGCAGTGACAAAATACAAGCATTAGCATAATCCTAAAGGAAGGAATAAAGGACATCAGGATCTTTCAATGCAAGCTAGAGAATTAGAGATTGGAATGCCGAAGAAGCATTGCTATTGCCCAGAAAGCCCCAACCCATTATTGAGCCCTGCTAGGATCACAGCACTGGACAAAGCAGTGGGAGGAATGTCAGGAGGCATTATTAAGCAGTTATTCCCCAGCTGCAAAAAGGGTGCTAGCCCAATTTTCTAAGGAAATGCACCTATTTCATCTCTCTCACACACACGTTTCACTCAGGCAACTGTCAAAGGGCATTGCCCTGCCAAAAGCAAACTGAATGACTGTGGATTATGTTTTGGAACAACACTCCAAAGCTGGCCGGATAATGGTGTAGGTCTTCTTCAGCCAATGAGGAAATCATGGGTTAGAATATGTTGGGTAGGTATGAGCTACACCAGAACCATGTCCCACAGGGAAAGCTAAGGTTCAGATGGTGTTCAATTGCTTGTTTCAAAGTGTTATTGTGCTGGTTTGAAGGTCTGATGGTGGGGGAAGATCATATATTGCGGAGGGTGTTTAAACATATAGGGTTGTATCCAACTAAGCTTATTCTGACTTGACCCATTGAAATTAATGAGTTTTAGTCATGTCTATTAATTTCAGTGGGTCTACTCTGAGTAGGACTAGCACTGAATACAACCTTCTAACAAGTGTCAGGTATTGAAAGTTTGGAAAAGACTTTGATCAGATCACTGCAGATCTTGATGCAGTCAACATTGCTCCAGCTTTGAAAGGAAACACACACCAAATACTGTAAGAATTAAATGAACAACAACAATCGTAACAGTAGATGTGAGCATTATGTTCATTGTCGTTCTGTAGACCCCACAATTTTGCATTTCTGGTAAACCTTCTATAACCAATAAGCTACTCTCATAAAACGACAGAAAGCAGCATGAGAGCGCCTTTTAATAATAACTGTTCACAACCTCTTTTCTTCTGATTATTTGAATATTTCTCTGCAAGGAGACACCGTAAGAATGCCTTTTGTTCTTGCCAGCATGCTACCTCTGGAAATAACCCAAGAACAGCAGTGCCTTGGATTTTCTGCTAATTTCAAGCTTCTAATTTGATGCTTTCAGATTCAAATATCATGAAGAGCAGATTTTCATTCCACAATTATTTTATGGCTACATTAATTTTTTTTATTTCAATCTTTTGTTTACATTTGGAGAGAAATCTGAAGTACGGCAAGAGGGAGAGAGGAGAGAGGAGAGAAACAAAACACATCCCAACACCTACAAGGATGGCATGCTTTTATTTGTGAAGTTGCCTCCAAAGTCATATAATTACACTGTAACTCTGTGGGAACAATGGTAATTTCACAGCAGTTCATGTTGCTGTTATCACCCTACATCCTGATAACTATGAAATTAATTTGTGGCATCACTGTATGTGTCAGCCATAAGCTGTTCCCTAGGTAACATTATGCAACCACAGAAAAGGAATTTGGTGCAGCAGAATCAGCTGCAGTAGACCATGCATAAATGGAGCATTGCCAGGCATGAACACACAGCAATGATTTGGCTATCAGTGAAGCTCAGGGCCACAGTTTCACGTTTTCCAACACTTCACAGGCAAAAGTTGGGGACACAACTGCAACGCCCAAAATCCTATCAAGGATCGCTTCCCAACCCCCATGGACACACATGCTATTGAAGGTTCTTCTTGGGATGTGGGCAAAGGACTTCCAGAAGGAGGTTCACTGTAAGATAGGTGCTGCCCATGAAGCATAGGGTTGTTGTTGTTTTTTGCATCATCCACATGATGTCATCAAAATGACATCCTGTACTACCTCTCTTTTTCAAGTGGTGCATCTTCTTCTTCTTTTCAAATTTTTTTTATTGATTTTCCAAATTTATAAACAAACAAACATAAATCCTAACTATAATTGTTCCACTATTGTTAACATTGTTAGGTGACTTACTTGAATCCTCCTGGCTGAGTTTCAAAGTATATCATTGTAACAGTTTTCCAAAACTAATTTCTCATAAAATTTACTTAGTCAATTAACATCTTTCTTTCTTTTCATATTAACTTTAGACATATTATTCTACAACATCACATATTTAATCCTAAACTAATCTGGTATTTGCAAGTATTTCTATTTAAGTTATCTTAGCATATTTAGCTAAATAGTCTTTAAATTTCATCCATTCCTCCTGATACTCCTCCTCCTTCTGGTTGCGGACTCTTCCGGTCAGGTTGGCTAGCTCCCAAAAATCCATCATCTTCTTTTGCCATTCCTCCACTGTTGGCACTTCTTGTGTTTTCCCATTTTTGGCCAACAAAATCCTAGCAGTAGTTGTGGCACACAAAAACAATCTAACATCTTTTTTGGGCAATTCCAAACCTATTATTCCAAGAAGAAAGGCCTCTGGTTTCTTCTTCTTCTTCTTCTTCTTCTTCTTCTTCTTCTTCTTCTTCTTCTTCTTCGGCAATAACTCGTACTCAAATAAGATTGTCTTAGTACAATAGCTGTGTAAACAAGCATTTGGGTTTCCCTGTGAATGTCCTGGTCCTCAAACACTCTGCACTTCAACCGGGAGAAAGCCTCACTCGCAGAGCTCAGGCGGTGCTGAATTTCAGCATCATTGTCGGCCCTTGTGGAAAGATAACTGCCCAGGTAGGAGAAATGATCGACATTTTCCAATGTTACACCATTGAGTTGGATTTGTGAAGCTGCAGAGGGGTTGTTTTGTACTTGTTGGTGTAGAACTTTGGTTTTTTGGATGTTGAGAGATAGGCCAAGCTTTTCGTAAGCTTCTGCAAAGATATTTAGGATGGTCTGGAGGTCATCCTCTGAGTGCGCACACACTACGTTGTCATTGGCATACTGAAGCTCTGTGAAGGAAGTTATGGTAACCTTACTCTGCTTTCAGCCTGCTCAGATTAAAGAGCTTTCCATCTTTTCGACAAACCAGTAGCTTATTCAGGGTAGCATATTCAGGGTACCCCATTGGGGGGGGGGTCTCAATGGAAGTCTCTGTCCAGAAGCTAAGCATAGGGCAAATGGGTCAGAGATCTTCCAGCAGCTGCCTTAGGACAGCCATCTCAGTAGATGAGTGTATTGAGGAAGCCATAATCCTGGGCACAGTTCTGAAAATGTTTCGGCCCACAGGCAGGAGGCTGGGATAGCTTACACACCCAATGCCTGAGACAAAATTCCACCTGCATCTGTAATCAATAAAGTTGTGGCCATTTTTAATCCAGGCTGTTGTCTGTTTGAGTTTATTTTATCACACCCCAGTTTAGTCACAGCCTAGGGGAGGATGGCAATGCAAAAGGGACCGCAATTGTCTTACTTATATTTATTAGAGTTATCTTTCATTCTTTCTCCAATAATTGGTGAATGATTTTCATAGACAATCCCCCCAAAAGTTCCCCATTCAGGCAGAGACTGGTCTGAAACCTAGGAGTCTTTAACTCAGTCCTAAGTAATTTCCAGAGTACATAGCAAAAAAGAAAGAAAGCGGGGAGGGGGGGACACCTTGCTGCAACATCTTGGATCAGATTTATATTGCATTGCCAGATGCAAGCTTGTGGATAAAAGAACTATTATTCATATCATGTTAGAAGGGGTATTTTATTCTTTTTTAATATAGAGCCTGCTTTCCTCTGATCTGTAGAACCAGACTGCTAAAGCTACATTTGGGAGCATTAGAAACTAGGATTACACTCTATTCTTTTATTTTGCCAGTGTCTTCCAGGAAGCGGGGAAAGCAACTGCTGCATTTGTTATACATACAGATTCAGCGGCTTTGCTGGGGATTTTGCTGGTGAGTAAAAGCAACATCTCAATGTCAGCGGCAGTGCTAGTCATCAAAGCAATCCAAGGTGTTGAACAGCCACTGTGATCCACTATATCCAGGGATGAACAAGTTTTGTCATTCGCTGGTTCTGATCTTTATCTCTGACTGATCTGCCTTTTGTGATTGTTACCACAAGGCATAGCCCTAAGACCCCTGACAATGTTCAAATAAAGCCTTTTTTTTTTCCAAATTCAAAAACAAAGCTTTCACTCAGTTTTAATAGCAGGTGTGAGGTCTTTCGCCGACTTGTGCTAGTTCAATCCAGAAACACATTCTCCATTAAGAACAGGCTTGTGCCACAAGCCAAACTTCACCACTGCTCCCAAGGAAACTGAGAGGGCCCTATTTAATTTTATTATGACACCTGTGAGGACTTCTAAACATTTTCTCAAGCACCCACTTCTAGTTATGATTTAGTGTGTTTTTTTAATATAGGGATGCTGAACCTGTAGCCCTCCAGACATTGGTAGATTGCAAAAGAATCACCCTTCTGGATCATGCCTTGCAAAGCTAGCAAGTAAAAGAAGCACAACATCACTCTTGTGCTATCCAGAAACTAGCGTTCAGACACACAGTGCTTCCAATACATAATCATCACCAGGCATGGCCAAACGTGGCCCTCCAGATGTTTTGGGACTACAATTCCCATCATCCCTGACCACTGCTCCTTTTAGCTAGGGATGATGGGAGTTGTAGTCCCAAAACATCTGGAGGGCCAAGTTTGGCCATGCCTGGTCATCACAATATATTCTCCATTAATTTTGCTAAACCCCTATTAAAATCATCAAAGTTGTTGCTGCTCCCAGTGAGAGCAAATTCCATAGTTTGAACTTCACACCATGTGAACTACCTGCTTTTGCCTGTCCTGAATCTTCTAATATTCAGCTTCACAGGATTGTCAGGGACTGGCTGGATGAGGAAGAGTGGTGGAATCCACCTGATCAAGAGCCCCCCAGGGAAAGCACAAAGGGACTTGGATCCTGGTGGTGGGAAACTGGCCACACCCCAGAGGAGGAGAAGTGCTGAGAAGTGCTGGAGACTGGGAGCTTGGAGGAGGATGAAGAGGAAGAAACAGGAAGGTGCCCAAGAACAGGGAAGAGACGGGAATCTGACTTGGCAGCTCCATCTAAGAGCCACCTTGACAGCTTCTCTGCTGACAGCCTGCAAAGCATGTTCTCCTTCACGGAGAGCACGGATTGTGGTGGGGTTAACCAGACACCGCCTGTTGCTGGGCAAGTTGGTTTCGTTGGTCCAAAGTGTGATTGGACTCCTCAGGTTGCTGGAGAGAGTTTGATGTTGCCAATTTTTGATTGACAGCCTGGGGTGAATATATTCCCTGTGTGCAGCGTTGAGCTTCCTTATTTCGCTGCATACATCGGATTACCTGCCCACCCTCCATAATTTTAGGGTGTTTGTTGTGTTTGACCTTGCTATGCCTGTCATGGGGTCGTCTGCTTTTGGGGCAGGGGCCTGGTAGGAATTTTGTCCATTTGGCTGATTGGCTGGTGCCATTTGGTTTTTGCCTACTGCGTAGCAAATCGTCGCAACTTGTAAGGTTGCGGTTAGGCATTGGTTTTAGAAAAAATTGGTTGGTGGAGGGGTATGGATTAGCTGTGCCTGCTCCTCCAATGCTGTTGCTGCAAGGGTATTCCATTAAAGGAATTCAGGGGCTCACCATGCTTTTGTCTGCACCCCTGTAAAGGGGGATAGGGCCACGCAAGAGCCCCTGGGAGCATTTGGGGAGAGGTGAGGGTCCAATACCCAGCTCCATCTACTCCCCATAAAATGTTTACCCTTACTGACTTCACAGGCTTGCAGATGTCAGTTCTGTCCCTGGGCGGGGACAGATAGTCATAACCAATGCCTAAGAAACCACTCACATTGTTTGTATTTTAATAAAGTTGTGGCCAAAATTATGCCAAAAACCTTAAACAAAAATTATGGTGTGAAGTGTGACCTCGAAACGCAAGCCCTCCCCCCACTCCCAGAACAAGGCTTTTATTGCATGTTTCCAAGCAAAGAGCCAGACAGAAACAGAGAGGATCCCTTGGAGTTCGCCATAGATAGAGGGAGGGTCCTGACACAGAGGGACAGGGAGCAGAGGGGACGTTACTGCTTCATCTAGACAGGAGCAACCCTGAAAAGTATCCATATGTTCTCTTTCTACTTCCTTAGTAAATAAATTAACTCTAAATTAGCCAGTGGTTCACTTTCTTTCTCTGATCTGCAAATGACCTGTTCTCCTTGTCGGCTCCCTGACACTGGATATCACCAAGTCCTTAGCATGACCTCTCCACCTTTACAATACTCTTTCTGAAGTGCAGCAACAAAAACTGCACATAGTGCTCAGAGTGCAATTCCCCCAAAGTTTTGTATAATGGTGTTAGGATTTTGCCAGCTTTATTGCCTAATGATCCCTAGCATGTAGCTCACCTTTTTTGCAGCGGCTGCACGCTGGGGTCAGCACCATGACTCCAAGGTCTCTTGCCTGCCATTTGGTGTCATCAACAAACTTGGACATCATCCCTAATTCCAAGTCATTTATGAAGAAGTTAAAAAGCACAAGTCCCAACACCGAACCTTAAAGGACCCCCTCTTCTCACATCTTTCCATTCTGAGAACTTTCCATTAATTCCTACTGTCTTCTTCCTGTTTTTTAACCAACTATCAATTCATATGTGGACTTCACCTCTGATCCCATGACTAGTCAGTGGTCTTTGGTGATGAGCTTTATTGATAGTTTTTGAAAATCTAAGCACTGTCTACTGAATCACCCCTATCCATTTGCTTGTTTACATGCTAAAAAAAAACAAAAAACCAACCAGTTAGACAGGAGGACATCAGTATAGAAGCATTACCGCTTGGTCTTCAACAAGATTTCTTTTTCTTGTTTGGAATTCTATGTTTGATAATTCTATCTTTAATAAGATAGCCAGGCAACACCTCTCACTCAGCTCTCCAGGAGCTGGTCTCTTGAATCATAACCGTTTCTCATAAAGGGGCCGCATACCATATATTTAGTTGATTATGCATACAGTGGTGCCTCGCAAGACGAAATTAATTTGTTCCGCAAGTTTTTTCTTCTTGTGAGTTTTTCGTCTTGCGAAGCACGGTTTCCCATAGGAATGCATTGAAAATCAATTAATGTGTTCCTATGGAAACCGCTTGCCAGGCTGGCGGTGCGGATAAGGGCTTTTCTCCCCACCGCAAGCCTTCAGGACAGGTACGGGAATAGAGGGGAAGGGGCGCAGCGCTTCTCCTCTGTTCCCGGGGCTTGCAGTGGGAGGAGGGTTTTTCCTCCCCACCGCCAACATTCAGAACAGCATTCTGGCTGGGCTTTCTGCCTTTCGCTCGGAGGGGCTCAGAAGTTGAACATACCTGTGCTAGGAAAATCCCTTATTTTGGCTGCTGATCCCTTATTTTTGAGGCTGCTGGTCCCTTATTTTCAAATCTGTAAGTTGACAGCTATGGCACCAAGCAACAAGTGGGGCTGGAACAACTGACAAGATATGGCCTCAGTAGTAGATAGGTAGCCGTGTTGGGATGTTGGTATACAGAGATCAATGCTCCCAGCTATGTACGTGACACCACAGATTTTCTGAGGAAAATACAATCTTTAAATAATCTTCCCAACAATACTATACTAGCTACTATGGATGTGGAATCTCTGTATACCAACATCCCACACAACGATGGTTTACAAGCTATAAGGAACACCATATCAGATAAAACCACAGCGGACCTTGCCACTAAACTCTGCCAATTTGTCCTTACCCACAACAACTTCAAATTCGGTGATGACCTGTTTCTTCAGATCAGCGGCACAGCAATGGGCACCCGCATGGCCCCACAGTATGCCAACATCTTCATGGCAGATTTAGAACAACGTTTTCTGAACTCCTACCCACTCAAACCTCTCTTGTACCTGCGATACATTGACGATATTTTTATCATCTGGACACATGGTCAACAGACCCTGGACACCTTTCACCAGAAATTTAATGATTTTCACCCCACAATCAACCTTACAATGAATCAATCTATGCAAGAAATACATTTTTTGGACACTACTATAAAAATAGAGGATGGGCGCATAGACACCACCTTATACCGCAAACCAACTGACCGACAAACATATCTACATGCCTCTAGCTACCATCCCAAACATACCAAACAGTCCATTGTATATAGCCAGGCACTACGTTACAGCCGCATCTGTTCCAATTCTACAGACAGAGACTCTCACCTAAGGGATCTACAGCAAACCTTCTCAGAACTAAAATACCCAGCAGATGAAGTTAGACAACAGATCAACAGAGCCAGACTGATACCCAGAGAGAACTTGCTGCAAGACAGACCCAAAAAAGAAAATAACAGAACACCTCTAGTCATCACATACAGCTCCCAAGTTAAAACAGTACAACGCATCATCAGAGATCTACAACCTCTCCTGGACAATGACAGTTCTCTTTCTCAAGCTCTGGGAGGAAGACCTTTCATTGCCTACAGACAGCCACCCAATCTTAAACAACTCCTAACCCACAATAATACTACAACCAGACTTAACACAGACACTGGCACCAGAGCCTGCAATAAACCCAGATGCCAACTTTGCTGCCACATACACCCGGACAACACCATTACTGGCCCCAACAACATCACACATACCATCTCGGGACTATTTAATTGCTCATCGTCTAACATTGTGTATGCCATCAAATGCCAACAGTGTCCTTCAGCTCTCTATATTGGACAAACAGGCCAAACCTTACGCCAAAGAATAAACGGACATAAATCTGACATCAAGAATCACAGAACAGAGAAACCAGTAGGAGAACACTTCAATCTCCCAGGACATTCTATACAAGATCTCAAAGTAGCTGTTTTACTACAAAGGAATTTCAGAAATAGACTGGAAAGAGAAGCTGCTGAATTACAACTCATTACCAAACTTAAAACCATGGAAAGACCTGGGCTGAACAAAGACATTGGATTCTTATCTCACTATACATAACTAAACCATTTCTCCTTCCCACCCCTTGCCTTTTCCTGTAAGACCTATTACAGTCGTTAAGAGTCGTCAAGAGGCTCTCTCAGCTATCTGCCTATCTCCCATTCCCACCACCCTTCTGAGTAACACCCCTCCCCACCTTCTCACTATATAGAAGGATCTGGCAACTTCTGTTTCAGTGTATCTGAAGAAGTGTGCATGCACACGAAAGCTCATACCAAGAACTAACTTAGTTGGTCTTTAAGGTGCTACTGGAAGGATTTTTTTTATTTTGACTATGGCAGACCAACACGGCTACCTATCTACTACTGAGGCCATATCTTATCAGTTGTTCCAGCCCCACTTGTTGCTTGGTGCCATAGCTGTCAACTTACAGATTTGAAAATAAGGGACCAGCAGCCTCAAAAATAAGGGATCAGCAGCCAAAATAAGGGATTTTCCTAGCACAGGTATGTTCAACTTCTGAGCCCCTCCGAGCGAAAGGCAGAAAGCCCAGCCAGCAGCCAAACGAAGCCTCAAGCGGTGGTTCCCACAGCGCAGCAACCCGGCAAAGGGGATGCATCAAGGAAAACCACCGACACCTCTCCACTGGGAAGCGCTGAGCAAAGGCGAGTCCCCAGGCAACACGGCCGATTTGATCGGCACAAGGCATGCAAACTCCACCCCCCCCAGTCGTCCTTAGACTCCTTATTGGGTGAGCAACACAGCCAAGCAACACAGTTGGAGCCTCCCTCCTCCCTGGCCAGCAGGGAGGGAGGGAGGGGAGCTGCTTCTTTTGAAACCCGGGAAATTTAAGGGACATCATCAATAAGGGGCAGCAGCGGGACACGCCGCTGGGATAAGGGAGTTTCCTGCCAAATAAGGGACAGTTGACAGCTATGCTTGGTGCCCAAACTTGCAGCTTAGCCAGATTCTGGGGAAATTTAGGAATGTTTTGAAATGCTAATTCGTATATTTAAAGGTAGAAGTTTCTAATTCTCCATTAGAAGCCTAACCAGCTTGGTAACTTCATTTTGGAGAGCTACAAATGATACCATCAAACTACTGTTACCACTTTGCCTACTGAGGTTCCTGAGTTGTTAATTAGGGATGGATAAATCCTTCAGTTTCTCATTTTCCCAATCATAATCTCAGTTCATCACATTTCTGTATCACTTTGCACTTTCATTTTTTAAAAAGCCCTCACATTTTAGTGTACATTTCTTCAAATGTCAGAATACAGTTATGTAGGCATTTTTGCAAGCAATTTCCCCCAGTGTAATTCATTTTTTGTGTCATTTTCATTAGTATGCCAATTTTTTTGTGCTGTTTCCCCTAACAGATGCAGGTTTGCACACATTTTTGGCTTGAATAATTGCATTGCAAAATTTGAAGAAGTGCAAGTTTTGAAGAGCAACTGCATTGTGGTTCACACATTGTTTTGGGAATTGCAAATTAACCGGGTTCGCACTAAAATGCAAGCTACACAAATTGAATTCCTGTCCCTTCCCTAAGCTGTTATCCAACGAAGGTGGTTGATCTCAAAATGCTTGAGGACACCTAACTCTGAGCAGAATTGCAGCTTCAGACTAATAATAATAATAATAATAATAATAATAATAATAATAATAATTTTTGTTTATATCCCGCCCTCCGCAGCCAAAGCTGGGTTCAGGGTGGCTAACAACAATAAAATAGTACAACATTCTAAAATCATTTCATTATAAGATTAATTCAAATCAAATTGATGGCAACCATTAGGCTAAAGTTCTGTGAAGATTGCCAAAGGAGGGAGTCAGGCTGTACCCTGACCAAAGGCCTGGTGGAACAGCTCTGTCTTGCAGGCCCTGCAGAAAGATGTCAAGTCCCGCAGGGCCCTAGTCTCTTGTGACAGAGCGTTCCACCAGATCGGAGCCACAGCCAAAAAAGCCCTGGGTCTAGTTGAGGCCAGCCTAACCTCTCTGTGGCCTGGGACCTTCAAGATGTTTTTGTTTGAAGACCGTAAGTTCCTCTGTGGGACATACCAGGAGAGGCGGTCTCGTAGGTACGAGGGTCCTAGGCTGTATAGGGCTTTAAAGGTTAAAACCAGCACTTTAAACCTGATCCTGTACCCCACCAGGAGCCAGTGCAGCTGATATAGCACCGGGTGAATGTGATCTCGCAGGGAGGACCCCGTAAGGAGTCTCGCTGCGGCATTCTGCACCCGCTGGTGTTTCTGGGTCAGTCTCAAGGGCAGCCCCACGTAGAGCGAGTTACAATAATCCAGTCTGGAGGTGCCCGTTGCATGGATCACAGTGGCTAGGTCAGGGTGAGAGAGGTAAGGAGCCAACTGCAAGTGCCCTTGTCATTGTAACCTTGAGGTCACAGATGGAATGTCCATCTCAATGACCACTCCAACATATTCTGTAGCTGTAAGTAGCACATTAGGAGGTCAAGACCCAAACATTAAGAGTGGGGACTTCTATTTTCTTACCAACTATCTTTATATTCTACTGCCATGAATTCGTTTTTCTAATTGACTCTTTTCCTTCCCTTCCCCGTCATACTCCTTTTATCCTTGATATAAGACAATTCCAGCCAGCCTTATGCTAAGAGCATGAAATCGCAAGATCATCGCAGTAACTCAGTGTTACAAAGAAGTGCCATTCCTGTTGTGCTGTCCAATTACAAAATAGTAAAGCAGGGATAGTGCACAGCAATGATGTTTTTTTCTATTTGTTTCGGTAAGTTTAGCACAGCAGGAAATGTGGCATTCTCCCTAGATAATGTGTCAAAACCGCAGTTAGAATTTAAGTGCAAATGGAAGTTATCTTAAAGGCTTCATATGTAGGCTAATAACCCCGGTTGCTTAAATGAGATAATTATACCTTACATAATATATTTTACTTCAAGGATTTGGTATCTTCATTTTAATAAAATAATAATTTGCTCTTGGGGGGTGGGGGAGTGCAAATAGCCCTTTTATGTGAAGGCCCTGTAACACTAACATGCCAGTATATGCTCAGAATTATTATTTTATGTAGCTTAAAAATTTTGGAACCATTCCTCCCAGCACCTTCAAGATATTTTAGTGAAAACAGGCTTCAACTTTGACTCAAATGATTGAATGGGTAGGTGCTGAAAATCCATCAGCTTGACAGCATTTGCTGTCAATATTTAGAAATGCTGCTACAAAGTTAACCATGGAAGACATTAATGGTCTATCTGTGCCCAGGAAAGCCATGCGCAATCAGATTTCTCCAAAAGAAACAAACTCCATCCAAATATCATGCCAAGAATGCTCACGTTACATATTCAAAATAAATTACTGAAATCAAACACAGAGATTTTGCATAATGCTGCCCTATTTGCATAACTTTATCCTCCAATCAATCTCAGATTTTTTTAAATTATATTGCAAGCATTACATCCTACCTTTCAGCTACAAAAAAGGAAAAAAAGGTCAAGGCATCTAATAACAGTTAAAATAATAAAAAGAGCAGGTGACAATTCATTAACAAACACCATTTAATCAATGGGAAGGCTCATTTGAAAGAAAGCAGTCCATCAGATGAGCTTTGAAACCCTAAAGAGTTCGGAGCCAGACTATCACCAGCACTTTGAACTGGGTGCTACTGCAGCTGTTTCAACAACGAAGTCACAGCTAGCATATTCTGGACCAGTTGCAGTTGCTGGACACTCAACACAGGCAGCCCCACACAGAGCACATGGCAGTAGTCCAGACACGATATAATCAAGGCTCGTAACACCATAGTCACTTCTGTATTTCCCAAGAAAGGATCAATGGGTAATTAATGGGCACTGCAATTGTTCAAGAGGAGAAGCATGACTGAAATGGCATAAAAACAACAATTTTTAACATATTGTAGATATGACCTGTATTTGTTTGAACACTGTTCAACGTTCCATGCATCTGATAAGGAAGAAAAAGCCATGTTACCGACAATTTTGTTGCACATAGTATCACAAGGGGAAGTGCTCAGGTCATCTGAAGCTGACTAGACCTGGCCATGATACTAACCAATTTTCTTGTGAATCAGTTTTCTGCCCACTTAAGTTGTCTTGGGGGTGCAAAGTAGCCATGTTGGCTACCCCTAGCATAACACAACACAGACAGTATTTGCATTTGGGTAGTTCCCATCATCCTTGACCAATGGTAATGTTGGCTAGGGTGGATGGGATCTGGAGTCCAACAGCATCTAGAGAGCCACAAATTCCCCATCCCTAATCTAATAGACAGGGGCACAGGTGGCTCTATGGTCTAAACCACAGAACCTAGGGCTTGCTGATTAAAAGGTTGGCGGTTCAAATCCCCACGATGGGGTGAGCTCTCATTGCTCGGTCCCTGCTCCTGCCAACCTAGCAGTTCGAAAGCATGTCAAGGTGCAAGTAGATAAATAGGTACCGCTCTGGCGGGAAGGCAAACGGCGTTTCCGTGCACTGCCCTGGTTCACCAAAGTGGCTTAGTCATGCTGGCCACATGACCCTGAAAAACTGTCTGTGGACAGATGAGCACCGCAACTCCAGAGTTGTCCACAACTGGACCCAACGGTCAGGGGTCCCTTTACCTTTACCTTTAATCTAATAGACACCCATAACAATTCTACCAAAACATGTTAGGTCATCAACTATTTGAATAAATACTTCTATCTTAAATGTCATTACTAGTATGGAACATGAGCTCTTGGAAAAGAAATTATTTTTGTATGAAAGCAATGTACCTAAACACACACACTAAACCTTTTAAAAGAACTATTTTTTTAAAAATAATAATAATCCTCTATTTGTCAATATACAGCAGTGCATGCATTTTTCCACATAACTTGGCACTTCTTGTCAGTCTTGCTCAGGAAAATCTGTACAGGATAAGTTGTTTTCTGGGAGTGGGGAAAGAAATCTACTTTTAACAAGGGGCTAAAATGCGGAATTAAGAGATTAATTTTCAATATCTGACTTTAAAAAATTGCTCTTTGCTAATCCTAGCAAAATTAAAATGTTGATTTCAATAAAGATTTCTTTAGCACAGAACATTTCTTATAAACAATCTGTTTTAGATTTTCTCAAGTAGCCAAAAGTCAAGGAAACAGGATTTTAATGGCATGGTGTTGACAAAGAGCGAACTCCTTCACGTATCTTAGAACACATTAGGAAATATAGTTTAAGTTCTTAAATCACAGGAAAATTACTATGAAGTTACATGCCTAAGATTTAATAAATATAGTGAAGTGCTTTCAACAATGTGCGAGCAAAAACATTCTTAAATAAAATAAAGTAAGTAACATTAGGACTGGTAGCAGTACGTGCTCCATCCGTGCTAGAGAATTTATGTAGGCATTATCGTGGAGCCAAGTGCCAGTGCCCAGGTGCAAGGAGGCTACAAAAGCCGTAAGACACCCAGGAAAGGGGTGGAGCAGTGTGGGACAGCACTGGGTACCTGGCTTCCTAACACAGAAGTCACTTCCAGTAACCAAGCGGGAGAGGGACAAGGCACCGGGGACATATGAGCAGTAGAGATGCAGTGATGGGGCCAATCTGGTGTTCCCTCTGCTGTGCTCCCGCTGCACTGGCTTCCCTGCCATCTAATCTCTCACACTTTTGGTTTGGAAGAGAAATGAAAAGGCAAAATTGCCTATACAGTGGTACCTCGGGTTAAGAACTTAATTTGTTCTGGAGGTCCGTTCATAACCTGAAACTGTTCTTAAGCTGAGGTACCACTTTAGCTAATGGGGCCTCCCACTGCTGCCACACCAATTTCTGTTCTCACCCTGAAGCAAATTTCTTAACCCGATGTACTATTTCTGGGTTAGCAGAGTCTGTAACCTGAAGCATCTGTAACCTGAAGCATCTGTAACCCGAGGTACCACTGTACGCCATTGGAGGTGGTGGGGAATCATTAATGTATTTTGTGGATTAATACAGCTCCCTAACATAGTAACAACAACTGAGGGCTATTGTACATGATGAACAACTCAACGAGCCATCCCTGGCCTGGGCCACTTCACACGAAAGATATGCTTTGTCAGAAGTGATTTCTAGCAATGGGGGAGCAGGCAATAAAATGTAACTGCTGTCCCAGCCAGTCTAGTGCACACTGGCAAAGTTGAAGCTTTAGGGCAAGGATGGAGATCCTGTAGCCTACCTGATATTGTTGGACCACATCCTTAATCACTGGTCATGTTTCCAGAGCTGATGAGAGATGGAGTCCAGTAACAACTGGAGGGTCATAGGCTCCCCATTCCTGCTTTACGGGTTATTGTTCCTTTAATTTAAAGCTTCCTCCCTGTGGGTTCTCCCCTTTTTATTGCTTCTTCTTCACCAGAACTGGGGTATTAGTAGTGACTGCCTCATAGCTAGCCATCTTCTAGTCTATGAACTGGGGAAGGGGAGGTATTAATGAATGACTTATTTTCATAGAATCATAGAATCATAGAGTTGGAAGAGACCACAAGGGCCATCGAGTCCAACCCCCTGCCAAGCAGGAAACACCATCAGAGCACTCCTGACATATGGTTGTCAAGCCTCTGCTTAAAGACCTCCAAAGTAGGAGACTCCACCACACTCCTTGGCAGCAAATTCCACTGTCGAACAGCTCTTACTGTCAGGAAGTTCTTCCTAATGTTTAGGTGGAATCTTCTTTCTTGTAGTTTGGATCCATTGCTCCGTGTCCGCTTCTCTGGAGCAGCAGAAAACAACCTTTCTCCCTCCTCTATGTGACATCCTTTTATATATTTTAATCATGTTTTTTCTTTAACAGAAACAAAGGAATCTACTAGATCCCTTCACAACCCCAACTCGTTTGTACAGGGAACAAAAGATGGCTAATTCAAGGCAGTTAATCAATAATCCTCTTAACTGTTCTGAACTTCAATAAAATAGAAGTCACAGAACCTGGAAGTAGGAATCTACTAATTTATATTGCTGGGGACATTGATTACAGAAGGAATTTGGTCAAGGGGAAAGTTAGCATTTGATGATGCAGCACTGTAGCATCTACAACTAGCATTTTAAATTCCCACTTCCAATTGATAATGGAAAGAATTGCATTGCAGCACTAAAGGTTCTTAATGTGGAAGCAACCTCTGGTGTGGTTAAAAAGTCATTGCAAGTAGACTTGAGCCCCTAAGAAAAAGCTTGCCAATCAGTTCTAATATACAGTAGTACCTCGGAATGCATACAGGATCCGTTCCGGAGCCCCATTTGCATCCCGAACAGAACGCAAGACGCGATGGCACGTCTGCATGTACACAGGTCGCATTTTGCCGCTTCCGCACATGCGGAAGTCATTTTGAGTGTCTGCGCATGCGCGAGAAGCAAAACCCGGAAGTAACGCGCTCTGTTACTTCTGGGTTGCCATGGAGCGCAACTCGAATGCGCTCAACCCGAAGCACATTCAACTTGAGGTATGACTGTACAAAGTTTTTTTTCCCTAAAAAGAAAAATTAAAGGGGGAAAACACACAACTGGTGCTCTGACATTCCATCCATATTTTGTGAGAAATCCATTCGGCATGCTAAGGATTTGCAAGCTACAAAGTAAGATTTTTTTACAGGTTTTCCAGAATTTGGCATTTCATCCACCTCAAACTATGCCTTGAATTTCATTACTAATTACAACAATATTAGTGGTGGCAATTATAATAATATCAATGGACAACAAGCAGGCTGCTTTTGCTTGCAGCAAAAAATAGCAGCCCTGCGAGTAACATAAAGCATTGCTGCACTATATAAAGCAACATGATTAGCAGGTGTAACATGCAATTAAACTTTATGGGCTCGCACACACATAAAAAAAGCCTAAGTGTTATAAATATATTTCTTAATATAACAGAGATTTAGCTCCCCTTGTGTTTTGTTTTGAAGAGTCCAGTATCCAGTACAATATAGCAGCTGAGGTGTGTGTGTGTTTGCTTGCTTGTTTGGAACAAAACAAGTCTGTTAAAAGAAATGTCTGCAAGTTGAGACACTTTTCAATGGGCATTTCCACAGAATTCAATAGAAGTTTATAACTGCCAGTTCTGACCATGTATAATATGTAACCTTAGGTCAGTTAAAATTAAAGAATTTTGGTTTATTTGAGACAGGTGATTGAAGGAATGTTCAAGGGAAATCACAATCTCTCCACACTCCCATATTCCCCCTTTACTACAGTATTCTCTAAGGAGGAAGGCTTGCTCTCCGATTTATCTCTGCAGCTCACAGAGTAAATTAAAATTCCCAACTGGAAAAAAAATGAGAAATTACAGATGAAATCTTGGACAATATAAAGTACAGAACCGCCTAAGCCTATACAATCTTATAAGCCCGTATGAAGTTGAGAAAGCAACTCAACATAAACATTCTGTGTCAACGGTGGCATAAAGGAGACTACTTCATCAAATATCAATCTTGCAATCAAGCTCAAAACAAGACTTTTATGGGCGTCCTGATTTATACTTTAAATATATTTAAGGCAGTGCAATCACTTTTCTAAAGCCCTGGAGATAACCGCCATTGTGGAATACTGTGACAAGATATTCCCTTTGAGTTATTCTGCAACTAGAAACCATATGGCTCTCTGTTTCAAAGCTACACTGATCGTTTGGGGAGTGTTTGCAAAATCAGATCAAAAAACAAAACACATGAGCACACTGAAGCAATATGTTATTGGACTACAACTCTGATCATACCTGGCCATAGACTAAACTGGCTGGGGGGGGGATGTGGGATTAGTAGTCCAACGCCATCTGGGGAAATTAGGTTGAAGAACATTGCTCTAGCACGTGTGTGCTATAACTAGCAACTAAAACATCAGATAAAGCCAGATCTAAAATCTATTGCAGCTATATTAGTAATCAAAGTAAACATTTTAACACTTCAAGACTGAAGCTGTCTCTATGGTACCCTCTCTACTTTCCCATCTATACAAAACCTGTGATGTTGCTGGCTATCCACCTCAAGTCCACAGAGCAGCTCTGGTTTAAGAAAAGAAATTCTGGGCACACCAGAATTTTGGCACTTCTCGTTTTTTCCCTTCTCATCCTTAAAATGCAGTTGCACAAACTTATGTCTTTTAAAATTAGACTCATCACATGCACGTTGACCAGATATGGTAATGCACACCCTTGTTTTCCTGCAAGTAGCCAGTGCAGTACTACCGGACATTTTCATTACAATATACATTCATTGGCTTCTGTCCCTCCACTGCTACCCTTACTGCTTAGCTTCTGTAATAGTTTATTCCAGGGTGAAGAAACCTGCTTTAGGATGCACCATAAGGGAGTGATAAGACGAAAGTAGGAACTGATATCTGAATGGTAAAGTGATACTAAGAACTGATATCTGAATGGTAAAGTGATACAGTGGTACCTCAGGTTAAGAACTTAATTCGTTCTGGAGGTCCGTTCTTAACCTGAAACCATTCTTAAGCTGAGGTACCACTTTAGCTAATGGGGCCTCCCGCTGCGCCACTGCCACGTGATTTCTGTTCTCATCCTGAAGCAAAGTTCTTAACTCGAGGTACTATTTCTGAGTTAACAGAGTCTGTAACCTGAAGCGTCTGTAACCTGAAGCGTCTGTAACCCGAGGTACCACTGTATTTTAAAGCTGGGATAGGGGGAAAAACTGGGTTCCACTTCACACTTCAAAATGTAACAAGCAATTTGAGTAATCTGGAGATACAGGTACTGGAAGCCGCTTCAGTGACCATGACAGCTGAAAAACACAGAGATGGTGGCTATACCTGGACATAACAAGTCATGGCCCAGTTCGCAAGTAATGCTAAGCTAAACAATGCCCTAGCTTGAATGCATTAAATTATGGCACCTTTTCAAATCCTCCTGCTGCTGGGCTAAGTTTGGCTTAGTGGTACATTCAAAACCAAGCTCAAGGTTTTTCTCCCCTGACAAACTGGGAGTGGTAAGACAATAACAAACCTTGTGGTTTGTCTGGAATGAGACAAACCACAAACCCAGGTTCAAATGTACCATTAGAGCCAAATCATGGCTTAGCTTCAGGTAGCATGGTAGCAGGACATCTGGGAGAGGAACAAAGTGGATGGGGTTTCTGTTATGAATACCCACATGCTCAGATAGCCATGGTTTGGCTTAGCGTTATGTAAAATCTGGACCCATGTTTTGGGAGAAGAGAAGTGGGGAAGAGGATAAGTGTGCAGAGGCAGAGAAAGAATTATGGGTGGAGGAGTGTCATAATTCTGCCATCCTTTGGATACCCTGAAAAATTCACCAGACCAGCTGTAACCTGGAATCTGTGCAATGAAGCAAACTGAATGCTAAATAGGACACAACCGTAAGCAGCCTGAGGAAACTCCATAAACCAAAAGCAAGTCTATGGTGAGAGACCTGGGAGATGTCAAGAGGGTTCCAGGAACTCTCTTCTTCATTGTGAGATTCTGGAATTGATCTATGAGTTTATCTGTGCCCCAGGTGAGAACCAGAATACCTGAGTGCAGTTCTGCATGAGAGCCAGGAGGCTAAGATGTGTAATAACTACTAATTATTTTGTCATATTAGTTGCTGCTGTTGTTTGAGCTTTCTGTCCAATGCCTAGAGACATTTCCTACATATTAAGCTATATAGAAATGGTCTAAGGAGCTAAATAAATGTGTTGCACTCTCCATGTGAGTGGAAACAGAGCACACAAAATGGAAAAAGATCCTGGATGTGTGTATCAGCTTTTCATTCACAAAATAGTTTCAGTGGCCTTAGTATTTGTGCTGGTGTATTTGCCATACATCCTTGCAATGCTGGCTTAATATTCCCATCACCTTTAATATGTCCCATCCCATGTCCTGGGACCTGAGTGAATAAGCAGAGCTGTACGAACTCCTGCAATCATAAAAGTGGAAAATCAAGAAAAGCACTTTCTCTCTTTGAATGGAGGAGGTCATTCATTTTCACATACAGTAGTATAATCCCATTAAAGTCTAATAGAAAAGAAATTACATGGGCTGCTATATCCTGAAAATTAAATACAAATTAGGAGCAAAAAAAAAAAAAAGTATAAAGAAAGAAAGAAATCGCTGTACAATTTCCTTAATACTTGCACAATTTGGATGAACAATCTTCATTCATTCACACAGTTTAGTATAAATATAAAACAAGGCACCCCCTTAAGCATTTTTAGTAACAAATTAAACATTTGCGTTTTTTAGTGTGCAGAGAGGCTTAGCATTCGTGCAGCTTCAAAACCAAAGTACAGCCTCAAGGGAAGCCTCTCCGCTGACAAATTAATACCTTAGAGAATAGAGCTGAATGGTGGCAATGAACTCATTTGTTCCCCCAATAATGAAGAATGACTCTTTCTTTACCACATCTGTGACTGTTGCCATGGTGACCCAGACTTACCTCATTGCTTCTCGAAGTGCTCCTCGCTCACCAAGAGTCGTGTGCTTGATGTCATCAAAATTATTTTCCAGCTTCTCACAGTTCTGCAACAACAATAATAAAAAAAAACAGGAGAATCCACATTAAAAAAGCGGAATTTCCAAGTTGGGTGAAGCCCTCATTCTAGTTAGATAAATTGCCCACATTCACTCTCAGTGCAAACATAGCTGATTATATTGATTACATATTCACACAAATTACTCATTTTTGCTTTTAATTGCATAGGAGTAATTAAAAATGACACTGTGAACTCAGCAACAAAGTACGCATGAAGCTTATGATATGGTTGCCATGGCAATTCTCTTATCAACATTCCATAATGTGAGAGATAAAATTTCCTCCTATTGGTTTTGTTCCCGCAACCCAAGCAAGAAGAACAAATGTGTATTATCTTTTTTGTGTGTGTCATTTTCCAATGAAAGAGGTGCCATCAGACAGACCCAATAAAGTTGCATATGTTTATTGCATGGAAAGGAAATGCCTTGAATATAAAGATAATGAATCATGTTTTGTACTGATTCAGCGGGAGCAAGTGTCCAGGAAGACCGAAACTCTAAATTCCAAAAGTTCTTACAGAGCACCTGATTTGCTGAAACTGCCACCAACTAACTTTATTTCATTTAAACATACACACACACTTGAAAGCAAGATGCAATAAATTCAATATCTGATGTGAAGAGAAAGCTCTTTAAGGCCCCGTCTGCACAGTACCTCTAAAGCAGTATCACACCAGTTTAAACAGTTTAAACAAGGCTCCCCCCCCCCAAGAATCCCAGGAGTTGTGGTTTGTCAACGGTGCTGAGACTGTTTCCCTCACAGAGCTACAATTCCCAAAGTTCCCTGGAAAGAGGAATTTATTATTAAACCACTCTGAAAACTGGAACTCTGTGAGAGGAATAAGGGTCTCCTTTTGTGATGAGATCCTAGAGTTTGACATTACAGTACAAAGCAACACTGCTCCCCGTCCCAAAACATAATCAGACTCTCAGGTATGAGCAGAAAATCAATGTTTAATGATTTCAGGTACAGTGGTGCCCCGCAAGACGAACGCCTCGCAAGACGGAAAACCCGCTAGACGAAAGGGTTTTCCGTTTTGGAGGCGCTTCGCAAAACGAATTTCCCTATGGGCTTCCTTCGCAAGAAGAAAGCCCATAGGGAAATCTCCGGGACAGCGGGGAAGCGCAGCGCTTCTTCCCCACTGTCCTCGGGCCTCCTCCGAAGGCTGGCGGTGGGGCGGAAAGCCCTTCTCCCCGCGCCAGCCTTCGGAAGGCTCCTCCGAAGGCTGGCGGTGGGGCGGAAAGCCCTTCTCCCCGCGCCAGCCTTCGGAAGGCTCCGCCGAAGGCTGGCGGTGGGGCGGAAAGCCCTTCTCCCCGCGCCAGCCTTCGGAAGGCTCCTCCGAAGGCTGGCGGTGGGGCGGAAAGCCCTTCTCCCCGCGCCAGCCTTCGGAAGGCTCCTCCGAAGGCTGGTGGTGGGGAGAAAAGCCCTTCTCCCCGCGCCAGCCTTCGGAAGGCTGCTCCGAAGGCTGGCGGTGGGGCGGAAAGCCCTTCTCCCCACGCCAGCCTTCGGATGGCTGTCCTGAAGACTTGCGGTGGGAGGAGGGTTTTCCTTCCCACCGCCAACATTCAGAATGCTGTTCTGAATGTTGGCGGTGGGGAGGAAAAACCCTCCTCCCACCGCAAGCCCCGGGAACAGAGGAGAAGCGCTGTGCCCCTTCCCCTCTGTTCCCGTACCTGTCCTGAAGGCTTGCGGTGGGGAGAAAAGTCCTTCTCCGCACCGCCAGCCTGGCAAGCGGTTTCCATAGGAACGCATTAATTGATTTTCAATGCATTCCTATGGGAAACCGTGCTTCGCAAGACGAAAAACTCGCAAGAAGAAAAAACTTGCGGAACAAATTAATTTCGTCTTGCGAGGCACCACTGTACACTGTAGAATTATTGCAGAAACAGAGAACAGCTATAACCTCTGCATAAACAAGCAAACATGATCTTCCTTAATCAGGACATGTATGTATGGAATAGTTGCAATACGGATCTTCATAATAATCCCCAGAAAATTTCCAATCTCCTCTCTTCAGTATTAAAACTGTGGCATTTTATATCATATTGTATCGTATCACATGATATCTATCTACACACACACACACAGAGAGAGAGAGAGAGAGAGAGAGAGAGAGAGAATACACACACACACACTGTATATACCGTATTTTTTGCTCTATAAGACTCACTTTTTCCCTCCTAAAAAGTAAGGGGAAATGTGTGTGCGTCTTATGGAACAAATGCAGGCTGCGCAGCTATCCCAGAAGCCAGAACAGCAAGAGGGATTGCTGCTTTCACTGCACAGTTATCCCTCTTGCTGTTCTGGCTTTTGAGATTCAGAATCCCCCCCCCCCTTGTTTTCCTCCTCCAAAAACTAGGTGTGTCTTGTGGTCTGGTGCGTCTTATAGAGCGAAAAATACGGTGTGTGTATGTGTGTATATATATATATATATATATATGTATATACACACAAAAAACAAACAAACAAAAAACAGCCAAAACATATATATAGGATAAATTTGTATGCTTTGCAGCCCTATAAAGTTTCCATAAGTGTAAACTATGAGTGACATGTAAAACGATTCTTGAAATGAATAGGTGACATCCTAGACATGTAAAAGAAAAGCAAATTACTGCATGGGTTGCAAATTTCAACAAGGCCTCATTCTCAAGATGGCTTCTTTGGATGGCAGCAACATGCAGAGAAAAGTCATTTGGAAGGTTCGGAGTTAGACACGTCACAGTTCTAAGGCGCTTGGAAATCCTTCCTGTGACCACCATTCATGACCCGCATCAAACTTAGGAGCCCGAATGCACTCAACGGATTCAGTGTGAGAGAAACATTTGCCCCTATGGGATCGGGACAGTCTACATGGTTTTTCCAGGCAGTGAAACTGAACAGGCCATCCCTGTCAGCTCCTCACCAGCTTAATTAGTTGAGGTTTTATCTTTGAAGAAGGGGTGGCACCTTAAGTCCAGCAACCTTATTATTCCTATCCCCCTTTTTTTTTCCTAATGGAAGGCAATGACAGCACCTTACAAAATGAAGAACATCTAAGCAGAAGCACATCAATAATAATCCGAGCTAGAAAATCAAGCATTGAAACAGCCCAGATTGTTAAAACGGAAAACAAAACAAAAAACCAATGCAGCTTGTTAAAGCAGTCAACAGTAATCTCAAAGCTAGGAGCCACGATTATATTTTCAAAGCAAATTAAAACAAAAGGGTCTTTGCAAGTCTGGCCCTGCCGTTTAGTTAATTTCGGATATCATGGAAGGGCAGAAAATTGCTCCATGGTTTATTATCTTTGTATTCTTACTGCCAAGAAGGCAGAGAGAGACACACGTGATATTGTGTCCCATTTTTTGCAAAAATAGTTCGGCCAGCTGTGGGCACTATACATCTTCACCTCAGCAGGGGAAAGGGTGCCATTTATTCCTCTATCACAGGCAGCAAAATTTCTCAGGCGAGCTCTCGTCTTCAGTCATCACCTACAACCAACCAACCAAGGAGTGAGGTGGCAGATTTCAACTGTCAAGGATTTCCACAGCCTCCATGCTGCCCCTGAAAATATCCTGTCTGAAAAAAGGTGCTGCTATTTACATTTTGGAAATACACAAGTTTATTTAAACTTATTGATTAAAACAACAACAACAGAATTTAACAACATCAAAAGATCTGAAATTGGTTGATAGCTCTGAAACATTTCTCCACAAATTTTAGTACAGCAACCCAAAACCATCCATAAGGGCTTCTTCCCATTTCTATTCCTTTACTTGCATTTTATGATTCTTTATAATATTTAGATGCATAGTCCAATCTGTGTGCTAAATGTGTTCTGCCTATAAGAGGATGGTACACATGTATTTACATAATGTCGCCCACTCTGCCAATCCTGCAGCCATTTCCTAATGATGCCCTGTCTTTGGCTATTGTGAAATTATGACAGATAGCTCGGTTCTTTAAAAGACAAACATGAATGAAAAATAATTACCCAAGCCCCTTTATATCACTTTATTAAAAAGGCCTTATCAACTTGCCCAGCTAACGTCAAAATTAGCTTGTTATAACTTTTGAGATAATACTACAGACATTTTAATATACACTATTAAACATCATGCTACTCTACTGACACTGCTAAGACATAATTACCAAATCAGCAAAGGATATTTGAAGCAAGGCTGTGTTAGGAGTTCTTTTCTTTCATCTGTTTTTCAAGGAATCGGCAAGGCCATTTTAAAAAAAATAAATCACACATTAGTTCTGTCCTCTGTTTAGTCTCATATGTTTTCTGTTCCTCATCAGCAATATATTATTCACCATTGTAAAAGCTGCAGGAAGACTACCCATCTGCTTTTAATCTTTGCAACCAGAAGATAGATTTGGTTCCATTTGACAATATTTAGTGTTCTTTACATTGATGAACAATAATCAATGAATATGTGCACAAAGTAATAATATAAAATGCAAAAAAAGCAGCCTGCTGCATTATTGAATTCTCAGACATACTGGAGGAAAAACCTTCCTGAGTGAGTTGACGCAAGAAACAGTTTTCAAAACTAGGTAGTGACAAGTTATTCCAAAGACTATTTTGTAAAGGATAACACCAACAACAAAACCCTCTGCAGTCTTCTACCCTAAGGTATAATAGCGCCAATGGTAAAAAGAAGCAGGAGGAGGCATCTCTAAATCTAACTAAACGCTCAGTCTGAAATTGTTTCATTGGGGCAAAAAGCTGCAAAAGACTGGTGACATTTAAAGCAACTGCAACAGCCATGAACGGCTGCAGATACTGAACACCAGAGTCATTTCAGAAGGTTGCAAATCTGACAGCTCGTGTAAGGATGAATAAACATGGCCTGACTCCATCCTTCTCTATGGATCAAAAAAAGAGAGCATCCTACATGTTGTCACAACTGTCCCCATAATTTACTTTTGTTGACCACCACTGTTTAAATGCATTCATTTGAGGTAAAAAAGCCATAATGGACATTTCAAGACTATTCCACTCTTCTGGTTTCCTGTTCCACAAACCTTCTTCTTACATAGCTCCATCCAGTTCCAACATGTGCAGCGGTAAACAGGGAGGATATTTACACACTCACTGCCCAAGCTGCACTATCCTTACTCACTTAAAATTGTTTCTAACATGAACAGGAACTATAATGTGCAGGTGTCAGAAGAGACCAGGGGCAGGTGCTATCTCAGTTCTCTACTGTGTGTACATTACTCTGCATGTACTAGATTCAGGTAGGTAGCCGTGTTGGTCTGATGCAGTCGAAATAAATTGTCCAGTAGCACTCGTATGTATATAGGATTCTGATACTGTACACAGCTGGCTAAGTCCTCTCCCCTCCAGAGTTTTTCCTAAGCAAACTGAGACTGTGCCTGTGTGAAGCTAACTTCTCCTCTGCCTCTTCATGCCGCTCCTGGTTCTGGGAGACTAGGGAGAGGGGCGTTTGTCACAGCAGGATGAGGAGACACCTTGTGGACTCATCTCTGCCTCTTGGCCTCCCTCTTCTCCTGCTTTAGCCTCTGTCTCTGATTCTGGACTTCTGATCTCTGCCGCAGATTCCCCCTGCTCACTAAGCTGTTACCTCTTCAGGTTCTGACACCTCCTCCCAGTCTTCTCCCTCTGACCACTCAACATTGTCCCACCACCAATCCCCACGCTCTCAGCCTTCTTCCCTTGGGGGTTCCCCAGTTGGTTCCTCCCACCATTCCTTTGTGATAGACCAGTCTGTGATGTGATGCCAATCCACAGGTAGGTTACTAGGGAAAGGGTGGGGTGTTTCAACAGCAAGCCACACATTCATCACCATGCCTAACTTGGCCCTATGACACTTCCAAGACAAGGAGATAAAAAGTAATTAATTCCCAGTTTTTAACAGCAATTAAAGTAGAAAATGAAAACACAGGCGGAGGGGGACGTTTTGGTGGCTTTCTGCCAAGTTATTTCCTGTGGGTCTTGATAAGGTCTAAAAGTTTCAACTGTGGTGGAATAATTATACGGTATTTATATCTTATCTCTCTTAACAGTTCTGTAATGCTGTATGATACCAAACCACACAACTCCGAGAGGTTTATGATAGCAAAGCAAATACAACAGAGAAACAGTTACAAAGTGAGAAGTAAATGTTGGGGGTGTCAGAGAGAAAAGTCACTAAAAGTTGTGGTCCGTTTGCCTAGGACAGAGAATGCAATGCTGAAATTGGGTTTGGTGGGGAGATTGGGAATTTAAGAAAGATCATTTCACAAGAAATGAGTTAAATTTATAGAAATATCTTATTTTTTCATACAAAAACACAGCATACACCCAATTAGCTACCATAGGCACATGTGTCTAGTTGTCCACTGTTGGAGTCAAATGTTATTTTTTAGTTTGAACTGTTTTATTTTTGCTTTTAATCCTTCTGTTTTGAGATTTGGCTCTTCTGAAACCTTGCTAGAGCCAAAAGACAGTACAGTGGACACTCAGGTTGTGAACGTGATTCCATGCAGGAGGCACATTTGCAACCTGCAGTGTTCACAACCTGCAGTGCCGTCTCTGCGCATGCATGAGTTGCGATTCAGCACTTCTGCACATGCGCGACCGCTGAAACCCAGAAGCTACCCATTCCGTAACCCGAAAAAACACAACCTGAAGCGTCTTGTAACCCAAGGTATGACTGTATTAAAATGCAGTGCTTTTTATAAAAAAGAAAAAAGGTGTCAGTATTTACTATGAAGTTGTTACAGTAAGTGCCACACTTTTAACGGGGGGGGGGGGAGTGCCAGTAAAAAGCACACTAAAACATATTAAATAGATAAAAATGTTGTATGTCCACATGGACTGATGTACATCTGTAGCAATCATTCCCAGTGGTTCAGCAGCAGGGACAAGAAAGTCATTGGCCACCATTTTGGATGGTGTGAGCAGTCCCCATGCACACCGTGCTGAGTCAAAGGGGTGCAAAATAATGATAACAACAACAACAACAACAACAACAACAACAACAACAACAACAACAACAACAAAGCCCATATTTATATGGGTGTCTACTGAGAAGATCCTTAAAACCCCAACTGTACCAAAAGAAATCATTGTGAAACTAAGAAATATTGGGGGAAAGGCACAAAAATGTGTCTTCACTCAGGGTACCATATTACCAAATTGCACCCCTGCAGTGCTCTCCCAGATTTTGAGGCACTACAACCCCCTCAACCCACATCAGGAAGGCCAACTGCTGGTTGCCAGATGCATCTTCCTTTATGAAGTCATGTCTTCTTCTTAAAGAGCTGTGTCAAATACAGGCAACCCCCCATTGACGCAGTGGTTACGTTCCAAGGCACTGTGCATTCAAGTGAAATCAGGTATAATTGAAACTCCTTTGAAAAAGCTTGCAAACACCCCATTTCCAGCCCCACCCCATTCCACCCCTTTTTGTGACATTTTCAGGTCACTTCCGGGTTCGGCACAATGCACATGGGCACAGTTGAGCATGTGCGCAGTTGCACACATATTAAACACATGTAAATGGTAAGGGGGGGGGGGGTTGCCCTATAAGAAAGCTCTTCTTTAAGTTCACCACAACTTGATGAAGTTTTGAAAGCCAAAAATGCAAAAGCTTGAGCTACGGTGCTGGTGACAATGGCCCCCATAGATCAGCTATCACTTAGAGAGAAATGCCTAAGGAGAAAAGAACACCCAGAACCCAGTTTGGATTCCACTAAATCTGTAACTAAGGTAAGCAACAGAATTCATCGCCAGCCTTGCTAGTATACAGGGATACCACATTTTCCTTTACCTCTGCCCCCGCCCCGCCTTGCAAAAAGGCTTGTGAATTCCAGCCAGTGCAAGAGAGTGACTCAGCTAATGACCGGCCATTTTTCAAAGAGAGCCATTATCATTTCTTGTTTGTCTCTCCACATACTCCTGTGTAATCCAAGATCTTAAAAACACAAGGCACAGTTCTAAGCTCATTAACCCTGCAGGAGCTTCTTACATTACCATCTTAACTGCAGATGAAGTATTAACACCATCTCACATTACCCTTTACACACAGAGAGAGAGAAACACAAACACACACACTTTCGTTTCATGGCACCGGGGCGGTGGGAGTTGCGCTGCACATTGCAGCTGCTCCAGTCATCCATCAGTATTGTACGTCCTTCCCTAAAAGCCAATGTTGAGTGTGGAAAACAGCCACAACAGCTGCATGGGCTCCAAGACTTCTGGCATTGCCTTTCCAGTTCTTCAAAGGTAATGTGATAAAAGGGCCTGAGTAATATTTTGACCCACTGACATCCAGATTGGGGGTGCATTCTTTTACACGCTGGAAGCTTGGTGCTGATTAGTTCTAATGAAATAAGGACTAGCCATGATGGCTATGTGCCAGAGGCACTAGCTTGCGAAAGTGATGGTGGGGGGAATCAACGTTGAGTGCACGATGTCAGGAGGAGCCAAACAGGGTGGCCATACAACTTAATTGTCGGCAGCACCTCCTCTTTGCTGCTTCGCCCCTCCTTCCCCTCTGTGGAAGGAAGAAGAGGAGGAAAAGGAGGAGGAGCCGGTCACTGGAGGCACATTGCGCTCGGCTCCACTCTTTGGCTCCACACTTTGGAGGCATAGCAGGGGACTAAAAGGTAAAGGTAAAGGGACCCCTGACCATTAGGTCCAGTCGTGACCAACTCTGGGGTTGTGGCGCTCATCTCGCTTTATTGGCCGAGGGACCCACCCTACAGCTTCCGGGTCATGGAGCCAGCTTCTGGCGAACCAGAGCAGCACACGGAAATACCATTTACCTTCCCGCCAGAGCAGTACCTATTTATCTACTTGCACTTTGGCATGCTTTCGAACTGCTAGGTTGGCAGGAGCAGGGAATGAGCAATGGGAGCTCACCCCGTCACGGGGATTCGAACCACCGACCTTCTGATCAGCAAGTCCTAGGCTTTGTGGTTTAACTCACAGCGCCACCCGCGTCCCATAGTCATAGCAGGGGCCTACCCCTACCCTAAAAATAAAGGGGAGCCCAAAAAGGCTCAGCCCCTAGGAGCCGGCACCCCTGCTGTGTGCACAGAGGCAATATGCCTGCCTTTACTCATTGCTGGAGGGTGAGAAGGCTGCTGTGTTCCCTTAAACTAAGATTTCCCATGGGCATCTTGTTGGCCACTGTGAGAACAGGACGTTGCACTAGATGAATCATTGGCCTGATTCTGCAGGCTCTTCTAATGTTTAGGGAACGTAGTTTGTCTTAATGACAACATTATTTTACTAGTTGTATGAAGTTTTGCTGTAATGAACCAATATGGCACTGTGGTGTTAAAACTGCAGGACAACTTTTTAACAACAACAACCCTGATCTAGCAGTAGTAGCACTCTTCACACATTTCAGCTTTGGCTGTTCCAATATACGTCTGCATTATTCTAGTGCCTGGTATCATGGGTTGTCTCCAACTAAGTGTTCCAGAAACCAAACCAATTAATAGGCCCGAGTCATGCTGTTAATTTCAATGGGTTTACTTTGAGTAGGACTAGAAATGAATACCATCCAATAGCACCTTCACTACCTTCGGTGGGTTGATTTCAGCTGACATGTTAGTCCTCCTCTCTCTTTACCCTTTACAGCAGCAGGTTGGCACAATGACAACAAAAAGTGTTCTAACTGTCAAGTTGTACTACTGGCACCCGCCATTTTAATTCCCCAACAATTCCTCCACGGCCCAATGTAGCATTAAACTGGAGTTACGTTGTACAAGTGTCCTGGAAGCAGCGCTGTTTGGGAGGTTTAGAATGGCAGGTGCAAGCATAGGCACCTGGGCTTCAGCCCAGAGCAACAAAAAACCAGAAATGAAAGGACCATCAGTATTGGGTGCTAATGGCAGCATAGCTGCCACTTTGAGACAGTGGCAGATTCAGTCCTGGGCCACCCCGGAGGTTCAGGTAACTGGGAAATGTCTAATAGTGTTGACCTCTGAAACCAGGCCCCCATTCTTTATATACCACAGTTCTAACAAGCTGCCCAGAGTTTTGTCAAAAATAGAACACAAAATGTTAATCACACACCAAAATCAATATCATTCTCTCTCTCTCTTTTGATAAAGGTAGCTTTTGTTAGAAAACACATCATTCTGGGAGCAAATACCGTGCTAAGCAGAGGTTTCATTTACTAGTGTTATTTAGTCGTAAGCCTTCAAAGTACGGAGATCAGATTTCTGGGAAGGTTTCCTGGGTGCTTCATAAATTATTTCAGCAAACAAGGATAAACAGAGGAATTTACATCAGGGCCCTCAGAGGGGGGTGATGGCTTTCTTGGTGGCCTGCTGAGACCAGTGTGTAAGATGCTTTGTGTACAAAGTCATTTACATCTGCTCTTACTTTGACTCCACATTGGTGGCACCAACTGATGCATTCTGGGCATCTGTCTGTCTCCTGTTGCGATGGGTCTTTTTTCGACTTGGGCTGCCTGAAGCTGGCTATGTCCATTCTGGCTAATTAAGGCTGCCGGAGATGGACTGGCCCAGTGCATTAAGATTGTGATTAATTCTTCCCTAAGAGTGGGTGTAAAGGGACGCAGGTGATGCTGTGGGTTAAACCACAGAGGCTAGGGCTTGCCAATTGGAAGGTCGGCGGTTTGAATCCCCGCGACGGGGTGAGCTCCCATTGCTCGGTCCCTGCCCCTGCCAACCTAGCAGTTCGAAAGCACGTCAAAGTGCAAGTAGATAAATAGGTACCACTCCAGCGTTAAGGTAAATGCCGTTTTCGTGCACTGCTCTGATTCGCCAGAAGCGGCTTAGTCATGCTGGCCACATGACCTGGAAGCCATACGCTGGCTTCTTCAGCCAATAAAGCAAGATGAGCGCCACAACCCCAGAGTCGGCCACGACTGGACCTAATGGTCAGGGGTCCCTTTACCTTTAAGGGTGGGTGATATACCTAGGGGCGTATGAAGTGGGGAGGTGGAGGGGGCGGTCCGCCCCGGGTGCCACTCAGGGGGGGGGGTGACAAGATGGCCCCTGCCTCCCCCCAGCTGTAAAGTGGCTGAGGGCTCACGCGGCAGCCCGAACAGAGTGTGCATGTGTGGCATCCCATAGGGACTGAGCATGTGCTGCATCCCGTATGGTCGCTGCGCATGAGCACTCCGTACAGGCTGCAGCACATGAGCAGTCCGTACAGGAATGCCCCGCACGGGGCACCAGAGAGGGTTCCTCCGTCACTGGATATGCCATCATCTAGCTGACAAACCAAACTTAAAGGACCACCTCTTCCACCCAGTGTACATGCCCCTCCTGTTGAAAGAAAGCCCTTTTTGTGTTTGGCATCTTTCTGAGGTATGGCTGGTGGGACATATGAGAAGCCTCTTGCTTTTGTGATGTTCAGAAGGAGGGAAATTCATTTGTCCTTTTTTTTTTTTGGCATCTCACCATCGACTGAAGACCTTAACTCTTCCAAAGAGCTCTAGATGTATCTGCTTTTCAATAAAATTTCTCCTTTTGACTACTGTATTCTCCACAAGATTCTCACCAGCTGCCTTTTTGTATATATTTTAATTATAAATTTGAATGCTGCTGTATTTTCTTTTTTTTCTTTTTATATATTAACAGTGGCGTAGTGTGGGTTGTCAGCACCCGGGGCAAGGCAAGTAATTTGCGCCCCCTAACCCGTGGATTTGCGCCCCCTAACCCATGGATTTGCGCCCCCTAACCCTAACCCCCAGATGTTGCGCCCGGTGCGGCAGGTCCCCCCTGCACCCCCCACGCTACGCCACTGTATATTAATCTTATGTAAGCCACCTTAAGCACTTTCATTTTAGAAATGAAAAAGTGGGGTCTAAATCTTTAAATAAATAAAATAATCTGAATACATCTTCAAGCCGTTTACATCAATTAATTTAGTTCTAATCCAGAACCTAATTAACAGCACCAGTGTGATGGGCATTCAGTTTCTGGGCTTAACTGCAAGTTAAACATGTAGCTATAAAACCATTTGCTGTACAGTATGTAAAAAGCTATCTGAAAACAGGAAATAATCGTCAACATTCTTGAGCACACAGAACATCGGCTTTCAAGCAATTCCCAGTTTCCTGGGGAAATAAATGTGGTTTGACCCAGGTATGGGCATCATCTCAGAAATGAAATCTATTCTGCATGTTTAGGGATAGCTGCTGTGCTCCACTGGCTTGGAATGCATTCACTTCTAGTGACATACATATATTTGTGCTATAATTGTAATTTCCACCCCCCCCCCCAGTCTATCTTGCTCACACTTCTCCATGCATGCTCCCGTTCCAGGATCAAAGGTCACAGATAGGAACAAACATATGCTGTGTTTTGTGCTTCATTCTACTGTGGCTCCTTAATTTTGCAATATTATCGCTTTGGATAAGTATCTTTTTTCCATATTGTGGTGGTTTGCTGCTTTATTTCTAATTGTAAAATCTAACATTTTTTATTATTTTAGATAGGTTCCCTGCCACTTATTGAAGGTACCTGCTTTCTTACTCCTTTAATCTCTACTGCCACCAAATATCTAAATACTGTATTCCTTTATTCACCTATTTGCACTCAGTAGCAGGGTCTAGGCTGTGTTTAGTTTGGGTTCAGGTCTAACACAAAACCATGGGTTGGCATAATGGGTATGAGCCACAACCAGTCTTGGATTCACACTCCCTTCTTTTTCTTTGTGCATGAGAAGACTGAAAATTTCCACTTTGGGTTCTGAATAAACCATGTTTCCTATTATGCCTTCTCTTGAAACTGGTTTTTTCCTCCGTTTGGTTCTAACAAACTCCCCCAACCTTCTTTGTTTCTTTTGGGATGGGATAAAACTGGATTAATCTTTGGGAGTAAGCAAAACCTAAGAACTGTTGGGAGCAGGGTGGCAGAGTTTACAAAAAAAATTTGACTTCCTACCCTGATATACAAAGGTGAAGATATCTGTATATTGCAATGTTGAATACTAGATATTGTTGAATGTTGAAAACCAGATATTGCCAGAGGGGTTTTCCAATCAGAACTTGCTGGAATTCAGTTCCAGCACCTCTCAGGTGGGTGCCATTGTCATTCTAAGAGAACAAGGGAGGTGTTCATGGTGAGTTCTGGCAGCTATTTTTCTAGAAAAACAGCACTGGATATCGTCCAGCCCTAGTAGTTCCAGTTTCACATCATCTGATACCCAATGTTTGCCTGAGACCCAGTAGAGCTGTTGCCAGGCATACTCAGAGAGTTCTGGGCTAGGTGAACTAATACAGTGGTACCTCGGGTTACATACGCTTCAGGTTACATACGCTTCAGGTTACAGACTCTGCTAACCCAGAAATACTGCTTCAGGTTAAGAAATTTGCTTCAGGATGAGAAGAGAAATTGTGCTCTGGCGGCACAGCAGCAGCAGGACGCCCCATTAGCTAAAGTGGTGCTTCAGGTTAAGAACAGTTTCAGGTTAAGTACGGACCTCCGGAACGAATTAAGTACTTAACCTGAGGTACCACTGTAGTCTGACTTGAGATAAGGCAGCATCCTATTTTTAAAGCCACACAAATGAGATGCATGAAGCACCAGTGAAGAATGCTAACAATCCTTTATGCAGTGGTACCTCAGGTTAAGAACTTAATTGGTTCTGGAGGTCCATTCTTAACCTGAAACTGTTCTTAACCTGAGGCAGCACTTTAGCTAATGGGGCCTCCCACTGCCGCCGCTGCCGCGCCACCACTGCGCGATTTCTGTTCTCATCCTGAAGCAAAGTTCTTAACCCGAGGTACTATTTCTGGGTTAGCGGAGTCTGTAACCTGAAGCGTCTGTAACCCGAGGTACCACTGCATAGTGCCACCCAACATAGGCTTCTTCAGTTCAAACTTTTAGAAGAACAGAGGACCTAGAACTTTCATTCTGAACACCTAATTTGAATTTCAAGAAGGTGCCATCTGTCTCAGTGATGCAACACTCTAAGCCGTTCAAGTTTAGAATATGCTTGTGAAAATGTAAGCTTTACAAAGCCATCCTCTTAAAATCTCACTTGTACTCCAAAACACAATTGTTGCCTTCCAAATAGGATTTATAATTCAACAAGGAGTGTGCTCTTTTTTCCTCTTTATTGATTTGCTTATTGATATTTAGAATGTTAGACATAATAATCACTTGTTATTTTGAGAAGTCTTTGGATTATTTAATCAGCAGAAAACTTTAGAAACAACTGTCTAGTGCTTTATAAACCCACAGCAAAATTATAACAGAAATTTAAAACTGTAATATATTGCTGCAAGGATGATTATTAAGGGAAAACACAGCTGACATTTTCTGATTTATGCACACAATCAGAGATGGAGTCCAAGGACTGTGACATAATTATCTTCATGCTAACCATTTTTGTAAATCTCTCGACAGAATTTTAGCTAATTTTAAAATGCCTTCTGAAGATTAGCTCTTAAAATTGTTGGGGAAAATAACACAACTTATTAGCAAGGGTATAATTGTAAACCTTCCAAATACTCATTGTGAATATCATTTAGACAGTAACTCCTGCTTCAGCAGCTGGTAGAAAAGACTCCAGTTTATGGAATCTTGAAACAACAGAGTGGAATCTAATTAAAGAGGATTACATGCCAAAGAAAAATTATTAAAAAACCAACAACAACCAGACTAATAGACCATTGTTATGAATTTAAAAGCCCCTTCCAGCTTCTTTTCCCCCATGCAAACCTTTGTAACCATAACAAGGGAAGTGTTATTCCCTATAAAATTTGAACTTCCGTTGACTTCTTATTCTCTTCAGATTCTAGAAAGTCTTCCTCTAATGAAAATGGGACACAATCAGGCATACAAAGGCCTCTCACCAGACCTCACTGCTGCTCGCCTTGCCTTCTTGGCCGCAGAGCTGTTCCCCACTATCTGCACAGGGTGCCTTCATACAGTAACAAACCAACACAGGACTCAGGGTGGCCCTGCATCTTACTTTAGAGAGGACCATCATCCGTCTGGTCCAAGTCCAGTTTAAAAATAAGGAACCTTAGGAAAGGAGATGGGGGTCTTGGAGTTGCCCATCCACCGTTAGCACCAGGAGTAGGAATCCATGTGTCAAGGAACTGTCAACAAACCACAGGGCAGGCACACACACAGAAGGCATGGAAGGCAATTAGCTCTGGTCCATCTTAATCCGGCTGAGACATTGCTTAAACTGGCCACTAGCTCTGCCCTTCCTCCTCTAGCCCTTCACTCTAGATCCCTCCCAAGGAGATGAAGGCTACATTGAGGGGGCGGGCTCCTCCTCTGGGCCTGTCTGGCCCATTGCTCAGCAACATGCAGGACTCTTCCTTGAGTGGGATGCTAGGGTGGGAGGAGAGTCAGTAGGACTGGGACTATCCTGTTTGCTGTGTAGCAGGGCCAACATCTGTCTCCTCTCTGTATGAGTCTGTGACTCTAACCCTACCCTGGAAGACCCTCCTTCTCCTAACCCCCCCCTTTGAATGCTCAAACCCCCTGCTTTTAGCACAGGCTTCCTCAACCTCGGCCCTCCAGATGTTTTGAGACTACAATTCCCATCATCCCTGACCACTGGTCCTGCTAGCTAGGGATCATGGGAGTTGTAGGCCAAAAACATCTGGAGGGCTGAGGTTGAGGAAGCCTGTTCTAGCACCTGCTAGCTTGTTCCTTCTGTAGACTGCTCTTCAGTGTCCCACCACCAGGATCCAGGATCTAAGCTGTCATTTTCTGTGCCCTCCTTGGGAGGTTCTTGGGCAGGTGGATCCCACCACTCTTCCTCATCCAGCCAGTCCCTGACACCAGGTCACCTGATCACCAGGTCTTCCCCACTATGAAGAGATGTATTTTGTTTCTATTCAGATTTTGCCTATACATCAGTAGATGCCACTTTAAGCAAAACTTTGTCCTCTTTTTGGGTGGTGCATAAGTGGTGACCCTGATAGGTGGTCTCTTCCCCACATGTGTTCTCCCCCACATTACCAGGGTAATAGCTGGAACCTTGTGGTCATGGCCAATTGAGCGCATTTAGTTGGAAGAGAGGGTGGGAACTGCAAGGGCATGACCCCGAAGCAATAGATGAAGAGCTTTTGGAAAGGAAATGGCTTTAAATCATACGACTATCATTTAGTTCAGGCAGGCCTGCACAATTTATAATCCTTCAGGCCAAAGCCATGTCTGGCCACTCACCAAGGTCTCAATAGAATTCCAGTTTACTTGCCTTCTTGGGAATGCAAAAGCAGAGAGGTTGCCAGATAGCAGGCAGGAGGTCACAATTCTTGACACTTGGGCTTTGTGAGTCATGAGGTGTTTGGATCAGCATTAAAAGTTGTGCATTGTATTCATGCGTAGAGCTTCTCCCCACCACCCATAAATGTGTTTTATTAATTTTTCAATGGGGTTGTACAGTAGGAAAAAGGGGAAACAATCAAGTACAATCAAGCAGATACTGAACTCATAGTGAATTAACCATGCACTAGCCCTGATGTGGACAACAAGGCACCTTCCATGTTATGCACTACAAATCCTATCAGCCCCAAACAGCAGAGTTAATAGCCAGGGGTGATGGAAAATTTAGACAACAGCATATGAAGGACTCTACATATCTTACTTTGTGGTGCCTCATAAACCCATGTGGCACCTGTGTGAATAATCAACAGTCAGACAACACAGTTGACTTAACTGTGCATTCCACACACATTTTGAAGACAACAGAATACCATAGAATGACATGTTTGCAGAACTAGATGTATTAAATTTTGATCTACTAGATTCGATAACCCCCTTCAGGCACCATGGACCAGGAGAGTGAGCTTCACCCTTGCCTTTAATAGGGTTGCCATATATCCAGAATTTCCCGGACATATCCAGATTACTGCAGCCTCAAGCAGTGTCTGGGTGGAAATTGTCTAAATGTCCAGGAAAATTGTTTTTGCCGATTTCCCTAAGAAATAGCTGAAAAACGTCCAATTTCTGTGCGCAAAACTTTAAAAAGCTCAACCACTTTGCCAAAAAAAGCTCAACCGCTTTTCTGTCTCTACCTTCACGCTCCCAATGGTAATCACTGTCCACATTCTGGGGCTGAAGATCTGAAGATTAGGGTGTACTATATACATCCCCCCCCCCCCCGGTGTGATTTAGAACCCTGTACTATCAGGATTTAGAATTGCACAGCAAGCTCCCATGGTCAGATCTGGACCCCAAATGTGTGAATGACAGTGAAGCCAGACTTTTGGGGATGAAATGGAGGAGACTGAAGTTAGCAAGTGCTACACCACTCTCCCTTTCACAGAATGAGAACTGTTTGAAGGTTTGAATACCCAAATAGGACAAATGTCCAATTACAATGCCCTAGAGAACACTGTTCTCAATAGAAACATTGTATTCCTATTCTATCCCTTTGAACTTGATCCCACTGCTCCTTTCAAACTTGTCTATACCACAGGATTCTAGACCTCACAAATGAAAACAAACTACTTAGAGGAATTAAAGAGAGAGAGAGACAGACAGACATATTTTTCCTTCTTCTAAAAACACATGAATTTCTTCTAGCTTGAGACAGGCAACATTAAGCTCAAGGCAATTTACATAACACCATTATTCATAATATATGAGTATGTTTTTACAATAATCTTTGCCTTTCATTATATATTCATTTTTGATGAACAAGCTGCTGTAGCTTTTGAGGAGTCAAGAATCTATGTAAAATATTTTTTAAAAAAACTTCTACTCCATGCAATACTGATATTTTTCAATAGAATATTTACCATGCTTTTAACTAATACATAATAATATTATACCAAATTGACATGCAAACATTTTTGTGTTTAGCTTCTGAGGGGGTCAAAAAGCACCTGAGGAAAAACCCTACCTTAATTGTTTTTCATAAAATTTCTTGTTCATGTCTCTTCACAGCCCAAATTTGTTCCTAGCTTGGTGATATTTTTAAGGCTTTGTCTCTCTCCCTCTCTCCCCCCCCTTACATCATCTTCAGGAATCACATAATGTAATGTAAAGGTCTTGAGAAGCTGCAACGTGTAGAGAGGAGGATGACCAAGATGATCAAGGGTCTGGAAACCACATCTTATGAGAAACGCTTGAGGGAGTTGGGTATGTTTAAGCCTGGAGAAGAGGAGACTGAGAGGAGATAAGATAGCCATCTTCAAATATCTAAACAGCTGACACATGGAAGATAGAGGAAATTTCTTTTGCCCTGCCTTGGAGGGTAGGACTCAAACCAATGGCTTCAAGTTGCAAGAAGGGAGATTCCAACGAAACATCAGGAAGAATTTTCTGAAAGTAAGAGCTGTTTGACAGTGGAACAGACTCCCTAGGGAAGTGGCGGAATCTCATTCCTTGGAGATTTTTAAGCAGAGATGGGATGACCATCCCTCATGTATGTTTTAATTGAGATTCTGGCATTTCAAGGCATTGGACTAGATGATCCCTTCCACCTCTACAAGTCATGATTCTATGTGAAGCCACTGGGAATAATCAGAGTTTTGAGGCTCTATTTTCTGTTATGTCTGGATCAGGAGAGGTTGTGACCATTGTGAACCAGAGTTTGGATGCAGTGGTGGACAGGCTAACAGACGGAGACAGAATCCTTTAAGATGAAGACACAGCAGGTTGTGAATCTCAGGTGTGATAGTCAGGGAATTTGCCACTTCTACGTGGGGATACACCTCTCTCTTCCAAGGCAACAGGTATGTTTTTAGGGGATGCTCCTAGACCCATCTTTGTCACTGGAGATCCAGGTAACTTTCACAATGAGGAGTGACTATTATTACATTAGTATGACAACTGTGTCTTTTTCTGGACAGGAATAGCTAGACTGCCATGAGTAACCTTGCTACTGAAATACAGCAACGTGCTTTATGTGGGAATTCCTTTGAGACTGGTCTGGAAGCTGCAGCTGGTATGCAAGACTGCTGCCAGGCTGTTGAATGGAGCACTGGGCCTTGTTATTAAGACATAAAGCCCTGAACACCTCAGGACCATGTTATGTACCTGAGAGACTCCTTGCCTGTCATAGTCTTCTTGCTGGTCAACAGTGTGCAGAGCTCAATGGAGTGGGAAGCCAGCCAACCAGAAGACTTTCTGAGATGTACTTGCCTGGAGACAGTGTCAGCGTACAAAGTCAGGTCCAGTTCTAGGATCGGGCAAACAGCAATCCACATGGTCAGACAGTCCAGGGGTCCAGGAATCTGATGATCATGGGGTCAAGACGAGCAGGAAGCAGCAAGGTCTGGCCAGAAACTGCAAGCACTGTTACAAGCATCTGACTGGAAGCTGCTCAAGCTCTGCTTAAGAAGGTTGAAGCCAGCTGGTTCTCAGCAGTGCCTTCTCCTTTGAGTCCTTGAAAGCTGATCAGCCACAGGTGGAGTCACTCTGCCTTCTCCCCCTTCAGGCTGCTGTTCAGCAGGTGAAGCAGACTCCTGGCCCATGACACTGCCCTTATGCAAATTAGATAATCTCAGGAAATGTTACTCAGTACAACACACCCTGGAGAATATCACAGGGCAGTGAAATCCAAAATGGTTATTTTCTCCTGCACTCAGTGTTAGAAACTGAGATATGAAAGCTAGGAGCTAAACGGCACCATAAACCTAGGCTATGGGCGCAACAACAGAATGTCTAGGCATGCTTTTTCAATAACAAGCATACAAAGCTGAAAATGAATAAACTGCAGATAAAATCTTATGTTCATTTTTCACATGGTCTAGTCCTTCCCCTGCCCACCCCCCTAATATTCTTAAGAGGGCCTCTTCTCCAGTCTTCAGAGTAGCTGGAAGTGGAGAGGCAGAAAAAGGTCCTCCTTTCCTTCCACGCTGCAGTTTTAATCTGAAGCTCAGAAATTGCTTGCGCTAATGAAATTCCCTGTCACAAAATGCGCCTAGAACAATGGGAGTTTCGAACACTGCCCACACAGCTCTTCTCCCTGCCTTACATGAAGCATCATCCATCAGTTGATTATCGCCCAGGCTTTCCTTCCACGATAAGAGTGGGCCCTGTTATGGCTGAGTTTTTGTAACTTTGTTTTAGCAAGGTCTCGTCTACCATCAGACTACTGGGTCCAGTTACCCCACTATTGTCTGCACTGACTGGTGGCAGCCCTCCAGGGTGTCAGGCATGATCTTTCCCTGACCTAGAGAGTTTAGGGGTTGCACCTAGAACCTTCTGTATGAAAAAAGATGTTCTAGCACTCAGCTGTGGCCCCTCCCTTTTACTCTTTTTAAAGACTGCTTTATCTCTTTTTATGAAACTGCTTTATTGTTTTCATGAGGAATTTTTGTTCGGAGGTTTTCAAATACTGAGTGGTTTAGAAATGCTTTCAAATGAATAAATACAGCACAATGCAGTGCAACAGAATGTAGAAAGGCAGGACACTGAATTTTCAGCTGAGATCCAGAAGCCGGATTCTTGATTCCATGTGGATTTCCTATTCAATTTTTAACATTTTCTCCCCTCATTCAGCTATAGAAGACATTTCCAAAAGCAGCCCCGCAGAAGAAAACATTTATGTTTCAATCAGCCTCATAGCCTCACAGCTTTTTGTTGAGCAATTCCGTCCTTTTGTCCACGGGCACGTTTCGAATTATATATTCTTCAGTAGCATTAATGCAAAATGCAAAGAATCTTATTTCTGTTCAAACTCAGCTGACAGCAGAGAGAAAAGAGGGAACAGAATGCGGTCCAGCTGGGACCACCACAACAGATAATATTGATATAGTGAAGATGAGACAGACAAGGCTGAAAGGAGCAGTGGGACCAAGCTCAAAACATAACAAATAGAGTGCAAGAGAGCCAGGAGTTTGTATTGAGGGAAGGGAGAGTAAAACAGCGCTGATGTGTCAAGACAGCACAGCACAGTGGGAGCAATGTATTACAGAGAGGTGGAGTGTTGGAGATTCTGTTACAGGCTCCAGTTTTCAGTGTGCGTGGCTGTATCATGGGGATGGGCAAAGACAGGCGCTTCTGATAAATCCCGTGCTTTCAAGTAACACCACCCTCGTGAATGGATTTATTCATTTGTTGCAGCTTATTATTTTTTTTCAAATCAGCTTCATGCTAGCTGATGTTCTCTTTGTAATTATCTTGGGGAGAAATGTTTTAGCAGTCAACACAAGACCTGGATGCAAGGAAACAAAAGGAACTTGCCATCCAGCAAGTCAAGTCACATCTTATTGCGTTAGCCAAAGATCATATCCAAAGCCATAATTCAGAATCATTAAGCTGATCGTTTTATTCTGGGGTTTCCCTCTTCTAATACAGCCCCAGGCTGGTGTCTCCAGATGTTTTTGGACTACAACTCCCATCATCCCTGACCGCCGGTGATGCTGACTGGTACTGATGGGAATTGTTGCACAACGCATCAGGAGGGCACTGGGTTGCACAAGTGTGCTCTACCTTTGCACATCCACTCACCAAATAATTCCACAGAAGTTGACACATGCATACTCTCTCCCCACACCCACTCAAAAAGAAAAAGAAGAAAAAGACAGCCTTTTTTTGTACTTCTCAAGATCCACCAGTTATGCCTCATTTCCCGCAGGTTAAAACCTACCCATTCATTACTTGACTCTATTAAAGGCTCATTTGAGCCATTGACGAAGTTGTACTTTGGAGCAGGGCACTTGAAGACAATGCATCAGTGCCAGATTAATATGACACAGTAGAGGAATATATAATAATGGCGAGGAACCAAACGGGGCCTCTTCATACGTGCAAACACTTTCGTACACACAAGGGACTGTGTAGATTTACCCCTTTCATAAACAGCTCATTTTGCATAATCATGACATGCTGTTCTGGGAGGCACCTAGATAAAGGACATAAGAAGCTGCCTTATATGGAATGAAAAACACACTAAACCAGCCATCTGTGTCTCTTGGATACTGATTGGCAGTGGCTCCCCAGAGTTTCCTACTGGGGTCCTTTACAGGCCTATCTGGAGATGCCGGGAATTGAAACAGACCTTTTGCATGCAAAGAATGTGACATTTGGGGACAGCATTTCAGAAAGGACAAAGGAATATATGTAGTATGTGGCCATGTGTGTGTGTGCATCATACCTGAAAGTGTCGTTTACTGTGTAGGGACATGGAATAAGGTCTTCTCAGTAAACGTGTCTCAACTGTGGGACTCCCTTTCCCGTGAAGCATGGAGGGTTGCATCACTGATGGTCTTCAGTCATCAACAAGAACATCCAGATGTTCAACAACCTTGGGGTGGTCATAGGTACCCCAACTCATGTAATGGATCATTTGACCCACCCTGCTTGCTCTGCAAAGCCCCAGGATGGCCCACTCCAGGCATAGGCAAACTCGGCCCTCCAGATGTTTTGAGACTACAACTCCCATCATCCCTGACCACTGGTCCTGTTAGCTAGGGATGATGGGAGTTGCAGTCCAAAAACATCTGGAGGGCTGAGTTTGCCTATGCCTGGCCTATTCCTAAAATAATTTTAGCAGATCCTCACCAACCATTTTTTAAAAATAATTTATTAACTAAGAATTAAATATGGATCCCTGAATGATGGCCAGGAATTCAATCTCTATCAAAATTCGAGTCCAAATGTAAAATCTAGATGCAAAAACTTATTTTTTAATGAAACTTCATCTCTCATGTGCATTATTTGTATATTTTATATATTCCAGGGAAAGCCAGGTGTGGAAATCCAGAATTCACATTTTGAAAACTAATACAGATGACAACCATTTTAGGTGCATCCAATTGACACGATTGCCGACACGTTGGTCCTTTTGGATCTGGAACAGGGCAGGATGCTGTGGTGGAGCTACATGCTCCAGGACAGGGGGGAAGAGAGCAGGCGGGGACAGGGCTGGCGCACGTCCCAGGGGCATGGTGCACCACCTGCAGGGGTGTGGCATGCCACCCGAAGGGGTGGGGCACCCAGCGTGGGCGGGGGGCAGCCACGATGGCGTGCTGCCAGGATCACGCTGCCAGGGGTGGTGTGCTCCCCCCGCACGCCTCTTCCTCCACCAGTGGCAGGACAGGGGTGGAACGGAGAAGGGGGCGGAACAGGGTAGAGCACACTGAAACATGCTCCACCAACACATGCAGGGGCCAGGATTGGAAGCCCCACATGAAATGATTGCCGCTTGCGCTTAATATTCCTTTAAATAAATTCAAAATAAATTCTTCATTTAAACTGTTGTTTTTTTAAAAAAAAATCATTCTTTTTCTGTTAGAACAGAAACGAGAACTCAAATATTACTTTGCACTGTTCCTTCTACCTAGTGCAAGGACAGTTCTGATATCATCTTAAAAACAATTTTAAAAATCCCTTATAAGGACAATCAATAGTACAAAAACTAGGGCTGTGCAAAACATTTTGCTATATTGTAATTTTCAGATCATAAACAGTGCTTTGGAAGAACGTAAAATATTTATGGAGAAGACCATTGGCTGTGATTTTCACATTACAGTCAAACCTCAGTGGTCGAACGTAATCCGTTCTGGAAGACCATTCGACTTCCAAAATGTTTGACAACCAAGGCGGGGCTTCTGACTGGTTGCAGGAGCTTCCTGCAACCAAGCAGAAGCCACGTCAGACGTTTGGCTTCTGAAAAACTTTTAAAAACCAGAGCATTTACCTCCAGGTATTGGGAGCCAAAACATTCCAAAATGAAGGCGTTCAGGAGCCGAAGTTTGACTGTATCTCCAGGTCCAGATTTAGGTTGATGAGGCCCTAAGCTACTGAAGGTAATGGGGCCCTTTTTATGTCCAGCTGTCCTTTGTCAACAACAAAGTGCCGCTGTTTTTTATGTTGAATATATGCTATTTGGAAATTTATGGACCTAGTAGGTATCTAAAGCCATTTGCACATAACAAAATATGTATTTTATCAAAGTAATTGATATAGAAATGAGCAAACCAGTGATATTTTAGGGAGCAGGCTAGCAGGTGGGGTCCATTACTTACATCATAGGAGCCTACACAACACAAAACACTGTTGCTGTATGTAGGTTTTATTTTATTTCTTTTTTATCTTATATTTAGGAAATGTACATCCAGGGTTCTTTTCCTTTAATTTTTTGGGGGGGCCCAAGAGAATGGGGCCCTAAGCTACACCTTATTTAGCTTATACTGTAAATCTGGCACTGTGTATCTCGATCCTATACTCCTGGGGTTGCTAAGTCAGCACCCATGGGCACCATTGCAGCCACGAAGGCTTTCACTGGGCAGATGCCCTAGACTCAGAGCTTTCATTTAAAGGGAGGAAGGGAGGAATGCATCTAAGCCCTCCTAGAAGGAAAGTTCTAGGGCAAAACATTCTAAACGGTATCTGTGAAGTGAGTGTGGTGTGGCCAGCATGTATATTTTTCCTGGGGATGCTCCCTGTTGCTATTAGACAGCAACACTCTCTCTCTCTCTCTCTCTCTCTCTCTGTGTGTGTGTGTGTGTGTGTGTGTGTGAAATCAATGTGGTGTGATCTCCACAGTCTGGACCAGCAGAGCATAGCTGCGCTCCTATGATAAGCATAAGGTTATTGGAGGTGGCTGCCTCTCTAACGTTGTGTTATGCTGCTCTCCCCCGGCAGCCATTTTGTGTTATGCCGTGCCCCACCATCCAAAGCAGCTATTTTGTGACTGGCACCTCCACCAGCACTCTCTCAAAATTCAGAATGTACCCCCTGGTCCACAAAGGTAGTTGACCCCTGCTACCCTCTGATCAGTTTTCCCTGTCTACTGCCATTTCAGGACCATTTTCCTTTTCTATTTATTTATTTTAAGTATTGTTCAAACTGCCCTTGAATTACATTCTCTTTGTCTACTGCACGTGAGTTATCCCAACCAATGACGGATCACAAAATTAATGGGATCATATGAGATGTGGCTATGCTTAGACATCACTATGGGAAACAAAGTTAATTCAGTAATATCAGTGCTTCCGTCCTGAATAACTGAACCCTTTCAAAGCAAGCACACCCACAAAATTCCCAAATAATGGGTTCTTGGTTGGGTGGGAGGTATGCTGCCAAAGAATGTCCACAAAAACAATTAGTACTTTTAGCGCAGCCCTAGTTGAAACACCAGTAAACAAACACTTTTAAATTCAATTCTCACTATCCCAACACACAATCCAGAGCTAGTGGTTATTTTAGGGAACTGGAGACATGTGGAGCAGAAAACCAGCTGTATCAAAACAACATTCCTCCAGGTGAAGTGTGAATATATTTATCATGGCCCAAGCCAAATACAAAATGAGAAAGACCATTTCCAAAGGGATTACACCATGCAATAAGCGTCACTGGCAATCTGCTGCCAGAGTCTGAGGCATGAGCTGGAACTATCAGAAAATATGTTTTCCCAGATGGATGATGCCGTCCAGCTGAAACGCTTCTCCTTTGCCCTAAAAATAAAAAAGAACCCTGGTTTGCCAAGTACTGGGGACCTTTTTCCCTCTCTCATTTCATTGCCTTCTTCCAAATGGGGAAAAAACAAAAAACAAAGCTCCCACATCAGTTCCACAAGACACTACAGCTTGGGAGCTTCATACCAGAATTTTACCACCGATATGGTTGCAAGTGTGAAATGGAGGGAGAAGGGGGAATGTGGCTTATTTCAGTTACTATTTATGAATCAGTTTCAGCTTTGAATTTTATGCCATTGGCACCGGCCAACCCAATGTCTGCTGAACTGTGCACAAGATTCCAGGGGTCTCGGTCCTTATCCAGGGTGTGTGTTTCCTTTGGGAATGAGGAACGATGGCGACTGTAGTGACTTTATGAAAGATAGTTTATTTACACACACACACACACACACCTCTGAGAGGCAGATGGGGCTCATCAACCTGGGAAGGTAGCCCAACCAGGAGAAGGAAAATTCTTATCTTAAACCTCTGTTGCCTGGTGAGATATCTTTGGGAGAAGAAAAGCCTGAGGAGTAAACCCTACAACAAATTCAGAATGGAGTCGCTAAGACGGTTCCGTGGTGCCTTGTAGGCTGTCAGGAATGCATGCAGGAGCTGGGCCCTGTGACCAGTAGGGCTTCGCAGGACTGGAGCCTTCCTAAGTTTGTGCTGGAGAGGCAAGGTGCGACTGTATACCGCTTCTGCTTTTGGTTTGATTCACCAATTTAGTGTGGACACGGGTGGCGCTGAGGGTTAATCCACAGAGCCTAGGACTTGCCAATCAGAAGGTCGGCGGTTCGAATCCCCGTGACGGGGTGAGCTCCCATTGCTCGGTCCCAGCTCCTGCCAACCTAGCAGTTCGAAAGCACGTCAAAGTGTAAGTAGATAAATAGGTACCGCTCTGGTGGGAAGGTAAATGCCGTTTCTGTGTGCTGCTCTGGTTCGCCAGAAGCAGCTTTGTCATGCTGACCACATGACACAGAGGCTGTCTGTGGACAAATGCCAGCTCACTCGGCCTATAGAACGAGAAGAGCCCGCAACCCCAGAGTCAGTCACGACTGGACCTAATGGTCAGGGGGTCCCTTTACCTTTACCTTATGAACCCTAAACTGTGGTTAAGCTTAACTATAGTTAGGGAAAATAAGCCAGCTTCAAAAACCATGGCTTGAAGTTGGCTTGTTTCCAATAACTTCAATTAAGATTAATCAAAATATTGAGGCAAAGGCTTCTCATCTGTACTGGAGGGAGAATGGGAATATATGAGTACTGAGGGAGGCTAGTTTAATTCTCAAATTACTAGAATATGTTTTTGCTTCCAGATGTTTTGGACCAAAACTCAGCAAACATGGTAAATGGCCAGGGATGATGGGATTTATAGTCAAATAACATCTGGAAGGTTCCAAGTTGGGGAAGGCTGATTTAAGGTTATGTCTGAACCAGTCCTCCAGTTAACTAAAAACCCTTTGCTTCTTTGCTTTCTGCAATATAACACTTTCCCCTAATCCTTCCTTTAATTTATTCCTGCAACTTTGAGATATCTCCTCCTCCTCCTGGCTTCTACCCAACCAGCTCCAAGCAGGACATTCTCAAAACTATGATCCATGGTAATATAGTGTTGCCTAGCAATACATTTTCCTACACCTAGTCTTCAGCTTTTGTAGTAAGGTTTTTCAGAGTCAGCTACAAAAAACCCCCCACAAGCCATACACATGATTCTGCTACCTTCCTGGCAAATGGTACATGAAATCAAAACTTACAGATTCTGAATAACAATCATCAAAAGGTAAGCTTCTCCACACTGCTAGAATAAACCAAAACCACTTGGGAGCTAGAGAGCATCTCCTTTCTTCCCTTTCCCCAGGAAGCTGCTACAACAAAGTTGTGTGAATAAAATTCTGTTTATTTTGCTATTCAGGCTTTCTTTTCTTTTTTTAAAAGGCCTCAAACACTACTATTCCTAACTGGATTTATCTAAATTTTTATCGTCAACTGTGAATTCAAACCAAGCGTATTAGTCGTTTGAGCTTTAATCTAAGCAGAGTCAATAAACACTTTCAACTATGCATACAACCAGGAAAAATAACAAACAACTTAGAAAGTATAGCAGATAATCAAAAGAATTTAGTTTGTTCTCGGAGCTTTTGAACCAAATCCTCAGAGAGTATGAGAACTTGCAATTCCCATCGACTTCAGATGCAACATAAGTGGAAGCTGAACCAGCGTGCAGAGTAAAATTCCCCCATCTAAAAACACAAGGCTTATTTGCTTAGAAGAACAGTTGTGTCGGCAGCATTTTACAAACACTGCCAGCTAAGCATCTTTAGCATCATGTGATTCCCAATCACTTCTAGAGCACATTAATTTGCCCGTTTTGGGGGCACAGCTTTATTCAGACAGTGATCCTCTAGATCTGGGCTAAGATCTCTGACTTCAAGTGATCAGTAAGAGCTGAAAAGTAGTTCTTGTATTTGCAGTAAATAATATGTATGAACATTATTTTTCAAACACACAATCACTTCAATACTTTTTTGTGCAGTTTCCACAATGTTAAGTCAACACGCAATGGACTTTGAAATATTGCAGGGGGGGAAAGTGTAGCTCAGAACAGACATCAGTTCAAAGAGTCCAATGTCAAAGTCCTTCCTTTTGATGCCCCTTGACAAATTACACCAATTATTGGCTGAATAGTTGTGATTGAAAAGATCAATGTTTCATAGAACTAGCATTCTACCTACATATCTCTAATTGCTATTGAACTAAGGTAGTGATTAGAGAGAGATTTGTCTGACATTGTATGTGGGGGTTTTTTAAAGCACACATGGTGCTGAAGAGCATCTAATAAATACTATCCAAAGGGGGGAAAGGGTAATCTGAACCCGCCAGGAATATCCACAAGTCTAAAAAGCTTACACTTGATCCCTGTATGAAGGGTGATATATAAATTTAATAAATACATAACCTAGCATGTTGGAAGAAGGATAAAGCAATAAGAATTTTCTTGTGACATGCTAGTATTGTAGGTGCAGGGATTTTCTGATTTTTGTTGGAGAACATTCAAACATGAGACTTTCCCCCCTCCACATATTCCAGAGTAATTCCCACTTCCTAATTCTTGCCTCCCCCCAAACCCCAATACTCAGATGTGGTAGACCAGTATATGCTCTAGTTATATATATACTGATGGCTCAGTCAATCCCTATGCATTTCACAGGGTCTAGATGGAAATTCTCAAATCTTTTAAAACTGATTCTAGGGTACTCATTGTAACAAGGTTTGAAAATGGGAAAGCACCAGGCACAATTTAATTTGGTTTCTGAGATGGATGGACCTCTAACATCTGCATGACTACAAAAATCATTCTATAGCCCTTCTAATCAGGACGTTCTTGCAACATAGCACTGGGCAGCGTGGGGCAGAGAATCAAAATTAACAATGGGATTTAAGACCATAACAAGTAACCAACAGCATCTTTTATGGGAGGAGAAAGGGGGTGTTATCAGAGAATTTAAAAAAAGTTTATAATAGAAACCCAAGCAGACAAGGAGCATAATTTAAACCGATTTTCTATGTGGTTTCCACTTGCAATAGCATTTTTCACAATAAAGTTAATTTAAGAGCATCTCCTTAATCTTCTTTCATTTGGAAGCTTAACTCAGCAAGACACAAAATGATGGCTGCATTTAGACATAATGTTCTTCATCCTCCCAAACATGGTCTGGAGGGACTAGGAATGTGTGACAAGTGCAAGCACTCCCTCCTTCCTTTCTGGAATAATAGATCACATCCTTCCCCCCCCCCAAATGACACCATTGTGTGTTGTACCATTCAGACCAGCCAACCGTGGTCTGAGGAAGCCTTCTAGATCAGGAAGATCTGACTTGAAAGATCCAGCATGCTGAGATCCAGGCAGTGAGCGTTCCCAAGTTGTGTGTGAAAAGCAGCAGAAACAGCTGTGGTACTTACCGGGCAGCTTTTATCTGCATTCCTTTTCCAGTGCTTTTTCTCATGTTTCTTTGCTGCAGTTGAATTCAAAGAAGCGTGAGTTTGTCTTCGGGGGTTTAGTGCTAGGATATTCTGTGGATAGAGAAAACGAGGCTTTGATTTTGGGGGAAAGTGAAAGGTTCAGGCATGGACACAGTTAAGAAAGAAAATTTAACAAACCTACAAAATCAGCACTCTAGGTGTGTGTGTGTGTGAAACTTATCTGTAAAAAATAGACTTTAACACGTTCAGTAACAATTAAAGTTGCCTAGTCTTCCCTCTTGAAGGCTCTATGAATTTGGAATAGAGTTAGAAATAAGAGTTATGTTGGTTTGCTTTAATAAACTTAGGCAAAGGTAAAGGTACGCCAGTCCAGTCGCAGAGGACTCTGGGGTTGCAGCACTCATCTCGCTTTATTGGCCGAGGGAGCCGGCGTATAGCTTCCGGATCATGTGGCCAGCATGACTAAGCCGCTTCTGGCGAACCAGAGCAGCGCACAGAAACGCCATTTACCTTCCCTCCGGAGCAGTACCTATTTATCTACTTGCACTTTGACGTGCTTTCGAACTGCTAGGTGGGCAGGAGCTGGGACCAAACAACGGGAACTCACCCCGTCATGGGGATTCAAACTGCGACCTTCTGATCATCAAGTCCTTGGCTCTGTGGTTTAGACCACAGCACCACCCGTGTCCCATTTAATAAACTTAGTTCTCCCGTTAACCTGCAAGAATTTTCATTTTAAATCTTCTCTCTGTCTAAATTCCATATACATACACCATATTTATTTGCTCTAGATTGCTGTGAATAATACACCCTCTGTTTTCAAAACCAGATGATTTTGCAGCACTGTGCTATAGATTCATTTTCCACACTCCGGGAGCAGCCTTCTCCTATGTAAATGAACAGATGCTATCCTATGGATGTCTACACAGAAATCAGCCCCACAGAGGTCAATGGGATTAACTCTGAAGTAAGGGTGTATACAATTGCAGTTGCTCCTCTTAGAATCATAGAATCGTAGAGTTGGAAGAGACCACAAGGGCCATCGAGTCCAACCCCCTGCCAAGCAGGAAAAAAGCATCCCTGCACAAGGGCAAAGTAATCATGGTAGTCTACTGCAGAAAGCAGAAAAAACAGAACACTGTTCACTTTTGATGGCCTTCAAGGTGATGCAGGTCTTATGTTTCTAAAGCAACTTGGCATTCGGGGGGGGGGGGGGAATTAAACAGAGCACTGTGCAAATGACATTCAAAACTTATACCCCAAGCCATGAAATTCTAATGTAAATTGGCGCTGCATGGCTTGCTCCTATGCCATTGCCATTCGTACCTACATATGACTAGCCATAGACTGTTATTCGGCCAAGGCTCTCAGAAGCAGCTCACCCAGTAGGGCAAAGCCAAAATGTGAGCTTCCTAGCAATAGATTTGCTGGGACATGCCAGGGGAGAGGTCAGGGATGTGTGTGAACAGCAGGAGCATCACATCGGCTCTGTAATTGAATGCTATGCTTCCCAGTTGGTGAACCTGCCCGTAGAAAGAATCTGTCAAATAGGGTGCCAAAACTGAAAAGGTCCTGTGAACGGTCACCACCTTGATTTCACCCCAAAGGCAGTGGGACTTGAAGCAGGTCCCCAGATGCTGATCTTAATACCCAAGCAAGCTTATGCAGGAGAGAATGGTACCCTGTTCACAGGCTGATTAAGAGCTTTATATGTCACACTCAGAACTTCAGATTTTCTCAGAAATGAACTGGAAGCCAGCATCGCTATCTCAAAACCAATGAGATGTGTTTCATATTCCCAGATGCAATAAGTATATCATGCAACCATAAGACGGTCCCATGTACGACACACTGCATTATTCTAAATGTAATGTTACCAATGTATGGGTAATTGTGTCCAGGCTATCACACTCTCACACACGCACGTGAATAGCCAGATTTTGATCAAATGATGTTAAAAAAGTAATCAGGTATCAGAAGAATTGACATTGTAGAACAGAGAATGATGCAAACTACAAAAGCTACTATTTTACTGAAGTAGATGTACCTCTTGGATCTAGTTACAGATAGGTAGCCGTGTTGGTCTGCCATAGTCAAAATAAAAAAAATCCTTCCAGTAGCACCTTAAAGACCAACTAAGTTAGTTCTTGGTATGAGCTTTCGTATCTGAAGAAGTGTGCATGCACACGAAAGCTCATACCAAGAACTAACTTAGTTGGTCTTTAAGGTGCTACTGGAAGGAATTTTTTTATTTTACTGAAGAACAGCAAAGAATCCCTCCAGAGTTTTGCAAATCATTGTTGCAGATTACATGAAGGCCCCTTCTCTCCACAGCAGTTTAAAATATTATTCCTGGCTACCAGGTCATGTCCAGCTTTTGTTTCCTGGTCAAAAGACCAAGACATTCTGCAAATCTTCAATGACATTCTTTCTTTCATAAGTGCTGCAAAAGTCATGATCTGGAAAGTGAGAAGGAATTTTTAAAAAACTAACTCCAACAATTCAGGTAAGGTGTGATGGTGATAGAGTGGTTTGCATCATTTTACACTGCAAATTGGGGGTGGGGGGAGAGACACATTTCTGAATACTTGGGCAAGCCATTACATGGAGGAGCATTCAGAAAGTGGCGCCACCACTACCCCATACACACCCGTAACCTGAAATGGTACAATCCACTCTGCCATTTTAGGATTCCACCACCTCATACCTGGTCACATGGTCTGTGATAAAAATGAGTTTTAACAGTACATGGGAATGGATATGACATAAGAAGAGCAAGTGCTTATTCGGAGCAGGGTGGATAAAAATAAATTATTTTTAAAAATAAATTTAAAAATCAGATTTTTATTTAAATAGATTTTTAAAATAAAATGCTTTTGGAGGAAACATCTTTCTAAAGATAGTTTTCTATTTAAGTTACATTATAGTCCAAAGGCTATTCATCAGGAAATAAGGATTTGTTTTAAGTTTTTCATGAGTGCTAAAACTCAGTCTGGTTTTTTTTAAAAAAAATTGTTTAACCACATCAGTTAACAAACATGGATACATATATACTATAATGTTATTGTTTTAGTTAAATAAATGGTTTGAATTGTTATTAAGGAAATGATTATTTTTCACCTTCCAATAAAGTACAACAGAAAAGTTGTCCAAATATAAACAGAAAAGTTGTCCAAATATATACTTTTGAAACCTCACAATAATTTCATAACTATCTGTTTATGTATTTCTAATAGTATAAACAAATCAGTAATTTTTGCTATAACTGTAAAAACAACTCTGAAAATTTATTATTCCAAAAACAAACTTTCATCTGGTTGTACAGTGGTACCTCGAGTTACAAACATCTCAGCTTACAAATGCTTCAGGTTACAAAGTCCGCTAACCTGGAAGAGTTACCTCAAGTTGAGAACTTTGCCCCAGGATGAGAATGGAAATTGTGTGCCAGTGGCGCAGCGGCAGCAAGAGGCCCCAATAGCGAAAGCACGCCACTAGTTAAGAACAGTTTCAGTTTTCAGGTTAAGAATGGACCTCCAGAAGGAATTAAGTTTGTAACCAGAGGTACCACTGTAAATATTAAGATTATAGTGGCAAGAATGAGTCTTTCTGTTAAAAACACAGAGACAAAAACTGATTTAAATCAAGTCTTACTGACTAGTGATTTAAATCGTGACTTAAATCAAATCCACCCTGATCCGGAGATTGAAAATTCAGTACTGGTGCAAAACAACAACAACTTTCAAAATCATTCCATCCGGTTGTTTCTTCTAGTGAAGCTCCAGAACCAAAAAGCAACTCCTGCCTGGAGGAGAAGAAAAGCCCAGAGAGAAAACATATTGGGAACAAGCACATGGGATGTTCGACGCTTCAGTTCCCCCCTCCTGCGTGGGTAACGCTGCGCTTTAAATTGTCTCAGCTCCACTTCACACAAGTTCAGCACAATATGAGTTATGTCGCGCCACTGTAACGCCTCATTTGGTCCTAAGCCACGGAGATGAAATCCCTCATATGAACTAGAAGTGCAATTTTTGTTAAAAAAAACCCCGCAGAATATTCCAGGCCCAGGCAGGCCCTCTAAAGAACCCAGATGTGTGGCCAGCTGCTAAAGTACGCAGGAGGAGTCTAGGGGCTGGTCTTACAGCCTATTTTTATGGAAGTTAAAATGCATAGGCTTCTATCTTTTATAAATGTTTAATACGGCACTGCTAAACAGACGACATGCTAGAAATCTCTCCGCAGCCTTTGAACTGAATAATATATTCTTAATATCATACCATAACAGATGTAATCCATTGGGCATGACACCATATGGTTTAAAAAGAGAACTCTTGGAAGAAACCCTGGCGTTTGCTACTCTTGGAATTCTGTATCAGCTAGGATGGCTCTGAGGGTAACAGTTGCTGAAATCCAGGAAGAGTTCACAGTACAGCGTATTTCAGCAATAACGTTGCAAAATGTGTTTGGCACACAATACCACCAGCATCCATTAGAGGTTAGAGGCTTTAATTCTTTATTTATCATAATTTATATTTTTGATTATGGGGGGAAGGGACACACACCCAGGGGAAAACACACTTATGAAATATTTTCTTTCAGAACGAGTAAAATGCTTTTAAACTTCTCTTTTTTTAATGCAAGACTCTGAAGAGCGTTAGATAATGGTAACTGTGACATGGAAAGCACTCAGATCCAAGACAAATTTCTCCACCACCTGCCATCTTTGTGAGAGGTGTGTAAAGCAGGGATTTCCAAAGATCGAGGTTTACATAGTCAAAAATGGCACTGTCCTTTCTTAAGAAGTTACAGGTAGGTAGTCACGTTGGTCTGCCATAGTCGAAACAAAATAAATAAAATAAAATAAATTCCTTCCAGTAGCACCTTAAAAAGGGACCCCTGACCATTAGGTCCAGTCGTGACCGACTCTGGGGTTGCGGCGCTCATCTCGCTTTATTGGCTGAGGGAGCGGTACCTATTTATCTACTTGCACTTTGACGTGCTTTCGAACTGCTAGGTTGGCAGGAGCAGGGACCGAGCAATCGGAGCTCACGCCGTCGCAGGGATTCGAACCACCGACCTTCTGATCGGCAAGTCCTAGACTCTGTGGTTTAACCCACAGCGCCACCCGCGTCCATATCCCAGTTGCACCTTAGAGACCAACTAAGTTAGTTATTGGTATGAGCTTTCGTGTGCATGCACACTTCTTTAGATAGACATCTGAAGGCAGCCCTGTCTAGGGAAGTTTTGAATGGCTGATGTTTTAATGTATTTTTTAATCTTTTGTTGGAAGCTGCCCAGAGTTGCTAGGGAAACCCAGTTAGATAAGCGGGGTATAAATTATTATTATTATTTATTATTATTATTATTATTATTATTATTATTATTATTATTATTATTATTATTATTATTATTCCGAGGTATCAGTGAAGTGGGTGAATGCCAAGGTTTACAGAAGTATCAATTTTTAAAAGAAATATTTTGGGGACACACCCTAAAACACTCCAGCAGGGACTAAGCATGCTCTATAGTCATAGAACACTGATAGCTGGTAAATATAATGGGGATGGGGAGTGGGGGTAATGGATGGGGAGTGGGGATAATGGCTGGCAGCAGTCATGGAAGATGTACATGGGTGGACTCAAGGACAGCCACACATATATCCAGTTATAGCACAATACAGTGGTACCTTGGTTTACATACGCTTCAGTTACAGACTCCGCTAACCCAGAAATAGTGCTTCAGCTTAAGAACTTTGCTTCAGGATAAGAACAGAAATCAGGCTTCGGCGGCGCAGCAGCAGCAGGAGGTCCCATTAGCTAAAGTGGTGCTTCACGTTAAGAACAGTTTCAGGTTAAGTACGGACCTCCAGAATGAATTAAGTACTTAACCTGAGGTACCACTGTACTGGTTGAAGACCTGTGGGCTTCACCTAGGCTTCTGATTGCTGCAAAAACAGAAGTTTGGTCTAAATGACTCTGACAGAAAACATGGGGGGCCAAAAATATGGCTTGCATGCTTTTATTTTGAAAAAGCTCTACCTCACTGAAAGAATAAGTTTCGCACGTAAAAATTTAAACCCATAAAAATTTAGTTCGGGTGTAAACTTGTGGATCCATGTGAGTTGCGTACTATTTCAGGAGCACCTCAGTGTTAGAAATATTTCACATTCTTGTCTTCAAGAACCTGAGTGATTTGCATTTCTCAAACACACACCCCCTAGCATAAAAAAACAGCCTTGGACTGATATAGGTCTCTACTGCAATCTCAATCTCTCTCATCTTTCTACTAATGTGTCGTGAAAAAGAAAAAACTCCCCTAAAATTCTGCCTCCCTTCTATTATTATAAGCTTTATGATAGCTTTAAAGTTTCAGATTGATCCTCTCTATATTGTAAAATGTTTTGTATGCTTTTGCGTGTGTCATCAGAAGCGATAGCCTTGTGGAGCAGAATTCCATTAAGTCACACAAGATGTTACAAAAAATACTATCTTGACATTGTGACACATTTTATGTAAAGCAGCTCCAATTAAAACTTTTGAGAAGTCAAACGAAAAACCTGGAAAAGTCTCCCTGGCAAAAGATGATAGCTTTCTCCAGTCACCCTAAGCATCTGACTCTGGAATCAGCAAAGTTTTATCTATCATAAATTTATCATTCTACAACCTGACTTGTTCTAGGTGCCTTTCAAGGGAAAATTGTGGTTAATTAAAGAGGGGGGCTGAGGAATTGAAGGCCATTATATAAAACCAAGGAAACGGCTCAGGTGCAATGTAGTAGAAGATGCCCCAGAACATGCAATGAAATCCTTTACTTGTCTACTCAGAAGTAAGTCCTAATGAGTTCAATAGGATTTACTCCCATGTAAGCGGGTGTGGAATTGCATCCTATGGCGCTCTCTCTCTCTCTCTCTCTCTCTCTCTCTCTCTCTCTCTCTCTCTCTCATGTTCTTCAAGAAGCAACACAGAACCTGATAGTGGGCAGCAGTTGCAAAATTCAATCTTTTGATTTTAAGAAGTACCACAACATTCTAGTCCTCATGCTTCCAAAGGTATGCTAGAAGCATGTTAGGCAACGCCTGACAAAATCTCAGAAGCCAGAGGACTTTCTTAATGAAATATTTAGTGTTCAGAAGACAAGGCAGGTGTGGCCTTCTTCAACAAAAGAATACACGCACACACACACAGAGAGAGAGAGAGAGAGAGAGAGAGAGAGAGAGAGAGAGAGAGAAAGAAATCCTTGACTTGCATATTTATACAGGTTAAATGGCCCACATTTTAGGGTGTGCACAAATCCACAGCTGAATTACTTTGGGACAGTAGACACACTCCTGCAACCTTGCATAATGGTTATTTTAAAGGGCCAAGTTCACATTGCTCAGTTCCTTCATCAATCATACATAAAAAGAGCTCTGGTGGCTCAGACCAAAGGCCTGCCTTGACCTCCCTTGACCAACTCCATTCTTTCTGCGGCACCCTGTGGGGCTCAGGAGCCCAGTTATGTCACCCTTTGCCTGCAGAGCTGGCAGCCTCTCACCCCTTTTTGAACACACTCCCTTGTGGAGTGTTCCCTCAGCTGCCTCTCCTCTCCCCTCTCCCTGAGAGTCCTCTGGGCAGTCGCTGCTGCCGCCCCCAGTCTCTGAGCCCCCTCCCCTGCCCTCAAAGAGGTGCCTCCTCACACTGTACCACAGAAGCCTGGGACTTGTCTGTCCGCTCCCAACAGCAAGGGCTGGCAGACTGGTTGGCTGGCCTCTCTCACCCCCAGGCCGCCTCAGCTCCTGGCAACCAGCACCCACTGGCCAGCCCCAGAGGCACCATTCTCTTGCACAGCTTGGAGCCAGGGCTGCTGCAACCAACAGCTGTGCAAGCCTCTGGGAGGCAGAGAGATGAGAGGGCATCAGAGGCAAGAGGGAAGGAAAGAGGGACCGAGGCCAGTGTTGCCCGCAGCTCCCCTGACCTCATTCAAGGCACCCCAGGGTGCCACGGCACACAGGTGGAAAACCACTAGCCTACCTAGTCCAGCATCATGTTTGCCAGAATGACCAACCAGATGTCTCTAGGAAGCCCTTTGGGAAGCCCACATACAGGCAACAGCCCTCTCTCACTGTTGTTGCCTGCCAGTTGGCATTCAGAGGCATGGGGCTTCTGATCCTAGAAGCTGTGGGGGCAAAAGCGAGCCCAGAAATCAGATAAATCTGTGTAAACCATAGCCATTTCCATCACTGTGGCCATGAGCTTGCTACATGTCCATGTCTTAGCCTCTGTCCACGCCTCCCTCCATAATGATAATTATTACAGTGGTACCCCTGGTTACGAACTTAATTCATTCCGGAGGTCCGTTCTTAACCTGAACCTGTTCTTAACCTGAGGTACCACTTTAGCTAATGGGGCCTCCCGCTTCTGCCACGCAATTTCTGTTCTCATCCTGAGGTAAAGTTCTTAACCTGAGGTACTACTTCCAGGTTAGCAGAGTCTGTAACCCAAAGTGTTTGTAACCTGAGGTGTTTGTAACCCGAGGTACCACTGTATTTGTACCCTGCCAATCTGACTGGGTTACCCCAGTCACTCTGGGTGGCTTCCAGCATATACAAAAACATAATTAAACATTAAAAACTTCCCTATAGAAGGCTGCCTTCAGATGTCTTCTAAAGGCTGTATAGTTACTTATCTCCTTGACATCTGATGGGAGGGTGTACTACACAGGGGTGGGCGCCACTACCGAGAAGGCCCTGTACCTGCCTGTGAATAATAACGTGGAGGAATCTAGCCACCCTCTTCAGACATTTCTTAAAATGTATCCAGCAAACACATGGGGGGGGGGGTGGAGTAGGAATTACAAAGCTAGCTCCGCCCCTGGCTTAGTTCTAGTGAATGAAAACATACACACATCTAATTTAGGCTACAAAATAAATCCACCCCCCCCCCAAAAAAGCAGCCCTCTGATCAAACTATAATTGATTAGGTGGGCTTTGGAATGTATGCTGAGGGGAGCTTAAACTTATCTATTTACCATTTTTTATAAACCACTCGCTACTTTATCCCTCACAGCAAGCCATGTTCAGTGTATTACAAAGTACATCTGTTTCCCAAGCGAGAACAATTGGAATATGATTCCGCCCCCCTCCCAAAAAGTAATGGGCAGATTAGAACAATTAAGCTAAGTATCTTAAGAGTTTTGATCCACAGTGAGAAATAAGCATCTGCAGATTTCCCCAAGACATCTGTTTTATTTGAGCTTGAAATTAATCTTCTGATCAGGTAACAATCATTTGAACATCACCATTAAGATGTAAGCTTATGAATGTTTGGCAAGTCAGATTGGCAAGTCAGATGGAACATAATGCAGGATCTGTACAGTTCAGGTATAGCATACGATTGCATCTTATGCGGTGGTTCGGTTCCAAGGGTTCTGGAAATACAGGGAAATTGTGCATACCCTAACCCTCAGAGCCACCCCACAGTAAGTGGGTGAAAAGGAGAAAGACAGAACCCCCAATACTCCCAGAACCCACATGCCTTGCCCAACAAGCAAACAAGGTGGATTATTAAAAAGGCCTATCCAGATTGCAAGTCTTAACACGGCATTATATTTTATACCCTTGGACTTTGTTTCAGAAAAAAGCAGAGCAGCCAGGAAAAGAGGGGGCAGAGAGAAAATGCAATGATCCTAATCTGTTTATTTTGTGCAGGACATCTGGGAAGCCGTGCAAGTCCATTAAGCAAAGTGAAAGAATTGGGTATATAAACTGTCATGGCCTTTGGCTAGTACAATAAAGTGATTGATTGATTGATTGATTGATTGATTGAGCACATTTGATTTTTTGAGTAAGTGCCATAGGTACTACCCTCTCTGACCATTTCCCCACTCCCAAGAGAAAGTACCCACACTTTGCCTTCCCAAGAGATCTGGGTAAAACTAAAGACATTACACTGAGCCTTGAAAAGCACATAAAGCTGAAAGAGGAAGTGGGAAAGTGAAATATACTCAGAGTCGAGAGTGGATTTCATGCTCTATATTCAGCTCATAGTGGTGAGGATGAATGAAAGTTTCCCCAAAGTATCTGCTTTATATACATTATTTACACAATGGGCTGCACGTGATTGGCTAATTCTGGAATTCTCCTGTAGGCAAATCAGGTTGTGGGTTCACTTCCATCTGGAGCTGGATTGGGTGGCTCCTGCAGACCAATCATACTGTGGCATTGTTCTAGGACCAATCAGACTGCTGCATTCTGAATCCTATTGTTCTAGAACCAATCAGACTGCTGCATTTTGGATCCTATTCAACTCAGTACATAACAGAAAGTGTCATTCTTCTAACTTCCTCTTTCAGCTCTATGTACTGAAGGAAAATGTAACCACCCTCAGCACCTCAGGACCAAGGAAGCAATGACTAGGGAGGCTCTGGGGCTTCATGAATGCTAGGTTTAAACGTTGGCTACCTTCTTCCCACTTGAAAAGCACACTGAACGGAAAGAGGAAGCTGGAAAATTGATACTGTTTCCCATTTCCTCTTTCAACTCCATGTGCTTTCAAGGCTCAGATTGATTCTGCTAGATCTACCTTGATCCCTTGTGAAATGATGTGTGCACTTCCACACTTTCTCTCTTTCTGTCCTGGAGGGGATGCTAATCCAATGGAGAGAAGTGACCAAAGGTAGTGTTGACCGCAGCACTCATTCGAAAATCCAAACATGACCACAGGTCTAAAAAGGTTGGCAACTTCTGCATGGAATCTGATGCAAAAGTAACTACAAACAATGCCTCCTGGTACTACCGAGTCAACCTGTGCACCCTTGTCTCCCCAATCAAGCAAATATATGTGACTACAAAGCACAACATCACCTTGCAAGTAGCTTACTAAATTTGAAGGCGCAAAGTACTTAAAACAAGACCTAAACCCACCAAGCTCTTTGGTTTGACACTGAACTGATAATATCTGGCAGTGCACCATAGCTCATTATAAATAATTGGTTTTATAAAGTGTATCTGATTTATGGAACAGCACATTAAAAATGGTGGGGGTGGGAATCAAGTAGGGTTAATAGAAAAAAATTTGCTCAGGAAAGCATGAACAGGAGTTCTCAGTGGCCAGCTCAATGGATGAACTCCACATCCTACATTCAAAAATGCAATTTAACTTCTTTACCAAAAGAAAGCAGCTTGAACACATTGTAATTTATTCCCAGTATACTGCTAAATGATAACTAATACCATTACTAATCCATTATCCACAAAATATTTATTTTCAGTTAATTTCATTAAGCATTTCAATGCATCTTAATATTATGCTCGTTTGATAGAGACAAGTTGCTCACACTTACAAATTCTAATCCACTTTGCAAGGAACCATTCATCTTGAAGACACCATTCTGCCTGGCCCAATCCAGTCTGATTATGCAGAGTTTTACAAATGAACCGTAGTGCCAAAAGTAGAGTGAGGATACGCCCTCACCTACTAGCCAGTGTAATTCAAGCTGACACTAGCCATTTGGCAGAAACCATGGGATTCCCAGTTCTATGCTTGTGTGTCTGAAGCTTAGACTGGGAGGAGTCACCAGCAAAGATGAGGTAGTGAGTGAGAGGCATGGAATGCACTTGGGAGGCAAAGATGGCATTGATATTCCTCTTTGCTTAATGCATTGAGTCTACCTAAGAAGAAGAGGAGGAGTTTGGATTTTATATCCCGCTTTATCACTACCCAAAGGAGTCTCAAAGCGGCTAACATTCTCCTTCCCCTCCCTTCCTCACAACAAACACTCTGTGAGGTGAGTGGGGCTGAGAGACTTCAGAGAAGTGTGACTAGCCCAAGGTCACCCAGCAGCTGCATGTGGACGAACAGGGAATCAAACCCAGTTCACCAGATTATGAGTCCACTGCTCTTAACCACTACACCACAGAGGCTCTCAAGGTACTGGGCTCTCAAGGTACCTAAACATTAACAATCTTCTCATGGCAGTCCTGTTGAAACGGAACCACTTCAGACTGCGTGTATCTGAATACTCCTCTTAAAAAAACCCCACTCTCTGAATGGATGCAACACAACAAGGAGAAATGGAAGAATCCACTTCCCCTACAATGCTAATAATTAGGAATATGTATGTGTGGAAGCATTCAAACACACCATTGTCCATCCACAGTTTGAAGCAGACCATGGAATTGCTCTAAAATTGTAGACAGGCATGCAAGTGGCAGCAAAGACTGAAAGAAAGAGCAGGACAAAATTTTGAAAGTTAAACACATCCACACACCAAAGGCTGAGAAGAGTAAGCGGAAGCTAAGACTTTTCCAAAATATTACACGTCATAAACATTCACTCTTAAGTAAATTATTGGTCTAATTGTAGGTGTAATTACCCATCAAATGTGAAAGGTTTGGGCTATGCACTCCGCTTCACTGAACATTTATTTTTGTGCTCCATGAATCTGGATGGGAAGATCATATGGAGGCAGAATTAATTAATTTTCTCTTTGACTGACTTGATAGCTGACCTCGTGACAGAGAAATAATTTTCCACCAAAATATTGGTGAGTGAGTCTTCTCTAACTATTTAGGCTGTAACCACCTTCAGCAGAGCCCCTGTGATCTGATTCTGAACATCTGAATTGAATGTGCAGAACCAGCGAGGTTCTAGTATTTTTCGGAGACCCCCCTGCTCTAGGGATGCAAGCACATTTTGCCACATAAACCAACCTGTCTCGGAGATATGTAAGAAAAATTATAATAGAATCTACAACATGTGGAAGCAAGGATTTCATTGTTATAAGGGTTAACATTTCCATACACAGCCAGGATTGCATACAAAGCCCAAAAGATAACATTGTAGTTCAGATTTTTGCACCATTTGAAAGCATTGATTTCCACAATGTAATAGGGGGAAATCTGCTAGCCAGTTGACTGGGACTGGTTGAACTGTGATGGTGTACATGGAAAAGCTGGTGAAGTGATGGCCTCTCCAAGGAAATTGGCTGAACTAAGTGGCAATTCACTTTTTTCATCTCAGCTTAACAACAAAAATGTGATAGAACCGAAGTTGTGTAAATGTAATTTAACATGACCCTTCTCAATGCCAAATATTACTGATCCCATTTTGGGCAAGTTTTAAAGACACCCTTCACTAATTCTAGTTCTCTATTGCCAAAGTCTAAATCCTATGATACACACACACACCCAAAAAAATGGGAACATTAGGAAGTGGGCATGTATTTTGCTTCTTGATTAGGATGTTGTTGTTGTTGCTGTTTAGTCGTTTAGTCGTGTCCGACTCTTCGTGACCCCATGGACCAGAGCACGCCAGGCACTTCTGTCCTCCACTGCCTCCCGCAGTTTGATCAAACTCATGCTGGTAGCTTCAAGAACACCATCCAACCATCTCATTCTCTGTCGTCCCCTTCTCCTTGTGCCCTCTATCTTTCCCAACATCAGGGTCTTTTCCAGGGAGTCTTCTCTTCTCATGAGGTGGCCAAAGTATTGGAGCCTCAGCTTCACGATCTGTCCTTCCAGTGAGCGCTCAGGGCTGATTTCCTTCAGAATGGAGAGGTTTGATCTTCTTGCAGTCCATGGGACTCTCAAGAGTCTCCTCCAGCACCATAATTCAAAAGCATCAATTCTTCGGCGATCAGCCTTCTTTATGGTCCAGCTCTCACTTCCATACATCACTACTGGGAAAACCATGGCTTTTACTATACGGACCTTTGTTGGCAAGGTGATGTCTCTGCTTTTTAAGATGTTGTCTAGGTTTGCCATCGCCTTTCTCCCAAGGAGCAGGCGTCTTTTAATTTCGTGACTGCTGTCACCATCTGCACTGATCATGGAGCCCAAGAAAGTTAAATCTCTCACTGCCTCCATTTCTTCCCCTTCTATTTGCCAGGAGGTGATGGGCCCAGTGGCCATGATCTTTGTTTTTTTGATGTTGAGCTTCAGACCATATTTTGCGCTCTCCTCTTTCACCCTCGTTAAAAGGTTCTTTAATTCCTATTCACTTTCTGCCATCAAGGTTGTGTCATCTGCATATCTGAGGTTGTTGATATTTCTTCCGGCAATCTTTATTCCGGCTTGGGATTCATCCAGCCCAGCCTTTCGCATGATGAATTCTGCATATAAGTTAAATAAGCAGGGAGACAATATACAGCCTTGCCGTACTCCTTTCCCAATTTGGAACCAATCAGTTGTGGAAGCTGGAACCTAACGAGTTAAGCTTTTCCCATGATGCTACACCATTCTGACGTCATTTTTAGAAGCTCGGGCGGAGCTTGGGCAAAGTTTGCCAGTCCCACTTCGAACTTTGTGGGGAAAAGACGTGGGCTTGGAATGGCTGCTAATAGCCCTGGAAAATCCTGAGAAATGTTGGAAATAAATGCTGTATATAGACAAACGGGACTCTGTGTGTTTGTCGGGAGCTGAATCCAGTTGGTGACAGTTTACAACGCTGTGCGAAACTCTGCTGACCGTGACGAAGAGGTGGAAGCGTGCCGGGCAGCAATAAACCGCTAATCGAGGTGTGTAAATCAATTAGCGGGGGTCACGGCTGATAAAATACGTCACAGGTTATGGGACCCATAAATTACCGCTTGTAAAACTGTCGCGGGAGCTGTAAAAACTCTGCGGTGTCGAGCAGAGGCTTTGATCTGCTGTGTCGGCAAACAAGCAAGCGGCAGCTGCAAGACGCAGAGAAGTGCCTGCGTTGCTGTGGAGCCAAGTTGCAGAGAACAGCTGAGGTATCGTTTCTCCACGGAGCTGAGGAGCCGGAGGAGCTGGTGCGTTTGTAAGTACAGCTTGGGGCCCCTTTGGGAGAACGGAAAGAGATGGCGGACGGCCATGAATCATTCTCCGTACCCTTCGAAAAATTAAACGGCCAAAATTGGGGAGAATGGAGCAGAAAGCTGAAGGCCTGGCTGGTAGCCAAGGGTCTGTGGGACGCGGTCCTAGGGCCTCCACTGCCTCAGCCAGCAGCCGGAGCTGCAGCAGCAGTAATTGCAGATGCGCATGCTTCGCGGAGGAAAAATCAGAAAGCCCTGGGAGCTATAGTGCTCAGTTTGGAGGGTTCACAGTTGCCCCATGTGGAGGGTTTGGAAACTGCGCATGAAGCTTATGCTGCTCTTGAAAGAGTGCACCACAGGACCACGGCTGGTGCTAAAATCCATACCACCAGGCGGTTGTTTGAAATGAAGCTACGTCCAGGTGGGGACATAAGACAACATGTTACAGAGATGCTCTCTGTGTTTAATGAACTGCGGCTGGTGCAGGTGAACTTTACTGATGAATTGAAGGTTTATATTTTGCTAAGCTCTCTGGACAAAAGTTATGACAATTTATGTCTAACTTTGGAATCTATGAATCCGCAAGATCTGACTTTGGCCTACGTCACAGGACGCTTGGCTGACGAACAGGAGAGACGGCTCAGGGAGAGCAAGTCTGGCGCAGCAAGCTCCACCGGGAGAAAGGGGGGGGCGAAGCAAGATGAGAGCTTTGTTCAGGCTTTTGCAGCTCGTCGGTGTTACGTGTGTGGTTCTCACGGGCATTTGAAAAGAGACTGCCCACAGAAAGCGAGAGCAGCTGGGCAGGAAGCCTTCAAGGACACCTACCATGGAAATCATCAGGGTTTCCATGGGAACCAGTCTGGGAGACAAGGCCAGCCTGGGAACGCAAGAGGAGGACGTGGAAAACAACGTGAGGAGACGTATCAGATAGCAGCGAGCATGGCTTTGTTCGAAGACGGCTGTGTGGAAAATTCCCAGTTTCGCTTTGTTATTGACTCTGCTGCTAACCGCAATTTGATTCCAGAGACACCTGCTGTTGAGAGGTGGAAGTGCACGGCAATACCTGCCGGGAAATCTGTACTGTTTGCAAATGGACAGAAAGGAAATCTGACTAACGTTGTAAATCTGCATTTTCGTGTTTTGCAGGAAACGCTGGAGTGTTGTACCGTTCCTGGGTTGCACCACTGTCTGTTATCTGTGCCTTATTTACTGAAAAAGGGATTTACGTTTTCTTTTCAGGATGATGTGTGCACAATCTCCAAAGGAGGGAGGATGCTTGCCAAGGTTAAAAAGGGGCAGAATGATCTTTTCATTCTTAAAACGTCTCTGGAGGGTGAGGGGAAGGTTGAGAAAGCACAAGCCCTGTGTACTGAGATTCCCGCTCAAGTGCAATGTGCACATATTTGGCATGCTAGGACGGCTCATAGTTCAGTAGAAGAACTACAGGTGCTGCCGGAAGTTTCCAAAGGGTGTAAGATTTCAGAATGTGGACATGATGTAAGTTGTGAAACTTGCAAGCTGGCAAAGATAAAAGGATGCGGTTATCCAAAGATTGAGAGGATAACCACTAGGCCTTTTGAACAAATTCATGTAGATTTGTGGGGTCCTGTGAAGGAACCAAGTCTGGGAGGGTCAAGATATCTGCTCTCAATGCAGGATAATTTTACCCAGAATTCCTGGACACATGGTCTCAAATCCAAGGATGATGCAGCACAGCTGATCAAACGTTGGATTGAGGAGGTGGAACAAAAGTTTTCCACCAAAGTGCAAGCTGTCACAAGTGACAGGGGAGCTGAGTTTACAGGTTCTGCTTTGCAGAAGTACTTTCGCAAGAAAGGAATACGTCACACAGTGACTGCACCCAATCAGGGGGGGAAGGCAGAGCAGATGAGTCAGGCTCTGGTTAAAACTGCTCAGGTGTTGCTGAAAGATTCTGGGTTACCTCCAAGGTTTTGGTTGGAGGCAATCAAGTATGTGAGCTTCACCTGGAACCGCACCTACAATTCCATGGTAGGGGACACACCGTTTGGGCTGTTGCATGGCAGGAAACCCCAGATTCATTTTTTACGCAGGTTTGGATCGCTTGCTTCTGTGTCAGTACCTGCTGCGTTGCAGGGGCCAGATGGATCCAAGTTCCGGAAAATGATCTTCTGTGGGTATGAGCCAACAGCAAATGCGTGGAGATTTGCATTTCCATCAGGTGATCAGAGTAAGTTACTGATCAGCAAACACGCTGAGTTCTATGAGCAGGATGAAAAGTCAAAACCTGCTACCAAGCGTGATGTTCTTTCAGAATGTCTCTCTGATTCAGAACAGGAAGATTCTGAGGGGGAAGAGGGGGAGGAAGGAGAAACTGAGTCTGATGATGACGATCAGGGAACTGACCAAAGTCAGGAGCAGGAGGAGGTATCTGTAGTTTCTCCACAGGTTAAGAGAACACCCAAAAGCGAGCCCAGTTCTCCGGTAAGTGTAATGGAGAAGGTCCGAAAACGTTTTAAGTCAGAAGGGGAATCCCGTGAGGATGAGGACACAGGTTCTGGTGGCAGTGAGTCAGAGGTTACATCTGAGTTTGTGCCCAGAAGATCTAGTCGCTCAACGAAAGGAATTCCGCCGGACAGGTACCAGGCGACAAGCGCATGGGCCTGGTTCACACAGTGTGATTCTGGGAGTGTTGAAGGGGTTCAACGGGTGCCTGGGAAAGATGCTGGAAAAGAGCACAAGGCAAAGGGGAAGGTGTTGAACTCAAAAGGGTCTTGTCAGAAGGTGCAGCAAGGGGGGGTGTGGAAGCTGGAACCTAACGAGTTAAGCTTTTCCCATGATGCTACACCATTCTGACGTCATTTTTAGAAGCTCGGGCGGAGCTTGGGCAAAGTTTGCCAGTCCCACTTCGAACTTTGTGGGGAAAAGACGTGGGCTTGGAATGGCTGCTAATAGCCCTGGAAAATCCTGAGAAATGTTGGAAATAAATGCTGTATATAGACAAACGGGACTCTGTGTGTTTGTCGGGAGCTGAATCCAGTTGGTGACAGTTTACAACGCTGTGCGAAACTCTGCTGACCGTGACGAAGAGGTGGAAGCGTGCCGGGCAGCAATAAACCGCTAATCGAGGTGTGTAAATCAATTAGCGGGGGTCACGGCTGATAAAATACGTCACATCAGTTGTTCCATATCCAGTTCTAACTGTAGCTTCTTGTCCCACATAGAGACTTCTCAGGAGACAGATGAGGTGATCAGGCACTCCCATTTCTTTAAGAACTTGCCATAGTTTGCTGTGGTCAACACAGTCAAAGGCTTTTGCATAGTCAATGAAGCAGAAGTAGATGTCTTTCTGGAACTCTCTAGCTTTCTCCATAATCCAGCGCATGTTTGCAATTTGGTCTCTGGTTCCTCTGCCCCTTCGAAATCCAGCTTGCACTTCTGGGAGTTCTCGGTCCACATACTGCTTGAGCCTTCCTTGTAGAATTTTAAGCATAACCTTGCTAGCATGTGAAATGAGTGAAACTGTGTGGTAGTTGGAGCATTCTTTGGCACTGCCTTTCTTTGGGATTGGGATGTAGACTGATCTTCTCCAATCCTCTGGCCACTGCTGAGTTTTCCAAACTTGCTGGCATATTGAGTGTAGCACCTTAACAGCATCATCTTTTAAAATTTTAAACAGTTCAGCTGTTTAATCTTGATTAGGATACCTGAATGTAAATGTTTGAATAGTCAGAGTTACATCTCATTCAAGGCAAATAAGGAGAAACTGCAACTCAAGTTCGGTGTAATACAAAAACAAATGCAACTACTCCAGTGAGTGAAAGTACAGGAATGGGACCTTCATTTGGGATACATATTCATTTGGTAGACAAACTTTGTATACAAAGAAGGTATAGTGCATTCTGTTCAGTTGTTGTTGGAGAATCTGCAGACTTTTTAAGATCAGCCTCCCACATACACACGCTGCCCAAACAACAAAGAATTGTTTTAAACACTCCAGGGCCAAATGAGGATTATCCTGCCCATGCATTTGATTTTCTTTTTTAAAGTACATAATATTTCAGCAGGGTTGGAATCAATAAAATCAATATGCACTACTTTCCTTTGGGCTACATCCTAGAAGCTCAACCTGCCTAATATCCAAACTGCCGGGAGATTAAAGGTCCTGTCCTGGAAAAGGTTATGAATGTTTATTCAAACCCAAAATGGGCTCAGATGGCCATGCATCAGCCGGCAGAAAGTTAATGATCTACAGATTCCAATCACAGGATGAGTTAGAACTGAAGTTACTTCTGCTTTTAAGTTTAATCAGCAAGTTATTTTTTTGCCAACCAGTGTAGCTTTTTAGAAGAGAGTTTTTATTTTAAGACTAACACTCTGAGCCCCATAAAGTGACACATCGGCAAACTGCTGCTGCGCCGCCAGACAAGTGCAAACTGGCTTTATGTTGGCATCCCATACCAATCTGTCATGTCTGGCCATCAGCCTGAATCATCTTTATGATGCCAGCAGCATGCACCATCGCAAGTTCATATATGTATACAATTACACAGAGGTGTCACAGAAATGGTGGAAGACCCAGTCTGCAGGCTTTTCAATCCCAAGAGCCAGCTACTAGGTGACATCCTGTGCGAGAGATAGAATGTGAGGATGTTTCCAGGAAACTGGAAACAACACTCTGGGAGTCCTTTTTTTGCTATGGCATCATTTAGGTGATCCAGTAGTTCTGGTTGAGAAACCATCCCTGCCCGCTTTGGATTTTGCCCCAAGCTTGTTTCATTTGCCCAGCTGCTTGTTACGCCCAACTTGCATGATTTTTGATAAATACAATAAAGAAAATGAGTAACTTTTCACCATAGCCTAGAACTATGAGTAGGGTTGCATATAATGAAAGCACATTATTTTCCCCAAAGAATCACAGAAGCTGTAGTTTGTCAAGGGTGCTGCGAATTGTAGCTACTTGAAGGATAAAATATAGTTCCCAGGATTCTTGGGGGGGGGGGAATGGCACTTTAAATGTATGGTGTGTACGCACCCATAATGTGATTCTATTCCGCACTGCAGTTCATATGTAGCACCCTCTGCCCATACCATAGTATGGTTTGGACTGTAGTTTACGGATTTGGAAAGAAGGCAGTTGTGTAAGCAGGAGTGCCATTTTGGCTGTGTCATTCATTTGATCAAAGGCATCTAGAAACTGCTTGGTATTTTTAAAATGTCATAGTCAAGTCTACCATGGGCCCTACTGTCCAGGAATGCCAGAATCAGCCACATCTAAGCTATTAGTGATACCCACAATGCAAAGTAGCCAAGCATGCCTTGTGAATGCATGGCTCTAAATGAGTGTGAAGGACTTGCTGACCAGGCCCACTTTTGGTCTGTGAGTGCTACATTCAAGCTCAGCTTTTACGTCATTCATTCATCCTTTCCAGTCTCATAGAGTTCCAACAGCCTTTGACAGTCAAAGGCAACGAGGATTGGGGGTGAGGAGTGAAGAGAAAGGTAGATATCTAATGGCTCCCTTTCTCCCTTACCAATATAAAGAACATGGATGTGCAATGTAAACAGATTGGCTTATTTATTTTTTGCTGTTCCCCACATATAGGCAAGGAACTTCCAACAATTTAAGCATGGGCAAGCAGAAACAATAATGTGTCTTTGGCACAACTGAAATGTGTTCATTTTAGATGCATTTGAGTTGGCAGAGGAGGGCACAACTAACACGGCCAGAGCAAGGAGCTTATTATGCACCCACTAAACCTTTCCCACAGGATGTGGTTATTGCAATCAAACCTCATCGACTTGGCAATGAGGGTTCCAAGTTCCCCTTGCAAGGTTAGAAAACCATGGCTTTTCATTGGTCCAAAAACTTACCCTCCCCACTCTCTGAACTGGTAAAAAAGGTCACCGGAGAAGAGAGCCAGTTTTGACTCCATTCTAATATATAACAGACCCGGAGGCAAGTTAAGCACGTTAAGTCAGGGCAATGCTGGGCATTTTACATTCTGTTATTTAATGTCTATTGGTGTAGAACTTGAACTCATTTTCTTCCCTTTTATGTATCCTCACCCGTTGGATCTCATTAAAGCTTGTTAAAGTTCCTTTATTTTAACCGGCTTCTCTGTGCTTAAGCTCATTCTCCCCAGAAGCAGGGTGGCTGGCATGCCAAAGCCAGTAGGTGAGAGGCAGACACCTCTGTCAGATAACAGGTAAAGGTGCAACAGGATGTGGTAGCAGCAGGGCTCTTCAGGGCAGTGCTTCTAAGAGGGAGGATTCTAAGAGCTGGCCTATGCAGTGGAGAGTGCCACTAACACACACAGCTTGAAAAGGGGAGCAGACAAATTAAAGTAGCATCCATCTCTTATTGACTACCAGTCATGACGGCTATAAGGAATCTAGATTTTCAGAGACAATAATATCAGCAGCAACAATTCAATTTATAGGTCATTTGACAGTCTCCAAACAACTTGCAAAATAAAAAAAACAACAACCGTGGCATGAAATCAGGAAAAAGTATGATGCATTACAATAAAAGCAATGCGTTAAAACCTACAAACCAAACCAAACAAAATGGCAGCAAAAAACATGCCACCAGAAGGCAGCAAAATTATCTTAAACCATCAAATGCCTTGGAGAAGAGGCATGCTTTTACTTGGGGTTGAAAGGATGTTAATGATTGTGCCAGGTGGACCTCAAAGGAAGGATCATTCCACAACTGAAAAGACCCTCTCTCTTGTTGCAACCTCTTGAAACTTCTCACAGCAGGAAACCAGGGAAAGGCCCCAAATAAAGACGGAAGGGTCTAGATAGGCACTCCAAAATATATTGGGGACCTGAACTTTATAGGTCACAAACAAAACTTTGAATTCAAGTTGGAAAACCAGTTGCCAGGGAGCGACTGCAGAAAATACCTGATGCCTTCAAGCCTTGTTTGTATGTTTCCCAGAGGCATCTGTTTGCTGGCTTTGGGAAGCAGGATAGATACTGGACTAGTAGATAGACCTATACTCTGATATAGGAAGACTTTCACAGTTCTTATTCATACACATAGAACACTTTGAGATTTTGAATGCTCTCCCCCTTGTTAACTGAATATAAGGCAAGTATACTAATACCATGGGACGCAGGTGGCGCTGTGGGTTAAACCACAGAGCCTAGGACTTGCCAATCAGAAGCTTGGCAGTTTGAATCCCCGTGACGGGGTGAGCTCCCATTGCTCGATCCCTGCTCCTGCCAACCTAGCAGTTCGAAAGCACGTCAAAGTGCAAGTAGATAAATAGGTACCGCTCTGGCGGGAAGGTAAATGATGTTTCCGTGCGCTGCTCTGGTTTGCCAAAAGCGGCTTAGTTATGCTGGCCACATGACCTGGAAGCTGTACGCCAGCTCCCTTGGCCAATAAAGCGAGATGAGTGCTGCAACCCCAGAGTTGGTCACGACTGGACCTAATGGTCAGGGGTCCCTTTACCTTTATGCTAATACCATGTGCCACAAAAAATGTTGTTATTATTTCTGAAGGCAGCCCTATTCAGAGAAGTTATTTACGGTTAATGTTGTGTCCTTAATATTTTGTTGGAAGCTGCCAAGAGTGGCTGGGGCAACCCAGCCAGATGGGCAACATATAAATAATAAAATTGTTGTTGTTGTCATTTAAATTTGTATATAGCCCTTCATCTGAATATCACTGGGAAGTTCACAACATGAAAATACAAAAGGAAAAGACAAACTACATCATAAAACAGGAACAAAACAAAACCATGATCCCACTCCCTTAAACACAATGAAAAGGCCATAGAACATCAGCCAAAGGCCTGGTTACAGAGAAACGTTTTCACTTGGAGCCTAAAGATGTGCAATGAAGGTGTCAAGTGAGCCATTCTGGGAAGAGCATTCCACCAATGGAGAGCCACTGCAGAAAAGGCCCATTTTCATGCTGCCATTCTCTGGACCTCTCATGGAGCCAAAGATCTCACCTATAAAGTTATCTGCCCCATTGTATCTCTCTGCCAGAGTTAACAATGCTGGGCTTGCCTTCTAATCAAGTGGCATGTCCAGATCAGGGATTCATGAAGACATAAAGAGGCAAATGACTCTCAGGACAGAAAAGTAATCCTTTTCAGGCTGGAACATAGAACATGCCTCCAATTTTAAATTCAGTAACACTGATACAGAAGTACAGTCGTACCTTGGATCTCAAATACCTTGGTTCCTGAACAAATAGGCTCCCAAACGATTGAAACCTGGAAGTGAGTATTCCTGTTTTCAAACAATTTTTGCAAGCTGAACGTCTGGCATGGCTTCCGCAGCTTCCGATTGGCTGCAGGACACTCCTGCAGCCAATCAGAAGCTGCACCTTGGTTTTCTAACAGTTCCGGGACTCGAAGAGACTCTCAAAATGCATTCTGTTCAAGAACCAAGGTACTACTGTATATATATTTGGGGACACCAGGCATGTGGAGTAGAACTGTTGTGGACAGTGGGGGTGACTAAAACAAAGCAATCCTCCTGTTAGACTGGGAATATCCCCTCACTCATCCAGTTTAGGATATTCCACCAATCTTTGACAGAGTTTCTTTTCTTTCAGCAAAGTAAGCGGCTCATGTCTATGTCAAGAGAAGCTTTAATAATAAAGAAAACGGTAATACAACAACATGCTACTGAGAGAAACAGAAACAACCTCATGAGGCAAGAACGACAGTTGGCCTCTCTAACAGAACTTAATTGAACACGCAAAGGGAGGGGCTGATTCCGGAGCACAACACAAAAGCCCCACCCACCAGATGCCAGACACACTACTAATCCAATTAATCCCCAGTGTTTTACTTACGAGAACAGACATTGCTGCTTCCCTTAGTGCTTATATAAATCCCACAACCATTTTAATAAGTGAAGTAAGAAAGGGAAACGAAACACACAAATATGCCTACTCAGAGATATTTGTTAGCGATTACATTATAAGAATACTGAACAAATCACAACAGAGAAAACTGCTGAGGAGGAAAGGAAAATAAAAATGGTCCCGATCAATGGGACAAAAGCAGAAGCTGCATCCAATTTATTTATTTATTTATTTATTTATTTATTTTTTACTTTCAGCTGATCTTCGTTTTCTTCTCTTTCCAGGTCCATAAGACGGCAATCTTTAAATTCTTTGGCGTCAAGTTGTATGACAGCTCAGAACACATTCTGCTCAAAATGTCATAAGCACCATAGATCAGCGATGAAGCATAGAGCCTGCCTCTGGGGAACAAAAAGGTAATTCCCTTGTTTTTCCAATATTCAGCAATTACAGGCTATAAACCTTATGAATACAAATGAGGGCTGACTGTGTGCATGAGAGAGAGAGAAAAATTAGCTACATGATGGTGGGGTTTGCATAACAGTTTTATTAGCATAAATTGTGGGCTATTGGATTATAAATAGGACGTCTTAAACAAATGCATTTTTTTAAAAAAAACTTTCATACAAGATCCTGCAGGGGGAAATGAACACTTTTTTGAAATGTATTTAAATGTTCATTTATTCATTTAAATTGACATTTCTGAAGCAGCTAACCTTTCTAAAGCAGGGCTGTCAATGCAGCCAGAATGCCTTACATCGTACATCTTCCATCAGGTAGCAGCATCCTGACCTAAGACGGATAGCATCATCAACATTTGGGTGGTTGTTAAAGTTTTCTTAAGAGGTGAAAAATGTAGGGGGAAAGCAAGAAGAGGAAAATAAACAGAACGTCAAATACATAGATTAAGCAAATGAAACGTGGGTTCCATGTTGCAGGATGGGGCATAAATGTAGAATGGGGGAATCTGTCAATTTCAGTTTCTATTAAATTTCTGCATCAGGTGTATGTATGTGTGTGTGTGTGTGTGTGTGTGTGTGTGTGTGTGTATCTGGAGCATTGTGCACTAAAACACTGGTGGATTTTTGTGACGCTTTATAAATCCATCAGTCTGTCATTTTCACACACACACACCAATTTACATATATTCCCATATATCCAGTTTGTTGTTGTTGTTGTGGCACTGGAACACAAAATTCAGAGAGTAAATTTCAAAGGACAACTGGGTTTTTGGTTTGCGCACTGTTTCAGAAAGCATGAGTTAAGTGGGTACATAATAAAATGCAAACCAGACAAAATTTGCCCCCCTCCCTTTTTCTCTTGTCTGAAGAAGGTGAAGATATAACACCGTTAGCTTTCACTGCCATTCTAAAAACCACAGCAGCTCCACTAAAATTAGCACCACTACTATAGTAAGCAATTGTGATAACAGATGGAACAGACATAAAATTTACACCACTTATACATCAGTGTTCTCCAGCTGTGAGACAAGTCTTCAAAATGAGGTATGGGCAATTACTAGGGAGAGCATGGAGTTTCTCCATAGCTCCTCTGAGCCCAATTATTGCAAACTGACCAGAAGCAACCCTTATTCTATGTTCTCCTCGCCACTTTGAAACCTAGAACTTCAACCAAAGATGGCAGTCTCACCTATCTCCTTCAGGTGAGCAATGACATCATAGTGCTATATTTGAGCAAACCCAAAATGATAGGGTTACTAAACTGCATTCTGGATTATTTTGCCCTTCCATTGTTTCCTTTTGAATGGTCACTTGCTTTTTCCTGCTGCTGTTCAGGCTTACCTCTTATTCTCCCTGCAAACCTATCCAACGGACTGAGAATACACCAGAAACTGAAAGCTGAAAATTAATATGCTAACCATTGCCTCACATTAAGAAATGGTTAAAATCAAGTGTTTGACCACATCTCCTGCCCAGAAAGAAATAGCTTATGCACCTTTTCCCAAACAAAATCACAATATTTCGCTCCAAGGCAGCATTCCATGAACATTGTAAACACCATTCCACATTTTAAATAGACATTGGAATGCCATACTTTACACACTTACACACACGTATAATTCAAAAGTCCTTATTAAAGAAAAATAGACCAAAAACAGAATTTCCAAAAATAATTCAGAGTTACATGGTAGAAAGTAATAATTTCACTAATTAGCATCAATTCAGCACTCACCCATCTCTTGGCCTATTCCTTTTGCATTAAAAACCATCCAAGCCTATTTACAAATATGATATAGAAAACTGACTAGTTTTTCCTTTCAAGAATTGGGGGGAGGGGTGGTGGTTTACATTTGAAAGAGCTTGATTCCCCTCCTCGCTTATTTTACAGGTGGATAATCCACTAATCTAGTCAAAGGTTTCTATTTATTACATTACTTATGGTAATACTTAGAATCAAAATAATGTTCTTTCTTAAGTATTCCCAGCATATGATATCCATTATCTGTAGATGAAGTCTAATTGTGGGTAGTAATCCTATGAGTTTGATTGGCGTTATTTACAGATTAGTGGCTGCATAAGGAGGACACTGACGAGAGAGGCATGTCTAATGACACTCACCCAATGAGCTTATGGCTGGGTTGTCCTTTGAACCACAGACATCCCCCTTCTCTGCTGATTATCTTTACCACTGCCTCCTCTGCATTAACCTCTATGAGCAGCACTTTCTGTCGATCACAGCATTTGACCACTCATGGCCATGTGGTACGTGGGATTTAAGACAATTTAAAAGCATGCATGGTGCTGGAGGAGACTCTTGAGAGTCCCATGGACTTCAAGAAGATCAAACCTATCCATTCTTAGGGAAATCAGCCCTGAGTGCTCAGATCCTGAAGCTGAGGCTCCAATACTTTGGCCACCTCATGAGAAGAGAAGACTCCTTGGAAAAGACCCTGATGTTGGGAAAGATGGAGGGCACAAGGAGAAGGGGATGACAGAGGACGAGATGGTTGGACAGTGTTCTCAAAGCTACGGACATGAGTTTGACCAAGCTGCGGGAGGCAGTGGAAGACAGGAGTGCCTGGTGTGCTCTGGTCCATGGGGTCGCAAGAGTCGGACATGACTAAATGACTAAACAACAAAAAAGCATGCATGAGGGTGGGGTTGATGTCTCACATGACCTAGTCGAGCTTAGGCACCCCTGCTCTCCAGTGATCACAAGGAAAAGGTCTCTATGGGACTTCCAAAATTTATGCAGGGCTAGCTCACATGACCTCACAGCCACCCCAACATGCTTTTAATTCTTGAGGGGATCACCTGACGCCCCTAGTGGAACATTATATCAATGCACAGAATTACCCATTCAGAAGAGCTGCTTACCTCATCCCTTTGGTTGCCTGTTTACACTGAACGTATCAAAGCTGAAGTGTGGCATCTTGCTACAAAATCACTTCCAGCCCTAGTCTGAGCAGCTGGAATGGGTTGCAACCAGGCACAGAAGGGCAGAAAGTTGACAGCAACGGGTACCGGAGAAAACGCACAGCTTCTCACAGCCAGCACAATCATCTACTCCTTTCCTCTTATTAATCAGACAGTACTATTGATTTTGTAGAGGGACGCGGGTGGCGCTGTGGGTAAAACCTCAGTGCCTAGGACTTGCCGATCGTATGGTCGGCGGTTCGAATCCCCGCGGCGGGGTGAGCTCCCGTCTTTCGGTCCCAGCTCCTGCCCACCTAGCAGTTCGAAAGCACCCCTAAGTGCAAGTAGATAAATAGGTACTGCTTTATAGCGGGAACATAAAGGGCGTTTCCGTGTGCTGCGCTGGTGCTGGCTCGCCAGAGCAGCTTCGTCACGCTGGCCACGTGACCCGGAAGTGTCTCTGGACAGCGCTGGCCCCCAGCCTCTTAAGTGAGATGGGAGCACAACCCTAGAGTCGGACACGACTGGCCCGTACGGGCAGGGGTACCTTTACTTTATTGATTTTGTAACAGGTAGCCACACTGCAGCTGCAGAAGAACAGCACAATATTTTCAGCAGTCTTGCAGGCTTTTAAATATTTCCTGCCCCCCTCAGGAGCGTGGCATAATTTATTTTAAACATATATATCACTGTTTTTCTCAAAAATAATAGAGCAATATCAATAATAAAGCAGCCTGCCTTTCCAAGATCTCTGAAGCTGTGTCAAGCAAAACAGGATTGTTCACAGCAAATTACGCACCACTTTTTTTGCCAACATAAAACTGGCATCCAGAGCCATGCTCAAGAGCTACTGCTCAAAAAGGAAAAAACCCACTTTGTCCTAGCAACCAATGCAAAACTTGAAGAAACCTGCTCCTCACAACCACACTTTGCAATACAAAGATCCAATAGTTACTTGTTCCAAGTATTTGCTAGCCAAAAATGAGTGGACCTCATCAGTTCTAATACAATAAATGGTCACACTTACCGGTACTTTTTCCAGGCAGTCACTGGCCATACAGTTTGCTATTTCTGACAGCAGCAGCAGTAGTTGCCAACAGCAAGGAGTGCTCTATAGCCTTGGGACACTCTGATTTCATAGTTGTATGACATCATGGGTGCCTGTTAACATCCCATAAGCACCCATCTAATAGGGGCAACAAATATATGACAATTATGACAACGCTTCCAATCAGGGTGGATAAAAATCAATGATTAAAAAATGATAATTAAAAAATAGTTTTTTAATTTTAATCAGATTTTTAAAATAAAATGCTTTTGGAGGAAAAATACTTCCAAAGATAGTTTTCTATTTAAGTTACATTATAGTCCAAAGGCTATTCGTCAGGAAGTAAGGATTTGTCTTTTCATGTGTGCTGTGCTAAAACTCAAAGTTTTCTTTTTTAAAAAAATTTTAACACATCAGTTAACAAACATGCTATAATGTTATTGTTTTCGTTAAATAAATTGTTTAATTGTATTAAGGAAATGATTATTTTTCTCCTTTCAATAAAGTACAGCAGAAAAGTTAGAATCATAGAATCATAGAGTTGGAAGAGACCACAAGGGCCATCGAGTCCAACCCCCTTGCCAAGCAGGAAACACCATCAGAGCACTCCTGACATATTGTTGTCAAGCCTCTGCTTAAAGACCTCCAAAGTAGGAGACTCCACCACACTCCTTGGCAGCAAATTCCACTGTCGAACAGCTCTTACTGTCAGGAAGTTGTCCAAATATAAACGGTTAATTTATTAAACCTCACAATAATTTCCTAATTATCTGTTCATGTATTTCTAATAGTATATCCAAATCAGTAATTTTTGATATAACTATAAAAACTACTCTGAAAATTTATTATTCCAAAAATGAAACCTTCATCTGGTTGTAAATATTAAGATTATAACAGCAAGAATGAGTCTTTTTGTAAAAAAAAAAAATAAATAAAGTCTTATTGACTAGTGATTTAAATCAATTTGATTTAAATCAAATCCACCCTGCTTCCAATTTTAAAATTTGGAATAAACACAAGGAGAAGAAATAGACAAGCTTTGGCAATTGTTGTTTTTTCAAGACCTTAAGAAAGAAAATCACAAGGTAGCATTTGCACTAGTTCAATGTAAGCATGTATTTGCAACTGGGAGGCTTTGGCTGTTACACTTCAGCATCCATGAGAAGGCAATGCATCTCTGGGTGTTAGACAAGAAGATGCAGAAGAGGTCCTGCCTCTGTATTGCTTCCATCGCCAGCCGAAAATAATTCACTCACTCACATTGTCAAACTATTCTTGTGAGTTTTGAAAAGGCAGCACTGGAAAGGCTTAAAAACGGTGAGGAGAAGATACAGAATTGTGACGGTGCGTCAGGGTATATACTGAGCATATTTCATTATTCACATTGCCTAACACAGACTGGGAAGGAGCCTGAACGTTTTTCTGGACTCCAGCAGGCACGCCTGCAGTTACAGGAAAAAGATAATTATCCTGGACCTGCATAATCCAGACTAGGAACCATTTATCCCTGCTCCCAATGTAGCGAGTCCCCCCATGAAGCCTTGGCAGCCCTCAGCTCATTGAAACAGCCTTCAACGTATCTCCGACCAACTGGCCAGTACAGTCAAAGCCTGAGGCAGCTCCATGTGATTTTTGCTTTCCTCTGCCTACTTTCTCTTACTAACTGATAGATGCAGTGCCTGAGGCACCTTCAGTTCTTCTTCTGAAGTCTACCTCCTCCTTGCATCAGAGCCGCAGGTCCTAAGCCTGCCTCCAACAGCCCTTTCCCTTTAATGTTGAGATCCATGATAAGCCAGAGTTAAAATAAAATTCTAGGCAATCCTATTATAGTTGCAAGTATCTCGAGGGGGGAAGGGACAAGTGCAAATTACAGGTCTCCTGAACCTTTCTTAACCTTTCTATGAAGAGAGGCTCATTGTCTTTTAATTGTTGCAACCCGTTCTCGGACCTCAGGGCAGAAAAATTACAGTGGTACCTCAGGTTACAGACACTTCAGGTTAACCCAGAAATAGTACCTCGGGTTAAGAACTTTACCTCAGGATGAGAACAGAAATCACACGGTGGTGATTAGCTAAAGTGATACCTCAGGTTAAGAACAGTTTCAGGTTAAGAACGGACCTCCAGAACGAATTAAGTTCTTAACCTGAGGTACCACTGTATTATTATTAACGCTTTTAACCATGGTGGCCAGAAAAAGGTCCCCGTTCTGTGTGGAATTACCTCAGCTGACATACAGACATAGAAGAGTTTGCTCACTGGTTTCAACCCAAAACAGCAAAAAATGAAAGCTGGGCGATGGGCAATTTTATTTGCTCAGCATGTGAGGATGCCTTTTAAAGCCAAACAATTTCTCTCCTTTTTTTATTTCTCTCCCCCCAGCCCGCTTCAGTCACATATTTTCTCCTCTCTCTCTCTCTCTCTCTCTCTGATTTTTTGCCAAGTCAAATGCTTGCCAAAACCTGCACTGGGCTGAACAAGAATGCTTAACGTGGCTTAGTCCTGTAATAAAAAGGAATTAAACTGTATGCTAATAAAGGGGAGGGAGGTTGCTAGGCAACTGCGAACGGGGAGGGGGGTAGAGAAAGCTGCTTTTGTTTTGAACTCTGCCACTGCTGAAGGGTTAAACAAACAAAAACCTGCTCATTTTCTCCCTGATGCTTTAAGTAAAGATGCGGAAATGTTCTACGGTGAAACGCAGGATGGCTAGGCCCCAAGAACAAGGTCCTATTTACATAAAATACCATCCCCAAGGGCGATCAACAAACATGGAGGCTATTTGAATGTCACGGTGGTGGTAAAACATGTTTGACTCTCAGCCTATTCAGACGCCACGGCCTCCACAGGGAGGCTGCCAGACGTGACATGGAAAAAGCGTAACATCTGAAAACTGCATGCTGCATGGACACCCCATGGCCTCAGGGGGTCCCATGTCTACAGGAGTAGCCATCAGCCATACAGGGTCCTGCTCTCCACACGATAAGCCAGTTTCAATCCTGGACCACATCTGTCTGCACTATACATTTAAAGCACTCTAATGCTACTTACAGTGGTACCTCTGGTTACATACTTAATTTGTTCTGGAGGTCCGTTCTTAACCTGAAACTGTTCTTAACCTGAAGCACCACTTTAGCTAACGGGGCCTTCTGCTGCTGCTGCACTGCCGCCCTGTGATTTCTGTTCTCATCCTGAAGCAAAGTTCTTAACCCGAGGTACTATTTCTGGGTTAGCGGAGTCTGTAACCTGAAGCATATGTAACCTGAAGCGTATGTAACCCGAGGTACCACTGTACTTATGTGGGTGGCACTGTGTTCTAAACCACTGAGTCTCTTGGGCTTGCCAATCAGAAGTTTGGCGGTTCGAATCCCTGCGATGGGGTGAGCTCCCGTTGCTCAGTCCCAGCTCCTGCCAACCTAGCAGTTTGAAAGCACGACCCCCAAAAAGTTCAAGTAGATAAATAGGTACTGCTCTGGTGGGAGGGTAAACAGCGTTTCCATGTGCTGCTCTGGTTTCTGTGTTCTGTTGTGCCAGAAGCGGCTTAGTCATGCTGGCCACATGACCTGGAAAAACTGTCTGCGGACAAACGCCGGCTCCCTCGGCCTGTAAAGCGAGATGAGCACAACCCCAGAGTCATCTGTGACTGGACTTTACCTTTTTAAAAAATGCTACTTTAAACTTCATGGCTTGCCGCCTGGGAACTGTAATTTGTTAAGGGCGATGAGAGTTGTTAGGAGACCCCTCAACAGAGCTACAGTTCCCAAGGAAGAAGGACTGGCTGTTAAAACCACTCAAGGCACCATAACTCTGTGAGGGGAATGGGGTCTCTGAACAACTCCCAGCACCCTTAGCAGTTCTTTGGGGGAAGCCATGTCTGATAAAGCAGTAAGATAAGGCAGCTCCCACCCAGAGGCTTACATCTAGAAGACATGGCACAAGTGGAAGAAAAAAGAAATCTTGGACACTATTTCTTGGTTTGAAAATCTTGCAGTGACCAGATTTCAAATTGCTAGTCTTTCAGAAGCCCTGTTCACATGGGCGTAAATTAATGCATGGTAAAATTTGCCTTAGAATGCAGGGAAATTTTATATTGTATTCAGGCCACCTCTTATTACATGGTCAGTTCTTTGAAGATAACAGTTGTGGGGTGGGGAGAAGAGAGAAGAATGTCTTAAGTCAGAAACAAGAGCTGCAGAGGAAAATGTGATATGCCATGTGGCTTTCTAATCAAGTAACACTTTAATTTTGTCTCCACCCATTAAGTGTTTCTATGGCAGGCAATTCTTAAGGATGAAACACCGTACTCAGAAAAACAAACATAAAACAGGAAATTTGAGTTCCTTGGTGATCATTCATATGACCCTTATGATGCATGACTAATTCATACATACGAAGAAATCCACATCTCTTCATTATAGTACAAACTAAAGTCTCCTTTCGGCTTCAAAACAGCATCACAAGCTACAGTTGCAAAAATGTAAATTTAAGGGTATAAGAGGTCAGATTTTTGTTGCTTGTTTAAATTAAAATCAAAGTTTCCTTATATTAATTGTTATTGTGTAGTCATAGTCCTGGTCATTTGATTTCTCACACACTGCATTTTCCACAAATACAGTGGTTGCAATCCTATACCCACTTACCAGGGAGTAGGTCCAATTGAAAACAATGGAACTTAATTATGAGTAGACATATATTGGATCACACTGATTGTACTGAAAGCAATTCACATAAAATCAAGTGACAACAATCTAAATACAATAGCAGCACAAATTATTTAGCTGTTAAAAAAATGCATTACACCACTGACAAGCCAAGTGTTTATCAAAAGTTTAAGCGTAAAACATACCTATATAGCCTATTGAATAGGTCAATTAACAGTATCTAATTTCAATAACATCATTAAGCAATCCACTCAGCAATTAACAACAACAGCTAACTCAAATAAAAACTGGGGGGGGGGGATGTACAACTAAGAAAATTTAACTATTTTTAGCACCATACTTCAGCCAACCCACAAGCACAGCAGAGATAAAAGGCAACCAGAAACCACACTTTTAGTCTGCACACACACAAACACAAAATCAATCACGATCTCATCTCTTGCCCCCAAGGAAAAAGGCATTTACAGGATTGTAGAGTTGGAAGGCACCTAAGGATCTTCTTGCACAATCCTCTGTAATGCAAGAATCAAAATCCTGATCTTCCAGGTGCCAGCCCTAGACAATAATAATATATAATAATAATAATAATTTATTATTTGTACCCCGCCCATCTGGCTGGGTTTCCCCAGCCACTCTGGGCGGCTTCTACAAAGACCAAAAATACACTAAGATGTCACACATTAAAAACTTCCCTGAACAGGGCTGCCTTAAGATGTCTTCTGAATGTCAGGTAGTTTATCTCTTTGACATCTGATGGGAGGGCGTTCCACAGGGCAGGTGCCACTACCGAGAAGGCCCCCTGCCTGGTTCCCTGTAGCTTTGCTTTTTGCAATGAGGGAACCGCCAGAAGGCCCTCGGCGCTGGACCTCAGCGTCCAGGCAGAACGATGGGGGTGGAGACGCTCCTTCAGGTATACTGGGCTGAGGCTGTTTAGACAAGAGCTCCAGAAGGGCCTTCTACATTGCCCCCCTGGCTCAGCCCCTTCAGTACCCACTTGGCGGGGTAGCAGCAGAACTTCTTTGCACCCTCCCATCATTTGGTGGAACTTTGCCCAATTTGGCATCACGGGTCAAAACCGCACTGATCTGGGTGGTTCTGAAGGGATTGTTGCCCAATATGGCATGGCAAGTCACAACTGCACCAATGTGTATGCCTCTCAAGATGTCATTGCCTAACTTGGCACAAGAGTTCCTGACGTAGGATGAAGCAGTCTCCTTCTGTGCTTAGATGCCATACTCTATTTTGAATCAAGATGGCAGACCAAGATGGCATGACAGTTAAAAATAAGGTTTTGCAAGCTGGAGAGGCAGTTTTCACTTATAATCAGATGCCATTGGATGCAATGAGCCAGGCAACAGTGTGTGTGTGTGTGCGCGCGCGCAAACTCACAAATTACACTAACCATTTAAAAAAAACCCCACAATATTATTTTAGTTTTTTCAAGTTCCTAAGCAGTGCCAGGCACTCTCTGCTAATCTGAACAGGAATTAGCCAAAAGAATGTCATTTGTTTCCGCGTACCAGATGCTCAATTCTTGCTATGGCTGCTGTCCATTGTGCTGTAAATCCATCCCTAAACTATTCTCTCACCTTTCAGGATGCTACGTGCAACCTTACATGTGAATAACCTTAACTGCAAAGTAACTTCATTTCCCCTCAAACTGCTTTAATGGCCCACTTTCTTTTCTTACCTTATTCATCCATAACAATCCTACAAAAGACAGCCTCTGATATTCACATTTTGCAGGTTAGGAAACAAAACTTGAGAAGAGGCTAAGAGTCTTCCAGCAAGCAAACTTATGGAAGCTTAGCTCTGGATCCCGTTTTATTGCACTTCCCTTCCAATTCACAGAGAAAAATATGAGTTAACAGTTTTATGATAGCTCTATGCATATGCCATACAGATATTCTTTTAATTTTCATTCATCACATTTGCATTCTGCCCTTCTTTTAAGGTAGCAGACAAAAGAGATATTCCAAGTGCCATGAAATAAAGGCAGAAACAGATTTGTTTTGTTCTTGGGAGCCCTTCCACTGCAAAGGGAACATCTGAAGTTGGCAACCAAGCCGAGGTCTCTGAGTGGAGGAACAATAGGCTTCATCAGGAACCTAGTGCTTATCAAAGTGCTCTTTAAAATAGTAATAAAAAAAAAGCTTGCTACAAACAGACCCTATGTTGTTAGCCAGGAAAGATTGCCTTACAATGAAGGAGAAGGCTCCCACAGGGTCATCCTGGATCAAGGACTTAATGAAAATGTGTCACTGTGGAGGACAGGAGAAAAATTGCCAAAAAGTTGAAGCAATCTGGAGGATCTTTTCCAAACTACCTTGGGAATGACACATAATCCATATATCTGGCCAAACCAGAGTCAGACACATAAATTTAATATAAAAAAGGCAAGGAGCAGCAACAGATAAAAGCTGGCAATGTAACAAACTCACCCATCATATTTTAACATCAAACAAATGAAGTCATAGACAAAAGGATGTGCATACTAAATATACAAGGAAGAAGAAAAGCCATTGCATACTAAATATACAAGGAAGAAGAAAAGCCATGCAAGCTGAAATTTGCTGTTTCAAAAAACTTGATAATAGATCTTTGTGAGCTTAAAAAAACAACAACCACAAACATATTAAAGACATCTACCCAACAGAGCTATTTTCTGCAGTTACCATGTCAAAGCACAATGAAAGGTTGTTTGGTTTTAATCATTTAAAGTTTTCAATTCATTTCTAAAGGTTGATGCCCGCTGCATTTGTTCAGGAAAGACTAGAACACCCAAACTGAGATGAACAGAAATGTGGGGATAGGAGTAACCTATATGAACAATGGTTGTCAATGAAACATTTCAAATAGAAATTCTAGGTTTCTTATTGTTTTTCACACATTTTTTTAAGAAAGAGGAAATACTAAAACTATCTATCTATGATAGCTCTTTCAAGAAGCTGTGACAACTTTAAAAATAATCAACAAATTAATTCTGTTTGGGGTTCCATTTCTTGTTTTTGTTTTTTTAAAAAAGAAAAGCTGTCAAGGCAGACAATTTTATTAATGGACTTTTAATATGTTCCTTTTCTTCCATGGGAAACTTAAGAATCTGGTCAAAATGTTATTTTAAAGAGTCATACTCCATAAATTATGAAATGAGCCTTATTAAATAAACCAGGGCAGAGGTAAACAACTAGAAGCACAGAACTAAGGCTGCAATCTTGGAACTGACCTAAAAGCAAGTCCTATTGAGCTCAGTGGGGCTTACTTCTGAGAGACGCGGGTGGCGCTGTGGTCTAAACCACTGAGCCTCTTGGGCTTGCCAATCAGAAGGTCAGCGGTTCAAATCCCCACAACGAAGTGAGCTCCTGTTGCTCTATCCCAGCTTCTGCCAACCTAGCAGTTCGAAAGCACGCCAGTGCAAGTAGATAAATAGGTACCGCTGCAGTGGGAAGGTAAATGGCGTTTCTGTGCACTCTGGTTTCCATCACAGTGTTTTGTTGTGCCAGAAGCAGTTTAGTCATGCTGGCCACATGACCTGGAAAGCTGTCTGTGGACAAACGCCGGCTCCCTCGGCCTGAAAGCGAGAAAAGCGCCACAACTCCATACTGGAGTTGCCTTTGACTGGACTCAACCATCAAGGGGTCCTTTACCTTTTACCTTACTTCTGAGTAAATGTGTGTAGGATAGCATGGTTAAATGTGTAATCCATGGGTCACTGACCTAGGCAAGACACACGTTATCGGCTTAAAATGCAGCAAGGTCATTTTCCCCTGCTGCATTTCAAATCATATTTGCACCTTGCTATACACACCGTCCCCCATGCGGGTGGCACTGTGGGGGACACAGGTGGCACTGTGGGTTAAATCACAGAGCCTAGGACTTGCTGATCAGAAGGTCAGCGGTTCGAATCCCCGCGACGGGGTGAGCTCCCGTTGCTCGGTCCCTGCTCCTGCCAACCTAGCAGTTCGAAAGTACGTCAAAGTGCAAGTAGATAAATAGGTACCGCTCCGACAGGAAGGTAAATGACGTTTCCGTGCACTACTCTGGTTCGCCAAAAGCGGCTTAGTCATGCTGGCCACATGACCCGGAAGCTGTACGCAGGCTCCCTCGGCCAATAAAGCGAGATGGGAACCGCAACCCCAGAGTCAGTCACAACTGGACCTAATGGTCAGGGGTCCCTTTACCTTACCTTTATACACACCAGTGATGGGGTGGGGATGCCTTTACCTGATCTGTGTCACCTGTTTGGTTTCCCTCACCCCTACAACACCCCCCCAGAACTCAGTGAAACTTATCTGCACATGCACCACGGCTGTCTCAAACGTACACACTTCACCTTAACTGTAGTTTATGTTTTCAAATCAGATTGAAGCTGGTTTGAGGGAAAACACATTGAATCAGCAGGACTTCTCAAGAAGCTATGGGACAGATCTGGCTAACCTCATGTGGACACAGCTTCAGGGGCCGTGGTGGATTCACACTGGAGCCAGAGCAAACGGTGATGTGTACACAGCCACTAGAGGATTTGCCGTTTAAGTCACTACTTTGAGAGCCTTAATTGTCTGTTCTAACACAGAGATCCTTCAACCAAATAGTCACAGGTCAAAGAACATGAGCTTTGCAAAGCACTCATTAAACAAATGTGTACCATGTGGCTCCAGCTCATCTTGTATTACGCCCAAGTTCCAGAACATGTTTGAAAAGACTCAGTTATGGATAGGGGTGGGCGATATCTGGTTTTCAACACTGTGATAGATCACCAGCTAAACATCGCGATAAACCAACACATATCACAAAGTCTGAAATAAGGACGGAGCTATGTAGAGGCACTGGCTCACACTGGCTCACAAAATCACATTGTGATTTTTGCATAGCACATACATAGACATCATGATTTGCATTATATTGCTAGGTCAAAATTTATGAAACCAATATCATGATATGGACTTCAAACTGATTTTGGATGATATATCAGTATACCACCCAGCCCTAATTGTGGGTGGATCCTAGAAAGAGAAAGAGAAAAATGCAGGGGACAAAGGAAAGATGAAACTGTCCCACCAATTCACAAAGTCACTGGTCAGTACGAGCTGGTCAACTGAATTAAGCTGATTACATCAGGGTGGGCACCCCTTTTCTCTCTCTCCCAAAGGCCATATTCCCTCAGGAATATGTGCAGGTCTGCTCAGAAATCACCACCACTAGATTAAATGGGGTTACTCTCAAATAAATACACAGAAAGATTTTGTGTTTTTTTTAAAGAACAGACCAATATGGCTACTGTCCTAAGAAGCAAAAGAAAATAATTACTTTAGTGTGCTACACACACGGGTTACCAATAAACTGGGATTTTCCAAACTTTTCCCAGGCTCACTTTGTTTAGTAAACAAAACACCTTTGGAATCTGCCAAGCTTACCTGATATTGTATTTGCAGTTGGCACCATTCGTTGTTACTAATGAGGTTATGGAATGGAAAAATTCCATGGAAAAATAAAAGCACTGGAAAATTTGCCACTTTGGGAAACTTGACACCCCACATCACAGCACATAGCAGAACTGAATGGTTCTAAAACAGCTGCCTGGGGTGATCCCCCACTTCACTGGAGGTATAAAACAAGGAGGAATGTTTAAGAAAAACCATTTTTCTCAAAAGAAACACCAGCCCTTTCAATTGTTCTGAAACAACACAAGGAAGCAGAGAGAGGGAAACACCTTCAAAAGCCAGTAAGAATAAGGAGGAAGCAGTAGGACAAGAAGAACTCAGTTGGGATAGAAGAATGAAGGCAGCTTCAGGAGGCTTTGGGGAAATTAAGTGAAAGTTGAGGGCCACTTGCAGCTCCTGGTTCACATGTTGCCCACTTGGGGATTAGGTACCACCCTATGCATTTTCATTAGTAAGTAAATCTCACTGAAGAAAATTGGAACTGTGTTGGCATCCCTCTGTCTCAAGAGACAACGGGTGCACCTCCAGGGCTGAAGTCAAACTGCTGTGTTAACCGCACTTAAAGTGACCTCCCTAGATGGTGTGCATGGAGGTACCAGGCTGCCCAGATGACAAGACTCCTCTCTTGGCCTCCCTGATGTGGTCCAAAGGAAAGCAGAGCAATACACTTGGCAGCAGCTTGGCTGCAGGAGTCGCTGGAAGGAGTCGTACAAAGGCGCTATCCAACCATCTTAGGGACTCCAGATTTTGGTCAGGTTTACTCCTTAGCCTTTTGTCCTCCTGAAGGTGTTCTGCAAGGCAGCGGACTTGCTTTCAGATAAAATGCTCAAAGCAAAGTGGATGTGACAACATGCAGTACTGAGTCCACAGTCATCTCCCTATAAGGTAGGGGGAAGAAGGCCAATTTAAAGTGCAGCGCACATGGGTTGGGTGGGTGTGATAGAGGAGCGGGGAATCACTGGCACGCTGGCCTGATTTGGCCCACATGGCGACTTTGGCCAGGCTGTGCCCATGCACCCCACACCAGATGCCAGTAAAGGTGAGGCTTGGATGAAAGGGGATTTGTAGGTACCACTAATCAGATATGCCTGCAGAGCCCCTTACACAGTGTGCTCCTTGCTGATTGTTAATGGCTTGTAAATCTGTGCATATGGTGTTTCCCAGCCCCTCTCTCTAGCCCCTAGAACAACACTTCCCAAGCAGCTTTTCAAACATCCTTTGGGGGGAAATGCAGCATTTGTAAAAGCAGCATTTTTTATTTCATTTTTACTTTACAGAGAAAGCAAGTTTGCATTCAAAACCATTGTGAGATCGTTAACAATATCTCCAACAGCACCCCACCACCACCACCACCACCAAAGGGCAGGACAAAAGCACTTCCTAGCCCAATGGGAATGAAAGGGAGTTACACATTACCATAGTCATAAACCTCAGGGGTGTTAAGGGCACTGAATTATGAACAGATTACCAACTCAAGTAAACACAATCCTGGGTTCCTGAAAAGATTTGTCTCAGAGTAAAAAAATAAAATAAAATTCTGTGTTTTGACTTCACTTAGGTAGTGACCTTAAATACTTCTTTCGAACAGAACTAAACTACCACAGCATCAGTAGAGTTTGCCCCTACATGTTTAGGATTGCAATATTTCATGCATGTGCAAAGATCCATTGACACTCCTTGAACAGAAAGCCACACACACCAAAAAGCCATTAGTGGTTAAATATTAATTCTGGGTATGATCTAAAGGAAGATGTCACCATCTGTTATTGAGTGATAACTTTCAACGAAGGAATTCTTTAAAAAAAAGTGACTCAAAAGTTAAACTGTCCACTTCGTTTCTGATCTTCTGGCACGCTGACCAGACATCTGCCCTACTACAATCAAGTATTTTATAGCCACAGTTAATGCTTGTGGGGGTGTTGTCTTTTTAAAGTGATACAGTGAAAGCTGTGTGTCAAAAATGGGGAAATGCTAGAAGATTGCTAAGATTAAAAGATCACAGCACTCTAATCGTATCACCAGCTGTGAGCCTAATGAACTAAATTTAAGACAGCCATTATCTCCAGAGGGTAAAAAAAATGGCCATTGCTCATCTTCATGTGCTAATTAATTTAGATGTATGCTTATTTACAGCTGTCCACTGCCAAGCATTGAAGCTGTCCTTCAAGACTGTTCAACGGGCACAGAACATGACAAAAACATTTTGATGTGGCTGACTTGTAACCAGAGTCCGTGCTGACTTGTTATAGCTTTCAGGGGTTGATCTGTAAAAGCTCTGCACCTCATAACAGGAGATATCTAAGAAACCAGTTCCTCTGCTATGCCCACTCAAAATATCCACCATGGACCAATACCACCTCCCTGAACCATGTGTCATTTTAGCCTTGCCAATGAGAAGTCCACAAAAATTAGTTATGCTACACACAATATTATTAAGCTGGGACATCTCAGGAACCTGAAATAAAAGAAACAACACTTCCTCAAGTTTGGAAGAAGTTCTCTGCCTGAACACCTGGTGGGTACAAGTCTGTGCAGAAATCACCTCCTACAATTACATAATTCTGTCTTGAGATTCAAAACCCAAACTTAAGCATTCAGAAGTGCTGCATATTCTGCTATTAGGATTCAACAATGTGTGGATAGCTGTGAGGCTTAACAGCTTTTATGTTCCAAATGCATGTCTTTAGGGTGTTGTTGTTGGTTTTTATACCCTGCTTGTAAGCTTCCCACACACATCTCACTCCTCCCAGGCACAGCTGGGTGGGTGGCGGGGAATGCTAGACTAGTGTGACATTTTGCTATCTTGCTCTGTCCTAAATTTTCCAGTAACTTGCCTAAGCAAAGTCCTGTTGACACAGGTCAGTCTTGATGAATAAAATGCTAGGCTGAGGACAACAGACATGTGGTCAACCCATTTTTACTCCTAGCCAGCCGAGAACACTAGCAAAGCCTGCAATCTTAATCACACATAGTAAAGGTAAAGGACCCCTGATCATTAGGTCCAGTCATGACCGACTCTGGGGTTGTGGCGCTCATCTTGCTTTATTGGCCGAGGGAGCCGGCATACAGCTTCTGGGTCATGTGGCCAGCACTAAGCCACTTCTGGCGAACCAGAGCAGTGCACGGAAATGCCGTTTACCTTCCCGCTACTTGCACTTTGACATGCTTTCAAACTGCTAGGATGGTAGGAGCAGGGACCGAGCAACGGGAGCTCACCCCGTCACGGGGATTCGAACTGCCAACCTTCTGATCAGCAAGCCCTAGGCTCTGTGGTTTAACCCACAGCGCCACCCGTAAAGAGCACTGAACTCAGTGGGGATTATTTCTAAGAAGATACACAAATGATTGCATTGTAAAATCCATACACCGAGTAGCACAGGGAGGTGCAGAAGCCCACCCCCCACCCCACAACTACCACCTCAGGATTCCAAAGTAAGGAGAGACTTTGTGCTGGTCATCAGCCTACGACTTTTTCCACCTGCCTTGCCCCACCCTCCAGGCCTAGGAGCCCTTCCCAAACCATTACTTGGAGAACAGCAGAAGCAGCTGGGAAGAGAGGAGTTCGGGGATATTTTTTAAGAAATATGTTATAAATTGTGTGTCCTTGTTTCCCAATTTGATCCTTTTATATGGCTTTGTATGTTTGGGATTTTTATGCATTGTGACTTGCTGTTATTTTTATTGAGTAGTAATTCTTTATTGTAATTGACAAATGTAAACTGTTTATTATTTGCTGATATTTAATTTTACTGTTTACTATTATATTCTAATGGATTATTGAATATAGCTTTCTTTCATACTAGTTGTCAATTTTAAATTTATTGTGACTTTGTTGTATTGGATCAGATTGTTATTACTGTGTGATCTTTGTTGTCTATTTTGTTGTGTCTTCAGCTTATAAACCGCCTTGTGTATAGTAATATAGAAAGGCGGTACAGTCATACCTTGGTTCTCCAATGCCCTGGAACTTGTACGTTGCAACTACCAAACGACTGAAAACCGGAAGTGAGTGTTCCAGTTTTCGAACGTTCTTTTGGAATGCAAACATCTGACGGTGTGTCCACATCTTCTGATTGGCTGCAGGAGCTTCCTGCAGCCAATCAGAAGCTGTGCTTTGGAAGTCGAACGTTTCGACTTCCGAGGTACGACTGTATACAAATTAGAAGTGAAATGAAATGAAAGAGTCTATGGCAAGCCAGCCATGTTGGAAGTGTTGGTGGGAGCCTCAAATTTGGGGAAGGAAAAGATACATAGGCGCCGACTCCATGGGGCTTGAGGGGGCCCGAGCCCCCTCAAAAATTCGTTTGGGGGGGCTCCGCCCCCCCAATAATCTCCGGCGCCCCTCCAGCAGAGCGCCATCGCCGCCGCTCCCCCAGCCCAAAATGCACAGGGTTGGGCTGCATGCCTCCTGCCCTCCCTCCCGAGCAAAAGCTCCACCCAATTTCCTTCGGAGCTGATTAATAGGCGCAGCACGCTCTCCCCTATTCGCTCACGAGGAGGCGGCGCCACTTTATTTGCATATTCATGAGCTTATTTATTATTCATGAGCTTTCCCGCCCCCCCCCCCCAATATTTTTTATAAGTCCGCGTCCCTGAAAAGATATGGATATCAGCAGTCCTTGGCACTTCCTCAATTGAAGGAGATATACACAAAAGTTTAAGAACTTAATGGGCAATTTGAGCTCACTAGGGCAGGAGATAACAACTTCAGAAGCACTTTTTAACTCCTGACACACCACTGTAGAAGATCCAGTTTTAAGAATGGGGGGGGGACCCTATGTACTGGGCTGCTTCACATTTTATATCAGGGTTTGGAGCCTTTGTCCCTACAAATGTTATTGGGTTACAACCCTAATTATGAGAGGTGGTGAGAGTTGGAATCCAACATCATCTAGAGGGCCAAAGGTTCCCTATCCCTGCTTTATATAATGACCAGATTGGCTGCAGCCACATAATGCAGCAAGTATTGAAGTCAAAAGCATGGTTCTAGATATGCGGCAGACACATACACTAGGGACCACAGACAATCTAGGTTCTTCAGAACAAATCCCCAAGGATTTCAGATGGACTGTGCCTGTCGCGTTTATCATAGGAAGCACCAATGCAACTAATTGTTGCAAACAGCAGTCTTTCGCCCTTGCATAACAAAGCAAGCGTGGAGAAATTCTACTGCGCAACAGTATAATTTTCACAATACACCACCAATGAGGAATCAAAAACTAGAGGGGAAAGGACTCAGGAGGTTGGCATCTCTAAAGATGTTATGTTGGCCTTTTAAAATAAACATGGAAATAAATGATTAATCCCCTGCTCTGGGATAGTCTGAAAGGAACTTTTCATGTGACAATCATCCCAGGGAACATTCCAGACCTTCCCCTTCAATGTTCTGTATTTAGTCTGTGAGAGTTAAAAGCTTTACTAATTCAAGATGGATGTCATGTGTCTCACTTCTCAAATGCAGTGTTCCCAGCACGTATCACACATTCCACCTATAAAGAGATTGGAAGCACCTTTGGGTGACATGCTAGACACTGCCCACTTTGGGCACTGCCCACGTTTGGCTTTGGCTGCAGGCACCAGTGGTATGCTATTTCCCCAACTACTTGACTTAATAATAATTTTTAAAAAATCTGCCCCTGCATTATGGGAAACTGGCACACCCAGCACTTACTCCTGAGCAGACTGATTTAGGGGAGAAGCAGTCAGGAAGAGAGTGACAGATTCTGTCTTATACAATTCCATCCAGTATTAATCCACTTAATGGGAATGTTGATTGCAGTACTCTGGATTCAGCTCTTGGGGTCCCTTAAAAGGGCAGCTAGTTGCCAATTCAGGCCTCAGTCTAAATTGAAATAAGTCCCATTGAACAACATGTGACTTGTGTCACTTCCAGATGACCTGTTAACTGAGCATTCGCCCGATTTGTTTGCATGAGGTTTACAGGCAAGTTAGATGACCACAACAATTTATTTGTGGGTGAACTGTGAGTTTCTTTGAGCCCTGGGTGACAACCAAGGTGGATATGTGAAGCCTTGTATGAGAGCCAGGAGGCTGAAAGGGAAGGTGTATCAGTAGGGATGTATATTGCTTATTTTGGAAATTTGAATTGATGTAACATTTTTATGTGCAACTGTGTGTTTTTGTATATTTGTTATATGTTGTTCAGTTGCTTGTTTACTTTAGTTTTTTTGTACCACACACACACATATATCACAGTACAGTGGTACCTCGGGTTACATACGCTTCAGGTTACAGACTCCGCTAACCCAGAAACAGTGCTTCAGGTTAAGAACTTTGCTTCAGGATAAGAACAGAAATTATGCTCCGGCGGTGCGGCGGCAGTAGGAGGCCCCATTAGCTAAAGTGGTGCTTCAGGTTAAGAACAGTTTCAGGTTAAGAACGGACCTCGGGAATGAATTAAGTACTTAACCCGAGGTACCACTGTATAGAAATGGTTTAAATAAGTAAATCAAACTGAGCATTTGTTCCGATTTGTTTTGGAAAGGATGGACAATACTACCTCAAGCAATTGTTATCCCACTCTTTCAATTGCATGTTGCCATCACTTTTTTCATCAAAAAATTCTGATTTTTAAGGGGTAGCAGGAAGCAGAGATTTTTTTATTCAAGAGCATCAAATCAGCTGTCGTTGCACAACCAGGCCTTGGGCTGATTAATATTCTACAGCCTTTTAATATGTCCCTGTGGGAAAGGAGGGTATTAGTTCACTGTTTTAATTTACTTGTGTTTCTATATAATATTTTATTCTGTGAACCACCCTGAGATTTTGAAGGGCGGTATATAACAAATTAAATAAAATTAAATAAAATTTGCCAGTATGTGATTGACTCTCATCCCAAAACAGCAACACTCCAGAAGCACCCTTACTTTTTTTAAAAAAAGGATGCTTTCTGCACTGCTGGTGAAATTTTATTTAGAAATATGTTGAGAAATAGGTAGATGGGACAGAAGAGCACGATTTGGATTTGCTGACACAAGCATCAAAAGATTCTCCGCAATCTCTGCATTTGGACCCCCAGATGAGGCTACAGTGGTACCTCGGGTTAAGTACTTAATTCGTTCCAGAGGTCCGTTCTTAACCTGAAACTGTTCTTAACCTGAAGCAGCCTCCTGCTGCTGCCACGCCACCGGAGCACGATTTCTGTTCTCATCCTGAAGCAAAGTTCTTAACCTGAGGCACTATTTCTGGGTTAGCAGAGTCTAACCTGAAGCATATGTAACCTGAAGCGTATGTAACCCGAGGTACCACTGTATAACTATATGTATCCAAAAGAGGATGAGAAACCAGAAAATATTGGTCTGCCAAAGAATATCCTGTGCAATCACAGGTGGCTAGACAGCGATAGGCAAGAAATACAGGCCAAATTACATTGCCTGAACCACTCAGCTTGGAGAACGGAGGTTTCCTTCCCTTGGGAAAAGCAGGAGTGACAAACTCCCAGACTTGTTGAACTGCAGCTCCCATCAGCCTCAGCCAGGATGGCCATTGGCAAAGGATGATGGGATTTGTAGTTCAGCAACATTTGGCAGCGGGGGAAGGGGCACAGACTAGTCACTCCCATCTGCAGCCTGGGTAGCTTGGTCACTGCATTGTGGTCTTGCCTACGGATACCTGTCCACCTTTGGCAAAGGTTCCTTGGCATAGGGGATAGTCAGAGCTTAATCTCCTTCATTACGCACACGCCCCCCTCCCCCGCGCGCACACATGTGGAATGGCTCCAGTGTGTTTACAAGTGGGGAGCCCCTGTCGCTCTTGATAACCAGCCACGGCGGGGGGGACCCCACTCTGCACGTGCCCAGAGGCCCACATATCCCTCGAGCGCACAAGTCAAGCCTGCGGCCACCAAGGACTCCGGACACCTTGCAATGCTTGGCGACTGCAGCAGAGGCTCCTTGGGGGGTCCCAAGTTTCTTCTTCCCGGTTTCCAGACGCCACAGGGCTCCTGGCGCGCCCTCCTCTGCCGCCCCCCTGCACGAGGACACGGCCGTACCTCTATGTCCACGGGGTCCCGGCTCAGCCAACGTGCCATACTTGCGCCAGCCGCGTCCGCCCTTTCGCCGCCGCCTTCCAGGAATCGTCCAGCTGGCGAAGCGAAAGCGCGACGCGGACCCAGCCCGCCCAGCAACGCCCCCAGTGGGCGGACACGGCGGAGACCTTCCTCGGCGCTGCCCCTTCGGCTCCGCAGCTGCCTCCTGGCTCCAGCCAATTGGCCTTTTCTGCTGAGCTTGCAGGGAGGAAAACATTCAGACATGGTCTTGCTTTAAAGAAGAGGGTGGGGGGGATATTGATTACTTAATTGCGTAACCGTGTGCAGCTTGCAACAATGTAGGCAACATACGCACAAGGAAAGGGAAAACGAAATACTGTAACTAAAATCTAAGTTTTGTAAACTGGTGAGAGAGAGAGCGATGCAAAAGTTACAGTCGCAGGATATCTGACACTAGCATGTAGCATTTAGACCGGCGAACACAGATATGTAAGAATTTGAGCATTTCAGTGATTTGGCTGTGCACATGTTCGTTGACACCTTTTAATTCAAACATTGCCTTTCTAGGATTTTCTGGTGAGGGCGCAGGGCTGGATTAAACCCTGTGGAGGCTCCTAGGCAGTTGAAATCTGGGGGGGGGGGGGCCTCACAAATTATCTCCTAATAGTTTTTGTAATTTTCTTTCAAGATGGAATCAATATTATTTTGATCTGTTGTCGGGCAAAAGAAGAATGGATACAACAACTTAGTAAATATGCAGAAGTGGCGAAACTTACTGGAAAAATAAAAAATCAAGATAACAAATGTTTTATAAAAGAATGGAAATGGTTTACTGAATATTTACAAATAAATTGTAAAAAGATAAGAACATTGGCAGGGTTATTGTAGTAACTTGCAGCTTTATAAGAGTATATATTTATTTTTTTTCTTTAAAGTAGATGAGTAAATTAAGTTAATTTGGATATGCAGAAAATATTAAAAATAAATTTAAGAAACCACAAAAAGAGGGGGGAGCAAGTCAAGTTTTGAAATGTTAAAATGATTATAAAATTATTGAAATGTATAAAATTGAAAATCATAAAAAAGAACTGTATTAAATGTGTTGAAAATTATTAAATAAATAAAAAAATCGTAGAACTACAAGGGTCACCTAGTTTGACCTCCTTGTGGTCCCTTCAAACTCTACGATTCTCAGTTCTGGTGCCTCATCTCACTTGATGGTGATGGCTGAAAGTTATTATGGGGAATGTGGAAGACTAAGCAGGAACACAACTTCCTTGCAAGTCAAGTACGGTAATTGTTTTGATTGCATTACCTTTACCCTGCTAATGCCACTTCTTCTTTAAAAAAGAAGACAAGACAACACATCAGAACAAAATTAAATCTTAAAGCTCTGTGTGTGTGGCTAATTTGTTTAGTTTGTTGCTCCTCAGCTACTGCGTGTAGAAATAACATGCCTTAAACCAGTGTTTCCCAAACTTTTTTGGGCAACGGCACACCTGTTTACTGAAAAAAAATCTCGCGGCACACCACCATTAAAGCCCCGCCCCGTGACGTCAGCGCGCAGCGTCACGCCGGGAGGGGCGCACGAAAGTGAAAGTTTTTTCCCTCCCCCCTCAGTCCCTCGCTCGGAATTCAGCTCGTTTGGGGCATCGCTCCGGCTGCTCCCTCTCCCGCCGCGGAGGAGCGATGCCTCTCTCTGGCTCTCCCTCCGCGCAGGCTGAGGGAGGGAGGGAGGTGCGCGTGTGACCCGTCTCTGCTGGGAGACCAAACCCAGCGAGGCAGAGTCGCGCGGAGGCGCCCAGGCAGCGCTGCCGGCTGCGAGGAGGAGCGCCAGGCAGCAGCAGGAGGCGCGGCCTCTCCTCGCCGCCGCCGCCCCGCCTCTCGCCGCCCGACTCGCCCGCCTCCCTCCAGGCATCTCGCGGCACACCAGCCGATGTCTCACGGCACACTCGTGTGCCGCGGAACACCGGTTGGGAAACACTGCCTTAAACCAGTGTTTGCCAACCTTTGGTCTCCAGCTGTTTTCGGACTTTTTGTTTAGTCGTTTAGTCGTGTCCGACTCTTCGTGACCCCATGGACCAGAGCACGCCAGACACTCCTGTCTTCCACTGCCTCCCACAGTTTGGTCAAACTCATGCTGGTAGCTTCGAGAACACTGTCCAACCATCTTGTCCTCTGTCGTCCCCTTCTCCTTGTGCCCTCCATCTTTCCCAACATCAGGGTCTTTTCCAGGGAGTCTTCTCTTCTCATGAGGTGGCCAAAGTATTGGAGCCTCAGCTTCACGATCTGTCCTTCCAGTGAGCACTCAGGGCTGATTTCCTTCAGAATGGATAGGTTTGATCTTCTTGCAGTCCATGGGATTCTCAAGAGTCTCCTCTAGCACCATAATTCAAAAGCATCAATTCTTCGGCGATCAGCCTTCTTTATGGTCCAGCTCTCACTTCCATACCTCACCGCTGGGAAAACCATAGCTTTAACTTTATGGACCTTTGTTGGCAAGGTGATGTCTCTGCTTTTTTTCTTTTTTTCTTTTTAAGGTGATGTCTCTGCTTTTACTCCGGACTACAGCTCCCCATCATCCCTGACCACTGGTCTTGCTGGCTATGGGTGATGGGAATTGTAGTCCAAACACAGCTGGAGACCCTAGGTTGAGAAACACTGCCTTCAACCATTCTTGCTATGGATGATGGGAGTTGTAGTCCAAAATATCTGGACAGTACTAGGTTGGCTGCCCGTGCTTTGTGCTGTTATACCACCGACGAGCAACAGTGAAGAACCACAGAACAAACTTGCTTCCTGCCTGCCTGCCAGGATTCTCTCACATTTCCCAGGATGATGGCAAAACCTTCAATTAGGGAGCACCTACTGATCTGCGATAAAAATGTTGGTGGAGGCAAGCTACTGAGAATATTACAGTTAAAATTCACTAGCTCTGATTCAAGTTGCAAAAAAATAAAAATAAAAATAAAGTAAAAGGGTTAGATAGGAAATGGCTGAGCATACCAGCACTTTTAATGGGCAATTTGAGAATGGCTGTCAAATTAAATTTGTGCCCTGAGCATCACTTGCTGTTGTAAATATGATTGTGCATCAAAACTGATGGCATTATCACTCAACCAGCTCTCACAGTATCACAGATGCTTGTTTTTTTGCAAACAAGGTTGTAAGCCAAGTGGAAGGCACACAGACACAAAATCCTCCTTTGGCTCTGTTCTCGATATGTGGAAAATAAGAAGGAAAGGAAACATTCCATTCCATTTGCCTGCTTATAGGAACGCTTGACGTCTCTATTGCTGTCAGATCTGCAGATGGAGGAAGGAGTTGGCAGAGATTCCTCCTCTTATCCGAATGGAGGATCAACTTAGGATCCAAGCCTCTGCATGTGGGTCTCCTCTCCTACTGAATGGAGATGGTATTTGGATGACCAGCTGAGGCAACGGGGGTCATCACAACTTCCAAAATTGTAGGGTGCATGATGTAAGCTGCCGAAAGCGAAGAATACTTAATGAAAATTTCTGGCTGCAGCTGATCAAGACTGTCTTGTACTGTGAAGACGACAGTTAAATTTGATCTGGACATCTATTTTTGTTTCTGCAAAGCACAACAATATGTTATTGACAGAAGTGCCAGAAATCAGAATCGTATTCAATTATTTGAAGTTACGTTGTTTACAAGTTACATCCAAGGAAAGGGGAAGGAAAGACGACTGCTTGCTTCAGAAAGTGGTCTTTAATGGGGTACAGTCATACCTCGAGATGAATACGCTTCGGGTTAGGCAAATTTGGGTTGTGCTCCACGGTGACCCGGAAGTAACAGAGTATGTTACTTCTGGGTTTCGCCCCGTGCGCATGCGCAGACCGTCAAAATGATGTCATGCGCATGCGCAGAAGTGCCAAAACGCGACCTGCGCAGACGCACCGTCACATCTTGCGTTCCATTCGGGATGCAAATGGGGCTCCGGAACGGATCCCGTTCACATCCTGAGGTACCACTGTATAATTAAATATATTCATTCATTCATATTATTTGTATGCTGCTTCCCCACAAAATCATGTTCAAAGTGGCTTACAACTAAGAAAGCATTTCAAACAAACTCTACGATACAATTTCACAACAGCATAGCAAAATAACACCATAGTAACAATTTCGTAATAGCGTAGCAAAACAAAAATACAATGTAGAAAGACCCACATTTCCATACTGTACGTATGACAAGATTACTTGAACAGCATGCAGCGCCCAATAGCAAAAATAAAAAGGGTGATTTGCATTTCACCTTAGTCCTAGAAACACCCGCACCAAGATGTGGCTCACTGTTCCCTCTCTGGCGGCAGCTTCTTGTAAAGCTTCCAAGGGCATAGGATGGAGTATCTGGAAATATAATAATAATAATAATAATAATAATAATAATAATAATAATAATAAATAATGTAGCCACTAATATTTATTTTTAGTTCTAATCAAGTGACTCAGAGAAAACTCTCCCCCCCCCCGCATACTTCTTACTAGCTTTCTTACTAAATAATTTGCTCTGGACATCTTGTAAACACACCCCCCCAAAAGAAAATTGGCATGATATGTCACTTCCAGTATGATTATGTCACCAGAACTTCAAACTCTTTTCCAGACAGGCAGCCACATTAGGCTTCTGCAGCAAAAATAACCAAGGGTCTTGTGACACCTTCCACATTTATTATGGCATAAGCTTTCGTGGGCTACAGTCCACTTCATCATCAACATAAAAAATGTAACATTAAATAATGGATTGTGACTTGCAGCTGAACATTCACAGAAGAAATATAAATCTTTTATTGTGCGAGAATCCGACTGACTCATGATGGTTTGTCGAAGTCAATTGTTGTTTGTAAATGTCCTCTTCTGCCCATTTTCTTTCTTCGGCTTTGTAACATCATACTGTAATGCACAATTTTTGTAGCACTTAGCTTTCCTTTGAATATTCCTCCCCTCCCCCTCCCATTCCACTGTGGCCTTTGTAAAAGTTCTGCAAATCAATGCTGGTTGGTAGTGCATCAATATTTTTGAATTCTCTGAGATGGTTGGGCAAGATCACATACCCTGTTTGATGTAATATCTCATTAGTGTTTTACAGGGCTGCCAAAACCACTGACATTTGGATTTTGACACAGGATGTGCAAAGACCAATATGTAGGTATAGACTGTGTGTTGCTATTTAGCCCCAGACTGGATTTGTGAGTGAGTTTAAAGTGTACCATCAGCATTAGCCCCTTCCATTGTGGGTGGGCGGAGGGTACAGTATTAGTTCGAACAGCTGAAAGAGAAACAATAGAAACAAAATTCCAATGATACAAAAATAAATAAATATGTATTTAAAAGCTCAGCATTATTCAAGCACATTTTAATGCTCTCAAGTCCATGTCTTAATCCCGAGAACTACAGAGACAACAATATACACCCCTGTTTATATGCTGAGGAAAAGTTGAACTATAAAGCACATAAAAAGAAGAAGAATATGTCTTATTGGAATCTGTGCACTTCCCAAGATGGCTCCACATTTGAAACTGACCATCAAAATAACATGGACAATTTTGCAGAAGCCGGCATTCACAGCTTGTTTTCTTTTTAACAACCCAACAAATTGGGTTGCCGGGGACTTTGTACTGTTACGTGCACAGGGCTCAAGGCCCTGTGCTCCCTTCTCTCTCCCCCCCCTTCCTCTGGCACAGGGATGGAGAAAGCAGGAGCATTTGCTTCTCCTCCTGTGTCAAAACAGGGAACTCTTGTTGGTGATATTATTTAGTCTTGTGGCAAGTGCAGGTGGTAGCATGGGTCTGTGGTGCTTACCCAAACTCCCAACAGTGCAGTCCCTGCTGTTTACCGGGAAGGAGAGGGAGAGGGCCAAGGCAGCAGGGGTGTTGGTGCTGTAGCTGCCAGTATGTTTGCACCGCACCAACCTCTGCACTGCCTTGCCCCTTTGACTCTCTTTCCCCGTAGGCAGCAGAAACTCCACTGATGGGAGGTCAGGTTAGTGCAGCCACCCAACCCCACTGTGCTTTACTGAAAGGAGCCAGCATCATTAACCTGTTGCAATGTACGGAAGCTCCACATGAAGCACCCTGGAGTCAAGCTGCATTTTCAATAGGGCTTTATTCCAGTTGCAGTCTTGTGTTATCATAAAGCAGTCTTCTTACAGTATATCCAGGAATCAGCATACATAGGTGGGATTACATACAGGGGAGAAGCCAGCGTGGGGAAGTCAACCATACCTCTTTATACTGGTCTCATGTCTCATGATACTGACTCATCACATGATACTGAGTCAGCATTTCCATGTCGCACAGAATGTTAACTCCTTGATGCCCACAATACTTCTACATAACCATGGTTTGAAGATGCTTTGTCTCAGTGAACCATAGTGAGCATTATGGTTCCTTGCTCCTTGAGAGGCACCAACTTGAGCAGAAGATTGGGGTGTGTGTGTGTCAATGATGCACACATGATGTGTGTGTGATGCTGGGAGGAGCTGGGTTGGAGCCAAACACAGCAGCGACATGGCTTCAATGGCTGGCAGCTCTTCTTCTTGGGTATTCAACCTCCTCCTCCTCCTGTCACCGCCACCAGCCCAGGACTGCTTCCCCCTCCTTCTCCTCCATAGCAGCAGGAGGAGAAGCCACTAGCCACTGAAGCTGCGCTGCACTGTGATCAGATCTGCGATTGTCCTTCTCTGCCTCAGTATTTCCTCAACATTGGGGGGGGGGCAGGCCCCCCAACGTTATATTGGAGGAGCCAAAGGAGATCTGGGCCCCTTTGAGTTGGCACCTATGACTCCTCGGTGGAAGAGTAGGGTCCCTCTAAATAAAATAATTTTATATACCGGTATTTGACTTGTAGCAATGCAATTTCAGCTGCACATTTTTCTCTGTATTTTTAAGATTGACTGGTTTCTTTCAGAATTTGGCTATACAGTTGCACCAGCTGAATTTCTGTCTTCTGTGCTAAAGGCACAGAAACTCTGTCATATGGGGGGGGCGGGAGTCTCCTGCCTTAAATCCATTAGGTGCTGCTATTCCAACGCACAATGCAGTGGGTGGCTTTTAAATGTAATCATGACTTCTTCCCTTGCTAGAGTACCCTGAAGAGGAGGAAAGAAAACCCTGATTATTACTACAGCAGAGCTTTCCCCCTCTACAATTCCTCACCTTAAGTGAATCACACTAAGCAGCCACTTTGTGAAACTGAGAAGCATCCAAATGCATTTTAAAGTTATAATGACTGTTTAGTGACTCCACTAATTTATTCTAGCCATCTGGGGCAAAATCGACGAATGCATCTCTTCCAAAAATGCTTCCTAATGTTTTGATGTACTGGTACAGACCATAAATGTACTTCTTAAAAAGAAGTAGTAGAGGGAGCCCATATATTTTCAAGCTAAATTCATCATGAGAAAACAATTATCATTAATATTTTTTTTTATTTTTAAAAAAACCACTCACAATGTATTTTCCAGTTCAAGACTTCAATTCCTATGTAGCTTAACTCCTTTCTTGGGTGTAAGTCCTATTCACCATATTAGAACTTACTTCTGAGTAAACATGCATAAAAACAGGCTCTACTTACAGCAAATAAATAATAGAAATTAACAAAACTGAAAAGCATTTTCAGTATTTTCAACATTTTTTTTAAAAAAAGAGTTTTATATCCAGTGGCTGGATAGAGAAGTAAGATTGGGTGGGTTACGCTAAGGATCAATCTAGACAGCTTGTGGGTGTGTACAGCAGCATATCAGTGATACATTAATAGCACATTTGAATCAGATTTATTATGGACCATCTATACACCATCCTACTTTATCAGTTGTTCTGCAGTGCTTCCCCAGTGTTTCCATATTATTGCATTCACACTTTAAATCTACCCATTTTATTGACTATGTTCCCAACATCTCCACTCCCCCATTTCCCTGCCCTGGGTGCAAGTAAACCATGTTATGACACCAAGCTGTCATGCTTTCATTTATATACCTTTAAAGTTTTATATACCTAGGCTGTGACTGCTGTGCTAAGTCATGCTCATCTGCAGAAAATGCCAGTACCTGGCATTATTGGGGGGGAAAGGTGGCAGTGGCTACATCACAAAGAACTGGACAAATATCATTAGCTTTCCAAGATGCTCTCCTGCTAAAGCACATTAAAAGCTGGAATAAGCAAAAAACCAGAGGATTCGTAGAAGAAAAGGATAGAGGACATACACTGATTGCAGCCAATGCAGTATAACGACACCATTTTTTGTGTGGGCACAAATGGTATTGCAAGTCTAACCACCCTGATAGCATCACAAGCACAAATCATGATGAATGCATGCCTAGAGGGAGGCTGAGTATATTTCAGCAAGGAACCATTTTTCACTTGTTGCAAACTATCTTGGATAACAGATGTTTTACCACCATGCTAAAACATCAAAGCACCACAGTTGCTCCATATTACTGGGATCTGCTGTGCTAGATGGGAGCTGTAGGATTAGGTAAAGGTAAAGGACCATGGATAGTTAAGTCCAGTCAAACTTGACTATGGGGTGTGGCGCTCATCTCGCTTCAGGCCGAAGGAGCCAGCATTTGTCCACAGAAAGCTTTCCGGGCCACGTGGCCAGCATGACCAAACTGCTTCTGGTGCAATGAGACACCATGATGAGTTTCAGAGTGCACGGAAATGTTATTTACCTTCCCACTGCAGTGGTAGCTATTTATCTTCTTGCATTGATGTGCTTTTGGACTGCTAGGTTGGCAGAAGCTGGTGGCAGGAGCTCACCCCGTCGCGTGGATTCAAACCACCAACCTTCCAATCGGCAAGCCCAAGAGGCTCAGTGATTATGAATAGTTGAGTGGAACACTGGTGGATCAATAATGGATGCACTGTTCTCACGTTTACTAAACAGATTTCATGTTTTCTTGGGTGGAGGGGAGATACATTCCTAAAAGAAGCAGTGTGTGTTTAATAACCAAGTTTAGTTAAGTGCTAGTAAAAAGCCTAAAAATTCTATAAGTAAGCTTAAGAATGTGTAAGCTAAATAATAACACAGTTCTCTCCTCTTTACGCCCCAGCCTTCATTTCCCAACCTCTGTTGTCTCCCTTGTGTCTATTTTTAGATTGTACAGGGAAGGGACTTCCCTTGTCATTCTTTGGGAAACACCATCTAAAGGAATGGCACTATATAGACAATGCTAAATACTAGGATGGTTGGGCACAAAAGAGGTGAGAGCTCCTGCGTCTTTCAACAGTGTTGTAGGAGAGCTGTGCCTGCTGAAATTCCCTCTTCTCCACCATGGTTTAAAAGTGCAGGTGCTCTCTCCTCTAATACCCAGTAGTGACTGGTGCCCATTGCAACTGGTAGGGCAGAAGGCAGGGAGTCCAAGCAGTGGGTGGAGTCAGAGCCAACTAATGCTGGTTTTGCCCCTATCCTCCTCCTCCTGTGCTTACCCCTACAATGGGCAACACAGAGACTAAATAGAAAAGGGAAGGTGACAGCCAGTACCATTCACCTGGACTGGTTGGAAGTCAGCAGGCAGGCTGGCAGTGTTGGCTGAAGGAGCTGTGCCCCATTTGCCCTAATGGACTAGCCTCTGCTGCAAATACCAACAATGTTCCTAAAGACACTCTGTTTCTACCAGTCTGCAAATTAGACTTCCACACATGCAAGTCCACCTGGGAGCTTGCAGGACAGGAAGAGGCCTTGTGGAGCACATGAATCAAGTCATTTGCTTAAGGAATCTGAAGGCTGGCTTCTAAATCAGAGTCTGGCATTAAATTATATTCTCGGGGATAACTCTTAAATGCTATTCCTCAGCTTGGGCCTCAGGCAGGCTTGGGGACGAGTCCAATATCTTTGTAGCCATGTGCAGAATTATGGCCCTAGGAGTCTCTGATAATGTTAACTCGTGCTACGAAGCTTTGTGAGCAGGTTTGCCTTTTGATTCAAAACTGAAGTCAAAGTTTAGAGAGATGAGCTGCTATCCCTAGAGTTCTTATAACAAGCCTGCGATCCCCTTTTCTGACTAAGCACTGGCTTGATGTGCACACTGGTCCCCGGAGTATTATACATCTGCTCGCAATGACCTTCTGCCAGAAGCTGGAATGGTTTCTCGATTTTAGGTGATGCAATTTATAAGCGATATTAATCTTTTACTTGTGTCAAACCTTATGGAATGAAATTGCAATGAATGGAATGAAATTCAATAGTACAAAGAGTAAGGTCATGCATCTGGGACTAATAAATGCTTTTGTTATCTGCTGGAAGAGTGGAAAAGATACCAGAGTTCTTGGACAGTTGGGAGACAGCGAGCCATCAACATGATCCTTCAGCAGTGAGAGCAAATGCTATTCAATATATGAAAAGCGGCATTTTTATTTATTTATTTTTTTTTTGCAGGAATACAGAAATGGAGAGATTGGGGAGGCCCTATTTGGAACAATACTTCAATTCCCTCACACTCCACCAATGCTGGATTTCTGTATAGGCTAAGTAGGCTGAAGCCTAGGGACTCTAAATCTAGGGGGCCTCGCCAGCCTGCCTGCTCCCCAGCGGGCAGTCTCCCCTCTCCCAAAATTGCAAACTCAAGAGTTCATGCAAAGGCAGGGCAACTCATGCACAGCAACTATGAGACTCAGGGCTAGCCTGTGGATCCCAATTTGAAGAAGTGGGGCCCAACTTTAGGGTTATTTGTAGGGCCCAACTTCACAGCCAAAGTCTGCAAAATCTTATAGATATTAATAAAATCCATCTAGATTGCCCCGGGGGGGGGCCCTTAGGAGTGGCCTGCAGGGCCCAATTTGCCAAATTGCTCCAATTGCCTTAAGGTCAGCCCTGATGAGACTGTTCAGGGGATGGACTGACAAGCCCTGCACCTTCTAGGTCCCTGGTATCACTATTCAGAGTACAGACTCAAGGACATGTTATGGAAATAAAGCGGGCACTTATTGGAATTCAGTTTTGTCACATCTCAACCCCTCCCCCATCCCCGGGACAATGAGCCCAGCCTCCTTCTATTCACAGTTGCATAAGCACTTCACTACAGCATGGCCAAAAACCTGTACATTTTTGGCCATGAAATACACTGAAATACACACCCCATACGTAGCAATGGAGATTTATATTACTGCATTGTGAATGAACACTGTATTATTAGTGGACTCTGTATTTTTGGAATTACCTAAGAGCCACCAATAGGGAACTCTAGAATCTGACAGCTAACCAATCGGGTACTACCAAACAGCGATCCCTATTGCTGAAAGCAGGTAACAAGCAGAAAACGCTTCAGCTCAGCCTTTGCACTGTTGACCAAAATTATATTAGCAACATATACAAGCAGAAAAGTTGTTTTCCTTCATTTGCAAGGAATCATACAAAACAAAGTGGTACTAATAAAGAAAAATTCCAGGGTGGCAACAGAAAGCAAACTAAAAAAATGTTTTTGCAGTTCATTAGAACTATCCAGCAATATAAAATTACGGGAAAACTGGTGCTATTAACAGTAAACCTTCTATTTGGTTAATTGATTTGGCAACTTCCATGCACATGATGTCTGATGCTAATTCCCCCTCAAAGAGTTAAATGATAACTCATCAGAGGCAGCTACAGTTGCAAATGGAAACAAAATATCTGTGAAAGGAAGAGGAGCAGGTTTGCTCCAGTTTCTTGCAGGTAGAAATACGGTTTGTAATGAAGTTAGAGCAGTAGTTGCTTGAATTAACAAGTAAGAAAGTTTTGAGAATTTACATGCTAGATTAAAATTGATTAATTCATTAAGAAGGGGGATTGTAAGAAAAAACACTGGGGCTCTAATTTGAATAATAGAGTGCCTGGTATCTGGTGGGCAATCTCCTCCTTTATTTCCACACTGTGGCTGCAGACCAAATCACATGTCAGGAGAGCTATGAGATTCAGGTGAGGGTCTTATGTCTTGCCAATCCCAGCAGGTATATAACAGGAAGTCCCGGCCTGCCCAGGCCTCATATGAAGGTATTTTTATCTTCAACACTTGAAGAATATAAGAAGCGCCTGCTAGATGAGGCCAATGGTCCACCAAGTCCAGCATCCTGTTTTCACAGTAGCCAACCAGTTGGCCTCCAGGAGCCTGCAAGCAGGACCTGAACTCAACAGCACTCTCCCCATAATGTCCAGCAAAGACTCTCCTCCCTGGAAGAGAGGGGAGTGGTTGTGGGCGGGAGACCGAGCCCCGCCCCTGGTAGGGGGCATTAGCCCCCTCCCCTCCTACCTGGCTGGCGCCCACGCCCACCGGAGGTGGCCAACCAGGTGCCTCCGGGGGGCGTGTGTAGCAGCTTAATGCTGTGGTGCTAGCTCCGCCTCCTCCTCATTCGTCGTCGTCCCTCAGTGAGTCACCCACCCTCCACTCCCATTTAGCTCAGGGTATAGGTTTTTGGCCTTGCTATGGACCTTAGGTTGGTCGCCCTGGTTGGCTGGGGGGCCTGGTAGGAATTTTTCCATTTGGCATTAGGCCTTTTGGTTTGTTCGCCTACCTCGTAGCAATCGTCACAACTTTTGTGGTATTGGTGGGTAGGTTAGGCATTGGATTCATGTGTTGTGCTGTGTCATGGGCTAGGTGTGGCCATCGCCTATGCTATCTACTGTGGGTTATTCTGTTAAAGGAATCTGTCGGTCGTGTATTCCGTCCGATGCCTGCTTGGCGGGAGGCCATGGCACGACCCTCGGTGGCATCAGGGGGTGAGCCTATAGTTGGATGAGCATCAACAGGCTCCACCTACTGTTGAATAAACCCACCACCTATAGTCATCCTATGCCTAAGCCAATACCTTTTCACTGCTGTAATCAATAAAGTTGTGGCCTTTTCTTGCCCATTAACCTTATATCACGTGTCCTTGTGTATTTATTTCACATAGCAGGGTCGGGCCCTCGATCCACAACTGGTATTCCATGGTGTTACTGCCTCTGATAGTAGAGTCAATTTAGCCATCATGACTAGCAGCCACTGATAGCCTTATCCTCCATGAATTTATTTAAGTGCATATTGTTATTTTTTAACTGTATGCATTGGGCATTTTGAAATATAAACTGGATTTGCAATGCGATGTTTTACATGTCTACTCAGAGGCAAACCCCACTGAGTTCAGTGGGATTTAATCACAAAGAAAAGTTAATCCTACAGTCCCATGCACACTTAACTGGGATTAAGTTTCATTGATTGCAACTGGGTTTTACATCTGAACAGATATGCAGAAGATTGTGCTCTATGTCTTTCATGCATACAGAATTTAGCATTATTTCAAATGTCAAATTGAGTTATTTACAACTTGCTATACGTAATAAAGTGGTTTCATCCTACCCTCAACAAATTTGAGGGAGAGCAACCTTTACACCAACCATTTGCCCTAATTTACATGGGCTAAACGAACAAACAAACAAATAAAAACAAACGTGGATGCCAAAGTGATGGAAATAAATTTAGACTGATGCTTCCTGGGTTACATACCCTCCAACGTTTCTCCGATGAAAATAGGAACATCCTAAGGAAAAGCAGGACATTCTGGGATCACATCAGAAACCGGGATGGTTTTTGTAAATCTGGGACTGTCCCTGGAAAATAGGGGCACTTGGAGGGTCTGGGAAGGCATGAGGTGAAGAAAACCAAGTAGCTCTCACAGACTGGTCCTACTTATATTTTAGACATAAAATTTCCCGCCTGGGTAACAAAAGTAGACCTCCCAGAGCAATAGACGAATCAGCTGTTTGTGTGAGTCAGTTCAGCAACACTGGAGTTTGGTAGCCATACTTCCTTCAGGTAATAATGGCTATTAACATTTTAATTGAAAAACAATCAGAAAAGAGAACGAGACAGGGAATACACAGAATCCCTCCCCAGGAGCCTTTGGCTCTAGGCAGCACACCAATTAACTGGCTAGGAAATTGGATAAGATAGAGGAACAGGAACAATGAGGTGGTACATTCAGATTGATTATAGAGTGACTGACTTGGAGGCTGGCTGACAGGCCTTCCTGTCTCCCAAAATGGAGTTTTGTACTTTTAAAACCGGCATCAATCACATCAACCTCGGGCCAGTCACACAACTTTCCTTGGTGAAGGTGAAGAATGCAATCCAAGTGAGCAAAAAGTCTGGTTAGATTCAAAGATACCTTAAACTGGTGTGGATGGGTGGGTGGGAGATCGAAAGAGAGAGGTTAATTCCCATAGAGGTTCTCGTTTTGGAATTATTTAATCATTCTCCATAGTGGGAATGCAGACCCTCCCGGTGTCCCTATTTTCCAGGGACAGTCCCAGATTTACAGACGCCATCCTGGTTTCTGATTTGATCCTGGAACGTCCTGCTTTTCCTTGGAGGGTATGGAGTTATGTGATCCCCGAGTCAACGAGACAGGTAACTATACAACCCTTAGAAGACACCTGAAGGCAGCCATGTTGAGGAAAGTTTTAAAATGTTTAACATTTTATTCTGTTTTTATATATGGTGGAAACCAACCAAAGTGGCTGAGGCAACCCCGTCAGATGGATGGGGTATGAATTAATAACAAAAATAAAAATTCTTATTGAATAAGACACCCCTACTGTGGGTTAAACCACAGAGCCTAGGACTTGCTGATCAGAAGGTCGGCGGTTCGAATCCCTGTGATGGGGTGAGCTCCCGTTATTCGGTTCCAGCTCCTGCCAGCCTAGCAGTTCGAAAGCATGTCAAAGTGCAAGTAGATAAATAGGTACCGCTCTGGCGGGAAGGTAAATGGCGTTTCTGTGTGCTGCTCTAGTTTGCCAGAAGCGGCTTAGTCATGCTGGCCACATTACCCAGAAGCTGTACGCCAGCTCCCTTGGCGAGATGAGTGCCACAATAAAGCGAGATGAGCACCACAACCCCAGAGTCAGTCATGACTCGACCTAATGGTCAGGGGTCCCTTTACCTTTATTTTCATAAGAGAAATGTTGGAGGGTATGGGAATGCTTATTTCCTCTTCAGAAACAAAGCTTCGTTTCACTTTATTTTTGTTTCCCTCACCACAACCCTCCCCGCTACATTTCCTTTTTGCTGCACTTAGTTTATCACAATGCTGGGTCAGTGCAGGTAAAAATCATCAACATTAAGTAAGTGCTCTGTAAATGGATTGAAATAAATTATTCCCTCTCCGAATACTAGAACTTGGTGTGATTTAATGCGATTGGTAGCAAAATCAGGACAGAGAAGAGGGAGAACTGCTTTGCACAATCCATAATTAACATATCAAATTCGCTATTCCGAGATGTGGCGAAGGGCATTAGCTTAACACAGAATTTGGCATTCCTTAGATCTGATCCAGCAGAGCTAATCTGATGAGCTTTATCCTGGTGTTGGGCACAGAGGGATTTTGCAACCTGCGATTATGTCAATTGCATATTCTCTAAAGAGGTTGACCTCCGCTGAATCTACCACATTTGTAGGTAATCTCCTGTTGGTGCACAGCTCCCTCCAACACGTGTCATAGGTCTCGCTGAACGTGCTTTAATTTATGGAGCATTTTAAACGCCACACACTCCTAACCCTGAAATGAAGTTCTCGTCTATGGCTACAAACAGAAGCTGTTCGGAATGAGGATGATCAAATATTGTGCCAGGTTGCTTCCATCGGGTCCTTGAGCAAGTCTGTCTTCCTAACCTGACATATAATTCAGCTTGTTATTGAATGAGGTGCAGAGCACACAGGCCTGAAGAACAGACGCTAACCTCTTGGATTGTCTGGCTAAAAGATAAATCAAGCATTTGAGCTACTCACCTTCCAATTAACAAGATGTTGGAGATGAACATATTGCCAGCACTCTGAAGATGGATTCAGAAAGGCTGTGATGAAGTTTTTTGTTGTTTTTTTAAAAAAGTAAAGTGGTTGCTCACAGTTATATAAACGGACAATATATAATGCATTGATTTTCTTTATAGAAGACAACAGGATCTCATAAAACTGAAGGATAAGCAAGGCAATTTCCCCCAGTTCCTCTCCACTATTGTTCTGACATTCCAATAGCCCTTGGAGTTCCACTCCATGTTGGCAAATCTGGATTTTGGAAGGCTGAAAACATCCTCTGAGCATGCAGATGACATTGATGATACCACAAAAATCCCCCAGCGTCTTTGAAGTTTTTAAAACAACAACAACAACAACAACAACAACAACAACAACAACAACAACGTGTTTTTACAGGCATATAGTTGTGCTTATCTTGCAGTATGAAAAACAACAACAGCAGCTAATAGTATTAAAAATATAAATGTAAAAATAGTGTCAGGCATTATTTTTTTAAGTCCACATTGCACAAGTACACAACTAAAAACAATAGGTGTCAGAGACCGTGCTGAGGAGGACTGCACTAAGGAAGAATGGTGGGAGCCACTCCCTCCCCCTGATCCTGAATCTTCCCAGGAACAGGAGGACAGTATAGATTTGGAACAGTGGTTTGCAGAGGGGCCTAGTTCAGAAGGCAGAAGCTGGGAAATACTGGATGGGGAACAGCTAGGAGAAGAAACACTGGAAGACAGAGAATTAACAGATTCACAGTCTCTGGATAGTACCCACCCCCCCCTTCTCCAAAGTCACGGAGAGCTCAGAAAGTGTCAGAACAGAAAGCACAGTAGTTACAAACTCAGATTACAAAATGTAGGAGTGACGTAGATTAATAGGGACGGAGAGGGGTAAAGGTAAAGGTACCCCTGCCCGTACGGGCCAATCGTGTCCGACTCTAGGGTTGTGCACCCATCTCACTCTAGAGGCCGGGGGCCAGTGCTGTACGGAGACACTTCCAGGTCACGTGGCCAGTGTGACAAAGCTGCTCTGGTGAGCCAGCACCAGTGCAGCACATGGAAACGCCGTTTACCTTCCCGCTATAAAGCGGTACCTATTTATCTACTTGCACTTAGGAATGCTTTCGAACTGCTAGGTGGGCAGGAGCTGGGACCGAAAGACGGGAGCTCACCCCGCCTCGGGGATTCGAACCGCCGACCATGCGATCGGCAAGCCCTAGGCGCTGAGGTTTTACCTACAGCGCCACCCGCGTCCCTCTTAATTGGGAGCACTGCCATTTCTAGGGAGACGTGTTCTTTGTTTCCTCACTGTGATTATTAAAGATTCTAACTGGTAAGACGTTCCTTTAGTTTGATATTCTTACCTACTGCCACGGCGGGCGGAAGCCGATTCCCCAAAGCCTGACAATAGGCTGTCTACAGCTAAGTTCTACTCAGAGCAGAGCCACTGAAATGAATAGACCTAAGTTCACATCATGTCCATTTATTTCATGGGTCTACTCTGAGTATGACTAGCATTGGAGACAACCCAATGAAACAGGTCATATTTCCATTCATTTATCATCATCATGCTGCAATATTCCAGAAACAGATATTTGAAAGAACCCTAGGATAAATTTTCTTGCATCCAGTAAAGTGGAACGACAGGGGGATCTCACAGGTGTGGGGATTCCATAGGCAACGCTGCAAAAGAAGTCAGAAAAAAGAAGAGTGGTTGATAAAAGGGGATCAACAAGAAAAGGGTTTGGGCTGAAGCATTTGCTATCAAAATCCATTAATGCAATTGTGGTTTTCCACTCGGCCAATGAAATTTATTTTCTGGGAAATAGGTGTTTGTGTAAATTTTGGCCCCAATCCAGCATATGCAGTCTGATAACTGGCAACAGCACCAAGACGCTGTTTTAGGGTGAGAGATATGCAGCCTTCTGTTCCTTCTCCTGAACAGATGATCCAACATTATCATAGACTTTCTTGTGTAAAGAGAATATAACACATTTCTCATCATCCCCTTTGCACAAGTAGTTCCTAATCCAGACAGGAATGTTTGATCAGAAGCTATGTGATAATGCTAAGAGCAGATACTCCAAGTGCCCCTATTTTCCAGGGACGTCCCTGATTTAGAGAAGCTGTCCCGGTTTCTGATTTGATCCCAGAATGTCCCGCTTTTCCTTAGGACGTCCCTATTTACATCGGAGAAATGTTGGAGGGTATGGAGTTATGCAACCCCCAGGACAAGGAGTTAAGTAACCAAACAACCTTTAGACGATATCTGAAGGCAGCCTTGTATAGGGAATTTTTTTAATGCTTAATGTTTTATTATGTTTTTATATATGTTGGAAGCTGCCCAGAGTGGCTGAGGCAACCCAGTCAGATGGGTGGAGTATAAATAATAAAATTCTTATGATTATGATGATAGAATAGGACATCCCTATTTTCATCGGAGAAATGTTGGGAGGTAGGGATTCCCAGTCCCTGATACAGCTCAAACCAGTTTGGCCTGTGAGCTCCAACTACTGTGCTGAACATCCACATTTTTTTAAACAGAAAAGCAATAAGAAATGCTAAAATAGAGAAGTAATAAGATGAGCTATAAATAATCTGTTTTGTGTTGCTTTGCATGCTATGACATATACTCTTATCCCTCATTAAAATTGTTTATTAGATGTTTGCTGACAGTGGATATTGATATTTACATACACTGCAGGAAAAATACTACCTCGGTTGTTTAGTTCCACATGTTTTGTGAAAGTGCTCTGCTCAGTTATGCCAAGGGGAACCCAGATCACAGGCTGATTTAGGCAAGGGAAACAGATTTCTGCATTGCAAGGGACTGGGCTAAATGACCCTTAAGGTCCCTTCCAACTCTACAATTCTGTGATTCTGTTATTTTCTTTTCCATGCCTCATGCTTGTTTCAGGATTTCAGAAAGGCCATCAACATTCTGGCTTAAGGGGAGCCTGTTGTTACGGCTAAAGTTTCTATATTTCAAAAAGTAAAATTCCTGACACCCGCAAAAATATTTTTAGGAGGACCCCAAAATTGTTGAGTTGTTTTTTTTATAGAAACCCACCAAAGTTATTAAGCTTTTGGGGGGAAATTGTCGCCCAAAAATATTGATTTTAAGCTTTTTGGAGCTGTTTCCACTGCTTTTTCACATCACATTTCCATACATTCAGGTTTCCCCTGATATTTTACCAACTAGAAAACCAGAACACGTCAGGAATTGCCCTCGAATTTAGGTTATGAGTGCATTTCTCGAGAGAGTGCGGGACTTACTTCCAAAAAAGGATCAAAGGATTGAAGCGCAAGGTTGTAATATGCTTGGTCCCCTTTTAAATTCATAGGGCCTTAACTTCTAGCTTATTGTGGATAGTATCAGGCTACATGAGGATGATGATGATGATTTCATTTTATTATTTATACCCCGCCTATATGGTTGGGTTTCCCCAGCCATGCTGGGCAGCTTACAGCGTATATAAAACATAGTAAAATATCAAATATTAAAAACTTCCTGATACTTGGCTTCCTTTGGATGTCTTCTAAAAGTCATGTATTCTTTATCTCCTTTACCTCTGAAGCAAGGGTGTTCCACAGGGAGGGTGCCACTACCGAGAAGGCCCTCTGCCTGGTTCTCTGTAACTTCACTTCTGGCAGGGAGGGAACTCAGGAACATCTATCAGAAACCATTTTATCCAGTGTTGCTGAGGGAGACATGAGAAAGCAAAATACTGTTACCAATAATAATAGTTAATACTATTAAACAGTTATTGTTGCTATATAGACATGATATTATTACAAATACTAATACTAATAAATTTCAGTGCGCATTTTAAGCACATCCAATGCTGCGGTGGATTGTGGCCAGTGCAAATCTTTTATAGTGCTATCCTATGCATCATTCTCCTCTAAATCCTATGCACTCCCAGGTATGTATATAGGATTGTGTACTCTGGGGTACGATCTCAAACCAGTGTGACTGCTTTTGCCTAAGTTAGTTACAGTAAACCCTGGTCTGGTGTATGCCTAAAAATATTTAATCACTTTTATTTTATTTATTTATCTATTTATAATTAGAATAAGCCTATGGATTATGATTTTTAATTCTGAAATCAATCATATATTAATTTAACAGTTATTTTTACTATCAGCCAACTGTAAAATTTTATATTTTACTACTATGATAACATAATGAACCATTAATTTCCGATTTGAAAACCTGTATACTGGTGAATTTGTAATTCCCTCTTGCACATGGTTGAAGGGATTTTTTTTTTAAAGCATGTCTAATACCGCAGAAGATCTGTCTTAGTGTTTGATGATAATTAGCTACAAAATTAGCCAGCTAGAAATGTTATTTATCAAAACACCACTGAGTCCTGGAAAGATTGAGAAACTCTCCAATGGAGTGTTTGCAAACATGGACAACTCTGTTGTATGAGGTTTGAATGACAAAGTATTGATTAAAAGTCTCTCAATTACATCTCCCCCCCCAGTTTGAAAAAGGGAAAGCAAAAGACGCTTATGCTATTTGTGTGACCGTTTAGAAGCAGATTCCCTTTGCAAGCAGACGTTGCCTCTGATGCAGTTTGCTAATAAGAAAGTGCTGAAATTGGAAATTTTTATTAATATTATTCATTCACATTCATAGTGCTTTTAAGACTCAGGGGCTCTAATCCAACACAAAACACTCAAACCAGGCAAACATAATGGTGTCTAGACACAACCCATAGGGATGACCCACTGTTCAGAGAGGAGGAGCAGGTTGCCCCAAATCCAAACTTCTATCAGATGCAGCTTGCGTGGTGGGGCAGAGCTGCTAGCCTAGATTCCTGGCAGGTGAGTTGCAGCAAGGTGGCAGAACCAATCCAAGATGCCTGCAGGTGCATTTGCACCACGCTGACCTCCAGGTTGACTTCCCCTCTCCCTCTCAATAAGTAACAGCAACCCTTTGTTAGTGATTTATAAAGGTGCAGCTAGACTGGTGACTGGGGGCGGCCGCCGAGACCACATAACACCGGTCTTGAAAGACCTACATTGGCTCCCAGTATGTTTCTGAGCACAATTCAAAGTTTTGCTGTTGATCTTTAAAGCCCTAAACGGCCTCGGCCCAGTATACCTGAAGGAGCGTCTCCACCCCCATCGTTCTACCCGGACACTAAGGTCCAGCACCGAGGGCCTTCTGGCGGTTCCCTTATTGCGAGAAGCAAAGCTACAGGGAACCAGGCAGAGGGCCTTCTCAGTAGTGGCGCCCGCCCTGTGGAACGCCCTCCCATGAGATGTCAAAGCGATAAACAACTACCTGACATTCAGAAGACATCTTAAGTTCAGGGAAGTTTTTAATGTGTGACATTTTAGTGTATTTTTGGTCTCTGTGGAAACCACCCAGAGTGGCTGGGGAAACCCAGCCAGATGGGTGGGGTACACATAATAAATTATTATTATTATTATTATTATTATTATTATTATTATTATTATTATTATTATTATTATTATTATACAGGGCCAGATTTAGGTTTGATGAGGCCCTAAGCTACTGAAGGTAATGGGGCCCTTTATATGTCCAGCTGCCCTTTTTTTTGCCTTGAATATATGCTATATTGTAATTTATAGACCTAATAGGTATCTAAAGCCATTTGCACATGCTGCCATGCAACCAGTCCATGCAGAATGTAGGCACCCTATATATAGGAAATGAGCAAACCAGTGATATTTTAGGGAGCAGGCTAGCAGGCGGGGTCCATTACTTACATTATAGGAGCCTACACAACACAAAACACTGTTGTTGTATGTAGGTTTTATTTTATATGTTTTTTATCTTATATTATGGAAATGTACATGCAGGTTTTTTTCTCCTTTAATAATTTTTTTGGGTCCCCCAAGAGAGTGGGGCTGTAAGATAAAGCTTGGTCAGCTTATACGTAAATCTAGTACTGTGCTTAAATATTAAGAGATACATTTTTCTTAAAAACCCCCACATTTATTTGGATGGAGTTACAGGCGAACACATAGCAAAGTCACGCTGAATGGAAATGGATTGATTGGCCGTCCAATCACCTTTGGACTCTCCCCAGGCCACTCCCCCTTCCTAGACACACCTTCTACTAGTGCTGCCTCACACACTCCTTGAGAGTTTTTGCATGGCTGGAATGTGCCCTTGAGCTCTGATAACGCCTCTTGCTTGCCAGGACGGAGGTGAAAGAGGGGTGTATAGAAACTGGACTCCTGTAGAGACATAAAATTTGCATCAATTACTCTGCCCACTTTTGCCCTCTGGCTTCATAGACCAGGATCGAGACTGTAGCACGCAGAGACCTTTCCTCTTGTGCCATTATCTTAACAAAACCCACCCTCTCGCCAAAGCTGTTCTTTGTCCTGGGATGGACATTGCCATTTGACACCTTCTCTCCTGGACCAGATGAAGGGGAGGGGATGTGATGGCCTGGGATTCAGACTCAGAGGCTGAACCTGAGGGATCCCAGCCTGCACAGGAGTCCCTGCCTCCAGAACCAGCTGAGTTGGGGCTGGGGCCTGAGCCTGAAGGGTCCTCACCTGTGCTGGATCCTCAGGTGCAGGCACCAGCTGAGTCTGCTCTGGTTCCTGAGGTGATGGAGGACCCGTTGCCTGCAGGTGCTCCACTCTCAGCCCCATCAGGGGAAGAGGAGGTTGCCTCTGGGTCTGGTAACCCTCCAGCCTCTCCTGAGCTGCAGAGGCTCAGGGCAGAGAGGCAGAGGGAACTAAGTTCCTGCAGGAGGAGTGCTCGCCTCCAGGCCAGGAGAGGCGAGTCACCTGTGGACCGGGGCCACCCTATGCCTCGGGGCAGATAAAAGCCAGTCAGCCCCAGTCCCAGGTTGCGGGAGCAACATTGTTGCTAGCCTGTTCCTGCCTGCACCCTGTCCTGCTCTTCTGCCAGAGTTCCTGACCCCACCCGACTCCCCACCTTGGACCCAGCTACAGCTTTGACGGACAGCCTCCATACTGCACCATCGACCTCGGACTGGACTTGGACCTCGCCTCTTGGTTAGCCCCTGGGACCAGCACAGTAGATTTTTGACAGGGACATGGGTACAGGGCTGGGGAGCTTTACATACCAGCCTGTGTGCCACAGTCACAGTCTAGATTGGGGGCCCTAATTACACCAGATATGTTAAATATCTTCATACTTTTCTTGTGGATGGGACTGTATGGATGAGTCCCATCAGCATAAGGAGTTCCACTTGCACAATGGCAATTCCCTCTCCTCCCCTCAGCTGCTCCCCAAATCAAGTAAATATATAAAAATACTTAGCTAACTGAGCAATTGCACCACAGATAATTCGGTTCTGCCCCCCCAACATAAAGCCTACCCCCCCCCCCGTCCTCCCCAGATCTGCTCCAGGAGTGGGGTTGCCCTATTTCCCTATTTCTGGACACAAAAGTTGTTGAGCTTTTTTTGGGACGTATGGCAGCCCTATCCAGGAGGCAATTACACAATGAATGCAAAGTCTAACATTTGTAGGTATGAACATCCTTTTTGTGTTCCAGAATCTTTTGTCTTTTTTCAGTCCTTTCCCCTTGTACCATTGTCTTAACAAAAACCACCCATTTCCCCAATGTTGTTCTTTGTCCTGGGATATGTAGTTCACGATTCAGAAACTTCTGTGCATGCCTGTTCTTCTTTTGTGCAGAAGATTATTATTATTTTTTACAGTCGCAGTAGAAGCAGCAGTTCCATACAGACCTCTTCATAATATTAATTCCTCCCATCAGAGCATTGCACAGTATTCATTTGCTTGACTTTGCCTCTTGATTTTGGACCAGAGCCGCCATCCCTCCTCCCGCCCCAGTTGCTGAAAACTTTCATGGAAAACTGACTTTTCCCACATGAGCTCGTTCATGCATCAAGCTCTTCTGAGTCATTGCTTGGAAACGTGTCAAATCAAGATCTACTAAGTGCTGAGCCTCTCAAAGATGTTTGAGGGCGAGTTCCAAACATGCTGAGTCATTGTCTTCAAAAATTCTAAGCACGTTTCTGCAAAAAAGAATACATTCTGAATCAAACAATTCTGAATCACTAAGTCATTCCAAATTAAGTCACACTGTGTTAAAGTACCAAGCTGTATACATTTATTATATGCAACATCAGTATCTGTGCAAAAGATGAGCTGTTATTCTAAGAAGGTTCTGAATCATGATCTGAAAATGTGCTAAGCCTGTGCAAATAAGTCTGTCAGCAACATCCAAATCATCTTTGGGACATGTGTCAAATCATGCTATGATTTCTGAGTTCCAAAATGCTGAGTTACTGTCAGAAGGTGCTACCAGGCTCTTAAGTAACATACACAACGTGTTCAGCATACTATGTTGTGAGTCATATCAAAATATGACTCAGAAAAAGTGTTGACCTAAATCCAGATCCTCCAAGTGTCCCTGTATTCCAGAGACGGTCCTGGATTTACAGAAGCCATCCTGGTTTCTGATTTGATCCTGGAATGTCCTGCTGGATATTTGTTTTCTTTTCCTGTATGGTGTGTTAAAGTGAATGATAACAATAAAAAATGTAAAAAGAAAAAGAAATCATGCCAGTGCAAGTAGATAAATAGGTACCACTGTGGTGGGAAGATAAACGGTGTTTTCGTGCGCTCTGGTTTCTGTCACAGTGTTCCATTGTGGCAGAAGCAGTTTAGTTATGCTGGCCACATGACCCGGAAAGCTTTTTGTGGACAAATGCCGGCTCCCTCGGCCTGAAAGTGAGATGAATGCTACAACCCCATAGTCGCCTTTGACAGGACTTAACCACCCAGGGGTCCTTTACCTTTACCTTTACCTAGTTCTGATCCACGCATGGGTTCAGTACAGGTGACTTGGACAGCTCTGTTCCAGAATGTGGAGTGAACAATATACCCCAGGATAATAAATAGTGAGCTGCTCTCCATGAGCTAAATGTTACATGCAGCCCAGTGCCTGTTCTTCGGGGGGAATTTCCTGTGCAGTATTTTAGAGTAAACATTTATTTTGACTTTTCTTTAGAAAGTGAAGTGGAAAGTCACTCCAATAAGTACAGTAGATTACAGATCTGTCTGCACATAATGCAGATCAAAAGAGAGTTTTAATCGTTACAGCTCGTTTTAATTACTACTTGACACATTGTCTCTATTGTCCTTCCTCAAGTCCCTCTTTTGAATGAAATATTAAAGACGAGCCACAGATGAAAATATGCGCAGCCGACAAAGGAAATGGCTTTGAACTCCTTGCAGAGGTTTATTGTCCACATTTTCTTTATGAATATTTATTTGCCATAACGAAAGCAATTCATTGAAGAGAAAACATGACGACTTGTTAACGGAGCATTTGCATACACTAATGGTTAAAAGCAAGGAAGGTGGTGGTGGGAAATAAATGTAATGGGTTTTCATCATGCTAATTCTACTTTTTTGTTCCTATTTACTGTAGCTAATTCCAGACGTCAGACATGTAAAGGAAGGAAGCTGAGCCTGGCTCAGAGAATCAAATAAAGCTATAAAAGGACAACTGCTCTGTTTCTCTGTATATGTTGAGGGTGAGATTGCTGTTTTAACCCTTGCATTGTTCTGCTTTAGGTCATATGCACAACACACATTTAAAGCACAAACATATGGTTCCCCCTCCAATGGTAGTTTACCCCTCACAGACCTGTAATTCTCAGCACCCATCACAAACTACAGTTCCCAGATTCTTTGAGTAAAGCCATGTGCTTTAAATGGCTTTAAATGGATGGCATGCATGTTGACCTTAGATTCACTCTACCTATATGCTTGCCGAAGGCCTCTGCTGGTTCTTAAATTCCTATTTCACAGAATCACGAAGGGATCTTTGAGATCTTTTGATCTATTATGCTTCTGTTCTTCCCAAAAGCTAAAGGGTGGTGCATTCATAGTTCTCCCCATGGCCATGCCATCCTCCCAACAATACCCTGCAAAGTGGTTGGGCTGCTTCTGCCATAAGTGTGTGTGTCAGCTGGCAATGGTGCCATGCCAGATCAAAGATGAACATCTTCTCAGTAGTGGCTTCCTTCCTGTGGAACACCCTTCCTTCAGATGTCAAGGAGATAAAGAATTACATAACTTTTAGAAGACATCTGAAGGCAGCCGTGGATCGGGAAGTTTTTAATGTTTGGTGTTTTATTATGTTTCAATATATGCTGTAAGCCATATGCTATATGGGTGGGGTATTATTATTATTATTATTATTAATAATAATCTTCATTTCCATTGAATGTAGATTTTCAAGGGCACTCAGCATCTTTCAAGGATGTGTCATGGGCCCAGAGTCTGCTTTCTCTTGTTTATCAACACGGGGAGGGAGCGGGGATGAAATGATTCATAGGATCTGATTCACTGCCCAAAACGTAAGATTTCACTGTAATGGGATACATTATGAAAAGCTATTATCAAGAGAACTGAAACATAGCTATAAAATGCCTTTGCAGTACCCTTACGCTGTCACTAATGTAAGTTGACATATTTGTATTCATTATCCTATTTCTCCCCCCTTTTCATATATTTCAAATCCTTTATTTTCAGCTAAAAATAGTGTTAGGTTGGCAGTGAAAAACTTCCTTCTCATGGCCAATTCAATTAAGGCGGCCATTAGCTTTGCATAAAAGGCTATAGGAAGCCAGGGCAGACTTTGAGGCACTGACATAATATAGCCTTGATGGGAGCATGTGCTGCGTTCTGGCTCTAGCTAGCAGCAGACCTACATAAATGTGCATTGTAGTGTTCAGCTTCCGAAGTGACGAAGACCTGAATTAACTGTTTGATTGTTGCTCTAATGATGAGGTGTTTGTAGAAGAATGGAAACCCTTGTCGGATGACTTAAGTAGATACTTTAATTCTTGGTCCAATAAGAGATGGATTTATATCTCGAGCAACAGAAGAACAATAATATGTTATTTTCAGGTTTATATTTTAGACTTTGTGCAGTGCCGGATTTATGTACAGGCTAAGTAGGCTGAAGCTTAGGGCCTCTAAATCTAGGGGGCCTCACCAGCCTGCCATCTCCCGTAGTCTCCCCTCTCCCAAAATGGCAAACCCAAGACTTTATGCAAGGGCAGGGCAACTCAGGCCCAGCAACTATTAGACTCAGGGCTAGCCAGTGGGGCCCATTTTGAAGCAGTGGGGCTCAAGTTGAATTTTTTTTTGTAGGGTCCTGGTTCACAGCCAAAGTCTGCAAAATCTTATAGATATAAATAAAATTAATCTAGATTGCCCTGGTGGGGGGGCCTTAGGGGGCCTTAGGAGTGGCCCACAGGGCCCAAATTGGTCAAATTGCTCCAATTGCCTTAAGGTCAGCCCTGATGAGACTGTGCAGGGGATGGACTGACAAGCCCTGCACCTTCTAGGTCCCTGGTGTCACTATTCAGACTCAAGGACTTGTTATGGAAATAAACAGGGCACTTATTGTAAATCACTTTTGTCACCTCTCCCCCCCCCCCAAACCATGGGAAGATGAGCCCAGCCACCTTTTATTCACAGTTGCATAAGCACTTCACTACAGCATGGCCAAGAACCTGTACGTTCAACCTCTGAAATACACACCCAATACGTAGCAATGTAGATTTATGTTACTGCTTAATGAAGGAACACTGTATTTTATTAATGGACTCTGTATTTTTGGAATTACCTAAGAGCCACCAATAGGGAGCTCTGGAATCTGACAGCTAACCAATCGGGTACTACCAACCAGCGACCCCTATTGCTGAAAGCAGGTAACCAGCAGGAAACACTTCAGCTCAGCCTTTGCACTGTTTACTGAACACCCCCTGCTGTGCAGATAATGGAGAAAGCTCATAAATTGATTCCCTTCTGGTGTCCTCACCAACTCTATGACGCTGGTGTAAACCCTGGTGCACCAGGAGCCCAGAATAGTTGCAAATAAAATTTGCTCATATGTCAGTGACTGATAAGATTTGTCAACCAGTTCTTCCAATGTCTTCCTAAATTATAAAGCTTCAAAATACAGGCCAAAAGAGAGCAGGTCTGGGAAGAGCAAACCATACAATGGGCAGCACCAGTGAAAAGGCCCTGCTCTGTGTAGCTCCTGCTCTGTCATTTGATAGTGTGCCCACTTGCCCTCTTTATTGACATGGAATGCTCTGTATTGGAGTCTCCAGATCTAATATAAAGACTATAAAAAGGAAGAGCAGGGACCTTGATGTTCCCAACAGCTGCTAAAAAAGCAAGCAAGCACACAGGTCACCTTTGTCACAGGACGCCTATGCCCTGGCCAGGCCTGCACCCAATCTTGTTTTTGTACAATCTTGTTTCTTCCCAGTAACCAAAATTATATTATCAACATATACAAGCAGAAAAGTTGTTTTCCTTCATTTGCAAGGAATCATACAAAACAAAGTGGTACTAATAAAGAAAAATTCCAGGGTGGCAACAGAAAGCAAACTAAAAATGCATCAGAACTATCCAGCAATATCAAATTATGGGGAAACTGGTGCTATTAACAGTAAACCTTCTATTTGGTTAATTGATTTGGCAACTTCCATGCACATGATGTCTGATGCTAATTCCCCCTCAAAGAGTTAAATGATAACTCATCAGAAGCAGCTACAGTTGCAAATGGAAACAAAATATCTGTGAAAGGAAGAGGAGCAGGTTTGCTCAAGTTTCTTGCAGGTAGAAATACTGTTTGTAATGAAGTGAGAGCAGTAGTTGCTTGAATTAACAAGTAAGAAAGTTTTGAGAATTTACATGCTAGATTAAAATTGATTAATTCATTAAGAAGGGGATTGTAAGAAAAACACTGGGGCTCTAATTTGAATAATAGAGTGCCTGGTATCTGGTGGGCAATCTCCTCCTTTATTTCCATACTGTGACTACAGACCAAATCACATGTCAGGAGAGCTATGAGATTCAGGTGAGGGTCCTATGCCTTGTCAATCCCAGCAGGTATATAACAGGAAGTCCCGGCCTGCCCAGGCCTTGAAAGTGACAAATTTAGACAAACAAATTTTGATGACGTTTGGAATGATTTTACTATCAGGAAGGCTAGGGGGGAAAACATTTTAGCCTTACTGTATTTGCATGGGTAAGCTGTAAGTTTGGAAAAGCTGTTAAACTGCATTGTTTTTTGAGGATCAAGCATTTTAGGATGTTATATTATGAACACTGGGAGCTGCCTACTGGGTTAAACCATGTATACTATCTTGCTTGATATTGTCTACATTGAAAGGCTTTATAGCGTTTCAGACAGGACATTCCCAGCCATAGTGGAATGCCTTCCCATCAGATGTCAAGGAAATAAACAACTATCTGATGGTGGAATATGCCAAATTGCCAGGTTTAACAAATAAAATCAGAGATCAGGTTGAAGCAGACTTTAAGGAGGGGTGGGAAATGTCCATATTATTATTATTATTATTATTATTATTATTATTATTATTATTATTATTATTATTATTATTATTACAATTGTAAATATGTTAAAATGCAAGTAGGTTTTGAATCAGAACAACAGTAAAATCACATCTGAGAAAATTGTAGTGTAGAATAACCATAATATGCAGCAATATTTGAAAATTTGGAGAAAACATGGAGGGGTGGACAGGAAGTTCAATTGATTGTTAATTGGAAAATGTATTAATTTGAGGTTTTTAAAATATATATACAGTGTGTGTGTGTGTATGTATGTATATATTTGTGTGTGTGTGTGTGTGTGTGTTTGTGTATATATATATATATAGTTTGGGTGTAATCTTCGAAACCTCCCTTTCCATGGAGGCGCAGATTGCAGCTACAACAAAGGCGGCATTTTTCCATCTCCGCCAAGCTAAGCAGTTGGCTCCTTACCTCTCTCGCCCTGACCTAGCCACTGTGATCCATGTGACGGTCATCTCCAGACTGGATTATTGTAACTCGCTCTACGTGGGGCTGCCCTTGAGACTGACCCAGAAACTCCAGCGGGTGCAGAATGCTGCAGCGAGACTCCTTAGGAGGTCTTCGCTGCGAGATCACATTCATCCGGTGCTACACCAGCTGCACTGGCTCCCGGTGGAGTACAGGATCAGGTTTAAGGTGCTGGTTTTAACCTTTAAAGCCCTATACGGCCTAGGACCCTCGTACCTACGGGACCACCTCTCCTGGTATGCCCCACAGAGAAACTTACGGTCTTCAAATAAAAACATCTTGAAGGTCCCAGGCCACAGAGAACTTAGCCTGGCCTCAACTAGAGCCAGGGCTTTTTCGGCTGTGGCTCCGATCTGGTGGAACACTCTGTCACAAGAGACCAGGGCCCTGCGGGACTTGACATCTTTCCGCAGGGCCTGCAAGACAGAGCTGTTCCACCAGGCCTTTGGCCAGGGCACAGCCTGACTCCCTCCCTCGGCAATCTTCGCGGAGCTCTGGCCCAATGGTTGCCAGTGGCCTGAATTAATTAATTTTATAATGAATGATTTTAGAGTGTTGTTTATGCTATACTTTTATACTATTTTATTGTTGTTAGCCGCCCTGAGCCCGGCTTCGGCTGGGGGGGGGGCGGGATATAAATAAATTTTATTATTATTATTATTATTATTATTATTATTATTATTATTATTAGTATCTGAGAATGGCGTCTCCCCCCTCAAGTTGGGGGCTTTTTTTAGTCGTTTAGTCGTGTCCAACTCTTTGTGACCCCATGAACCAGAGCACTCCAGGCACTCCTGTCTTCCACTGCCTCCCACAGTTTGGTCAAACTCATGTTAGTAGCTTCAAGAACACTGTCCAACCATCTTGTCCTCTGTCGTCCCCTTCTCCTTGTGCCCTCAATCTTTCCCAACATCAGGGTCTTTTCCAGAGAGTCTTCTCTTCTCATGAGGAGGCCAAAGTATGGGTGTCTCAGCTTCAGGATCTGTCCTTCCAGTGAGCACTCAGGGCTGATTTCCTTAAGAATGGAGAGGTTTGATCTTCTTGCAGTCCATGGGACTCTCAAGAGTCTCCTCCAGCACCATAATTCAAAAGCATCAATTCTTCGGCGATCAGCCTTCTTTATGGTCCAGCTCTCACTTCCATACCTCACTACTGGGAAAACCATAGCTTTAACTATATGGATCTTTGTCGTCAAGGTGATGTCTCTGCTTTATCAGATGCTGTCTCAGATGCTGTCTAGGTTTGTCATCGCTTTTCTCCCGAGAAGCAGGCACCTTTTAATTTCGTGACTGCTGTCACTATCTGCAGTGATCGTGGAGCCCAAGAAAGGAAAATCTGAAGTTGGGGGCATTGCCATTCAAATAGTGTGTGTGTCATGTCATGTGATCGAATATGTGGGATGTGGCTTTACCCCCCCTATTTTATTCAAGTTGACATCCCTGAATTGCCATCAGGAAGAGGAGCTGAAAAGCCCAGCATCTCCATGTGCAGCACATTAAATATAATCTCCCATGCGCTGGTGTACGGAGCATGGATAGCATCGTTATCCAGGCGCCACTAGACATTTAGATATGTAGGCACATTATATAATTTCCCTTCTGAGAGTGAGGCTACTGTCATAGACAGAAAGGTGTTATTTTAAAGGAACGGTGCTGATGTGGCAAGTCACAGTATATGTATTCATGAAGTTATTTGCCAAGGCTTGAAAGGTCTGGCGACCAATCAAACTCATCCTTCTATGCAGCCCATTTTGAGATGCTCCTTATACAATGACTGCCAGTTACAATTTCATTAGCACTACATTGTTGCCATGGCAATGTGATACCAACTCAATTGATGGGCTTTTCATCATGGGCTTATTACGGAATTTCTCTTTCCATCAAAGACACATTATAGGAAAGCTGCCAACAGACCCTATAATCTAAACTTTAACAAGGATTTCTTTTGCACTATGAGGTTGAATATCTTCTTTGTGAAATCCAGACTGGGCTCTAGACACAAAGAGCGGAGTATTGTGATGTGACACACATGTCAAGGTCTAACTTGGGAATCCAGGAGAGTTGTAGTCTTTTGAGCCTGGCAGCAATGTACTCTGCTGCCTTATACCCGAAGCATGCAATGATCATATGTTGTGGTGTCACATTTTCTGAGAGAATATTATAGTTTTGGGCACTTCCTTTGTAATTCAGTTTTACAGAGGATCTTCTGTGCAAGCTAATGTCACTAACCTTCACAGTGCTTGCTATCCTTTCCCACTGGAAATTAAACCAGAATGCCATTGAGACTGATGGCTCAAGTCTTCTCTGTAATTCTAATTGCTATTGTTCACTGAGAGTGTGAAGAACGTAGTTAGTGAACCACAGGAAACCTGTATGGCATTTCCACGATCACCACATGCTCTCAGTAATCACATTTGTTAAAAGCTTGTAGTCCTCATGGTGGCAAGAAAAATGTACTGGCATTTATTTCATTTAACAGGATTCATATACCACTGAATCATCAAAAACTCTAAGCAGCAGACATAAAATATAAAATATAAATCCAATCTTAAATACCACTTGATCTTACAAAGTGAAAATATAAACAAAATCAGCCTTCAAAACTATAAAAGAAGATTATACATACTAAAATATATGTCAAATTGCATTTGGAAATAATTGTCAGTGTTTGGAAAAAGCAAAGGTCCTGACTTCCTTTGTCACCTCAGCCTGGTCCTCGGACCCTTGTTGGCATAAAAGAGTCCACGAGAAGAGTTCTTGTCAGAATATTTTCTGCTTTTATTTTTAAAAGTCTTTATCTGGAAAATGACTGACCAACTGTACACACCTCTCCCTCCCTCCCCAAACACTAACATTGACCACTCTATATATACAGGTACATTCATACCTCGGGTTAAATATGCTTCGGGTTGAACATTTTCGGGTTGCGCTCTGTGGCAACCCGGAAGTAATGGAACACGTTACTTCCGGGTTTCGACGCTTGCGCATGCTCAGACGCTCAAAATGACATCACATGCATGCGCGGAAGCAGCAAATCACGACCCGCACATGAGCAGATGTGCAGACACGGGGTGCATTCACTTCAGGATGTGAACGGGGCTCCGGAACGGATTCTGTTCACATCCAGAGGTACCACTGTACAATTAGGTGAAAGGTTGCATGAGTAATTTAGTTCTTTTAGCATTAAAGAAACAGCGGCCAATTTTTTAGCAGTGACAATAATGCCTGCCTTGTGTCTTGGAAGATTTATTTATTTCTGTTGAAGTTCCCAGCTTTTTCAAACCAGCCATGCACTTTTTGAATGTAGATGTTGACTAGATGTCTAAGCAAATATATTCGGCCTGAGCCTATGCATACTTACTTGGAATTGAGTCTCACTGCATTCAGAAGGGCTTGATTTCTACTAAGTGTACAATTGATAAACGTCCTAGGGTCTTTCAGTCCCTCAACTGCAAATGTACCTGAAAAATTAAAAGCTAGGCCTGTTTATTTGTGTTACCGTTGTTACTTGTTCCATGGTGGCCCATTGGGATGACAAAGTGGATTGATGCTGCTCTGCCAACTGTATCACAGTAAAATCATGTACAGCCTATGTATGGTTGGTGAATCTCTGTGTAAGTGTGTGCAGTGGGGAAATTCATGCTCCGGCACCAGGTGTGCATCCCGGGGGCGTGGTGCGTTGCCTGTAGGGGCATGGGACATGTCCTGGGGGTGTGACGTGCCACCAGTAGGGGCGTGCAGCGCGTCCTGGGGGCATGGTGCCCAGCGCGCAGGGGGGCAACCACAATGGCACCCCGCTGGGATCACGCTGCCAGGGGCGGTGCGCTCCCCCCGCACGCCTCTTCCTCCACCAGTGTGTGTGTGAGAGAGACAGGGTGTGTGGCACTAGTATGGTTCAAAGATTCAGCAATTAAAATCTGCATTCGCCCTCATCCCCAGGATCTTTCAGTATATTTGTGCGGAGATATTTACAACCTTTAAGAATGCCTGGATTGTGATCTCAGTTAACTTGACCATTTGCTCAAACGGAACCTAAGAATTGCTTCTCCTTTTAATCCCACACAGGAAATTAAATCACACAGTTAGAATAACAGAAGATAGGCCAATATCTCCAAGTAGTTGTGTTTATGTAAATGTCATGCAAAATACGTTCATTATGCTAAAACGAAATATGAAAATCTTCCAGCGTAATTTGTTCCTCCAGAATTCTTCTGTGGTGAAGTGCTTGTAAGAAATAAGTCGGGTTCTCCACCAATTGATGTTTTCAGTTGATCAGGCTTGTATCTTTCAGCTGATTACCAAAACCTCAAGATAGGTGCCTCTTGATGAGACTGAATGAAGTTTGAGATAACTTAGAAATTAATAAAGCTACCATTCATTGTTTGAAGGAAAAGCTGTCTTTCTCCTTTTCTTCTGAGTTTCCTTGTGCACCAGAAGCAAAACAGCCTCCCAAAATAAACAAGTGCATCCTTAGTTCTCAGGCTTACCATTCAAAATTTGTTTACCGTGATTCAAATTGTCCCCTCTTGGGCTGTAGGTTGTTTTATTGTATTGGTTTTAATCTGCCAAACAGCTGTTGTTGGTTGTAGGGTCTCCAGATCAGGAGACCACAGGCCCTGAGATTTCAAAGGCCAAACCTGAGATCTAGGGGCAGCCCAGTGATGTCACAGAAGGTGGGCCCCAGTGATATTACAGAAAGAGAGCCTCTTTCCTCTCAGCAACCATGTCCTTTTGTGACAACAGCTGCTGAGGCAGCAACACAACCTCTCCAGGCCTAACATTGTGGGGCACCTCAGCACTGATTTATTTGTTTATTATTTATTGATAACCTGCCTGCCCTTCGATTTTAGAGATATGAGGAAGCAGGAGACCACAGACCTCATTTTAAATTTTCTTGAAAACTTTAATTGTTTTACTAATAATCTAGTTTTATTCTTTTTTGTAAGCCACTCTGAGGTTTTCCACAACCAAGATAGCTCAGTTGTTTAGAGTATGGTGCTGATAACACCAAGGTTGCCGGTTTGATCCCCATATGGGACAGCTGCATATTCTTGCATTGCAGTGGTTTGGACTAGATGATCGTCAGGGTCCCTTCCAACTCTGTGATTCTATAAGAGGCATATGAATTTTATTACATAAAAAATAGATAAATTTACAAACACAAGCACATGCCAACTGACATCCATGAAGTACAGTGGACGCTCGGGTTACGAACGTGATCTGTGTGGGAGGCACGTTCGCAACCTGCAGCATTCACAACCCGCAGTGCTGCATCTGCGCATGTGCGGAGTGTGATTTGGCGTTTCTGCACATGTGCAAAGCGCGATTTAGCTCTTCTGGTAGTTCCAGTTTCGGTGCGGTGCGCAACCCGAAGCTTCTGCAACCTGAAGTATGACTGTATACCAGTTGACACATTCACTCTCCATTTATTCATATTCTACCCACAAATATCGACTGGCTTCTGTTGATGGAAGATGGATTTCAACCAGCTTATATCTGCAAGCACCAGCTTGCTTCAGCCTTGCAGCACCCACTGGTTTTCGAACGCAAACTCCTCTGGCTTCCACCCACCAACACCTGCCAGCTTCTGCTAGGTCCAACACTAGACATCAACCAGATTCCAACCACAGATATCAGAGAACAACAACTACCAGACTTTTAGAAGACATCTGAAGGCAGCCCTGTTTAGGGAAGCTTTTAATGTTTGATGCATTACTGTATTTTAATATTTTGTTGGAAGCCGCCCAGAGTGGCTGGGGAAGCCCAGCCAGATGGGCGGGGTATAAATAATAAATTATTGTTATTAGTATTAGCTTTCAAGCCACGATCCCACTCAGCAAGAGAACTTGCCTTATTAGTGCTCCACAGCATCTCACAGCTAGAGGGTCACTTCTGTCCATCTGCCAATCCCCCTCCTGCAGGTGTAAGAAGACTGGGCAAGGCTGAATGTCACAGCTGTTGCCTGCTGTGTTATTTTGGAGAAGATAAAAAGGGGCACCTTGATATCTGCTCAGCTGCCTTATGCTTTTGTGATATCACAGGTAGTCCGTAGCCAATAGTAACGGCTTGGGAAGCCTCGAAATTATGGGTGTGTGTCAGCAGCAATAAATGCTTGTTTACAATTAAACGTATTTATTATAATAGCCCACTCTTCATTTGCACTGGTACCAGGGGACCACACAAAAAAGCTACTCTGTGGAAACTTTTGCAGCACAACGGTCATATTCCCTTGCAGGGAACCTGCTAGCGTTGGACAGGGCCAAAGGCAAAGGGAAAAGGAGCAGCAGGGGAACATGCCTCCTCCACCAGTTTATGTACCTTCCTCCAACAGGAAGTGTGCACACGGCCAGAGACTATGCCTGCGCAGAAACGTCCTCTGCTCCTCCCTTTTTAGTCCCCTCCTGGTTCTGGAGGACAGTGGGGCAGGAGAGGACGGTGAAGCAGCTGGGCCCTTCTCTTGCCTCACCTGCCTCTGACTCCTCTTCTTCCAACCAACCATGTGCTCCACCCTCTAGTTCAGAAGCTTCTCTTACCTCTGATTCTTGCCTCCTGGCTGGTACAAGTCCCCACAAACCATTGCCCCCCTCTCTTGAGTCAGACTCCAGCCCCCTTTCCCCCCAACTTTTAAATGGCAAAAAATATAATAAGCTAGCCATTTTTGAAAAAAGGATACTCCTGTAAGTAGAAATCATAAGATTTCGTTGACCAGGAAGAAAACTATTTGTGGACCAAAATGTCCTTAGAAATTTGAAGAGAAAGAGGTAGTCTGTTTTTCTTATTTATTTAAAGCAATGGATTATGAAAGCCGACATGAAACTGTATTCTGCCAAAAAAACCCACCCCCAAACATTAAAAAAAGCAGCAGCAGCAGCAGCAACAAAGTCTACATACAACATCCAGAGACGTGGAAATGCTGTTTACATGGGGCTTGCCTGGAAGAAACAATTAATTTGGATATTCAGGAGGTTCAGATAATTGATATTCAATTAACAAAGGTTCTACTGGAGCAGGGGATTATTATTATTTCCTGACTGTTGAGTAAATATTCACATTTTCCTGCTGCACTCCACTCTACTGGGCTTGTTACATCGGCACAGCCTCCAAAAAAGGCTTAGGGAATGTCTCACCAGATTTGAACTATCAATTTTTTATTAAGAAACCTGAAGGAAAGAGTTTATAATAATCCCAATTTAACTTTTTCTATTAAGATTGCATTGATTTTTACTTTATCCATTTAATATTTTAATAAAAGCTGGAAATAAGCTGTCAATATGGATTTGATTTCATATACATATCTGATAAAAGAGTTCTGAGCTGCTGTCATTGAAACAGGGATATAAAAACTGCTAGCTCTACAATAAACATGTTTGGCTTACGACAGAAGCTGTGCAAGGATGGTGCTGGAGTTTAAAGTTGCAGAACATCTCAGCAGGTGAGGAGACCCACCCAGTCCAAGGCCAACATGTTGCTTGCTGTCTGCGATGGGTTTGAGCCAGACTTGGCCTTCCACAGATGGAAAGCTGCTTGAAACTGCAGGAAGGGGGAGAGTGTACAGACTTCCCACAGGCATCTGGCTTATCACTGTGAGAACAGGATCCTGGACCGGATGAGCCATTGGCCTCATCCAGCAGGCTGCTCTCACCTTCTTGCACTTTTAAGAAATGTGCACAGAGGCCATTGCATGCAAGAGGTCTCTGGTTCGATCCCTGGCGTCACCAAGTGGGCTGGTAATGAACGCTCACACCTCCCTTTGCGTGACTGCAAGGAGCAACCCCAGGCCACATGGGACTCACCAGCTGGTTGGGCTGGGCCACCTCTCTGCCGACAGGAGAGGATGTATTGTTTTATGATAGCCTTTCCAACTTGTGTAAACAAGTTCACAATTTTAGCAGAGTAACATTCCCCCTTTTAAACTTGCAGCGGATGTGTTTGCTCAGGCTCGCTAAAGCCTCTATAATAACTGTTCTGGTATTTTCCCCTTATTCCCTCATAAAAGATAAGACATGACACAGTCTTCTATAAAAGTATAAAAAGAGTTTACTCACATTCTGTTCACAAACGGATCCCAGAAGGCAGACTTAGCTTAGAAAAGTAACATACACCTGGAACCTATCTCATAAGGAGATAGTCCCTTTGTCCTCTCTTGGCTGGAAGCATCCTTGGCTAAGCAGATGTTGCTTCTTCGATGCATGTAGTCAAAGAGAGAGAGATGGCTGCCCTGCCCTGTGCTTTTGTCATTACCTGCACAGGTGAGGCCACACTCACCTCTAGTCACATGCAGAGGAAGTCTGTCCCAGCCCAGAAGGAAACAGGAAGTTTACCTGCTGGCTGGACAAACATTCCTCCCCATGTGTTCACATGTTCACTCTAGGAATGTTGTACTTGACTGCTCTTGTGTTTCACATCCCACACAAACCCCAGTTTAAACTTATCAGCGGCTTCTGTGGAGGTGGAGCCAGATGAGTGGACTGTGAATGGGCAGGCTTCCCATTGGTCCACTCGAGATGCTTAAATGGGAGGCGGAGCTGGCAGCAAGCATGCAGTCAGCTCTGGAGCTTCACCCACCCACCCCTCCCTTTGTCTGATGCTTGATTGCAGGTTAACCATTTTTCTTTCCTGTTCAGCAGGCATTGCTACGGCCTTTGGATGGTTGCTGTTAAAGAGCCAGGAAGGAATTTCCCTGCTCCGCAGGTTTTGCCCTCCCCGTAGCAATTGTCACAACTTTGGCGGTTTTAGGCCTTGGGCAGAATTATTTAGTCTATCTTCCCTAAATGGGGGGGGCATGAGGTGGTGACTCACCCCCACCCCCCGTGGCAGCAATTCCAGGGGTTTGTGAAAAGGGAGTCACTGGCCATACAGTGAAAGGTTGTCAGTGAATTCCCCTGCGTTGCGGGGATATGGGGTAGGCTGCCTGCGTCCACAAGCATCTTGCAGTGCACCTTCCCATATCCCATTCACCCTGAGGAGCCCCAGTTCCCCGGCTGGGGGGCTGGGAGGGATACACGCCCAATGCCTAAGCCAAGGTCTTCCTACATCTGAAAAGTTTAATAAAGTTGTGGTCAATTTTAATTCCATAACATGTTGTCACGAGTTATTATTCCTTCTGGTGGTCTCTTGGGGTCATGGGCTCTCTGCCTGGGCACACAAAGACAAACTCCTGCCTGAAACTCTGTAGATCAGGTTGGGGAAATAGATCCAGCCACAGGGCTAGATCCAGAAGTGACCAACCCTCTGTTGGGATACTGAGACAGGTTGGCAGGACTTCACTCCTGTGAAGTCAGGTTCAAGCTGGGGGTGGTGGTGGTGTGTGGAAAGGAAGATTGTTCCTTTACAGTCTGGCTTGAGTTTAAGCTGAGGACGCAGAGGTGGACAGCCCTCTATGCACCACTTTGGCAGGACCACCCACCTGTCAATTGCCTGATGTCATAAGGACATTGGGTGGTTGAAAGATCAAGCCGCCGTTGTGAAGGTTTTTCCTTTGCAAATCTGACTTGAATTCAACCTGTGGCTGCAAAGAACAAATGAACCAGGGGCACACCTCTGCTCATCAAATTATTGAGCAGATGACCAGTGGAACGGCTGTTTGCATCCCCATCCATCCTGGTTGCTGCCCCAAAACATGACAGCAGATGCTCTTACTTCTTCGTATGGAAATTATGTTTATTAAAGAAGAGTAATGGAGGAAAGAAGTTAATCTAGTCCCAGAGGTTAAACAAGGTAAAGGGTTGGCAGGAAGGCATCCAATCTAGGAGCAAGAGCAAAGCTTCATGAGTTCAAGTTCGGGGACCAAAGGTTCAAGGCTGCATGGGAGCTGAGAGGATGTTCCAGTCTTTGACTCAACCACTCTCCTGTCTCCCAAATCCCAACAGCTCCTGCGGTGCTGAGAGCCTACACCATCACGCATAAAAATCTTGCTCTACTTGCACCTGGCAGAAGATTGGGTGGCAATGGCAGGAGTGGCACCGTGGCAACAGTGCCTCTTCTCAGGTGGCAACTGCACTCATCTGGGCAACACAGTCGCTAACGTACCCATTTCCACTGCACATGCAAATCTGCCGCCACTTCCTCCTGCTCTCCATACTAGAACTCCCAAGAGGCAGTGCAAGAATACATTAGAGCTTGCAGTTTTGGAAGTCCAATTGTGATTTGAGCTGAGCAAAGTTTGGCCGTCAGGAATGGCCAGTGATGCAGAGCTGGCCAGTTTGGAGCATGAGAAGCAGAGCTACACGTAAGGAGCACATAAAAAGATCTGCCCACAGAGAACCCAAACGTTACGTGAGCCAGCCCTTATTTTGTCCTTCTTAAAGGAAGTGGGGTGAGTCTGTGGGAACCAGAAATTTGCTTTAATCGCTCTGTATCTGCTATAAAGATAAAGGTAAAGGGACCCCTGACCATTAGGTCCAGTCATGACCGACTCTGGGGTTACGGCGCTCATCTCGCTTTATTGGCCGAGGGAGCTGGCGTACAGCGTCCGGGTCATGTGGCCAGCATGATTAAGCCACTTCTGGCAAACTAGAGCAGCGCATGGAAACGCCATTTACCTTCCCGCCAGAGCGGTACCTATTTATCTACTTGCACTTCGTGCTTTCGAACTGCTAGGTTGGCAGGAGCTATACCGGTGTTTTATTTATTTATTTACTTGTTTTATTGCAGGAACATTTTTAATTTAAGGGGGTGGGGAGAGATTCTGAGGTTTCATATTTAAAACAGAAGAATGTAAGGAAAAGCCATGGTGAATCATATCAAAGGGCCATATCACCCATCATCCTGCTCTCAAAGTGGCTGGTTGGGTGCTTCTGAAAAGGCTATATCATCTGGAGACAAAAGCAAGTCTCTGTACTTTTGCTGTAAGGCCAACACACACACAGAGAGAGAGAGAGAGAGAGAGAGGGAGAGAGAGAGAGAGAGAGAGAGGGAGGGAGGGAGGGAGAGAGGGAGGGAGGGAGAGAGGGAGGGAGGGAGATCCACACTTCTGTTTTGCTGCCTTATGCTCCACAGGTTTTTCCTTTTTTCTCCCTTTTTATTGAGCCTGACCCAGGGTGGGCTGCAGCCGTCCCACAGTAGCTCACAAATTCTGCTTTCTGAATAGAAACAGCCAAGTAATAACTGCCGGTTATTGACGTCTGACATGTTTTTGAACTACTCTGCAGCAGATGACCTGGGCAACTTGCTATTAGCTTTGTACTTAATAACCCTCAAAGCTGATAGAAAGGCACACTGTGAATGAATCAGAATTACCATATAAATGATAGCGAATGAGCTCAGCAATGCGCAGGGGCCCCGAGTATAAACTTCTCTCATCATTTCCTGTGACACATGCATTCAGCATGTGCTCCCGGGCTCCACATGCTGATGTTCTGTGAAGTTACTGCATCCCATTGCACTCGGATTAAATCACTGCTTCGTCGCGATACTTTCCAGCTCTGGTAGGTCACGGTGGCTTTTGTACATGGTGCCGTCATAAATCTCAATCCAGTCTGACGGCACCCCTTATTTGCTTTTGCTTTTCGCTGATGTCATCCTGTCACTCTTATTTATCTGGGTTGTGATATTGTCTGGCTCCATGTATTCCAAGTCTGTCCTGTGACCCAGCTGCATATTTCTAATCATTCTAAACTATTATGGAGACGCAACAGTAAATAACTAGCATATGTCTAAGTGGCAGACATGACGGAATTGCAGTTGCTGCATAAGTAACTCCAGAAACAGTTGTGAGATTTCTCCAGAGGTGGCTCTGTGTATGTGCATGCGCACACTTCTCTTTGGGTCTGTCTACATGTGCACGAACTGCCCACTTGCAGGTTTTTCTAGTTGTTTGACAGTATGTGTGATGGCCTGGGAATCTGATTCAGAAGCTGAACCTGAGGAGTCCCAGCCTGCACAGGAGTCCCCGCCTCCAGGGCCGGCTGAGCTGGGGCAGGGGCTTGAGTCTGAAGGGCCTGCACCTGTGCCGGATCCTCAGGAGCAGACACCAGATGCATCCGCTCTGGCTCCAGAGGTGACTGAGGATCCATTGCCTGCAGGTGCGCCTCTCCCAGCCCTGTCAGGGGAAGGTGATGCTGCCCCTGGGTCCAGTAACCCTCCAGCCTCTCCGGAGCTGCAGAGGCTCAGGGCAGAGAGGCAGAGGGAACTGGGTTCTCCCAGGAGGAGTGCTCGCCTTAAGGCCAGGAGAGGCAGGTCACCTGTGGGCCGGGACAGCCCCTGGCCTCAGAGGAGATAAAGGCCAGTCAACCCGGTCCAGGTTGCAGGGGCAACAACACTGGAAACCTGTTTCTGCCAGCACCCAGACCTGTTTTCCTGGAGTTCCCGACCACACCCAGCTTCTTGCTTTGGACCCCGCTTCCCCCTTGGTGGACAGTCTCCAGACCCTCGGCCCAGGACCGGACTTTGACCATGCCTCACAGTAACCCCCCCCCCCGGGACCAGCACAGTATGGCCACATAGTTCACGGGTTTCCATCTGCTTGAGAAATATTTTCAAGAGGTCTGATAAGCATAATAACTTCATACTTTGATCTTTCTAATAGTCTGTAGCTGTGGAACCCTTATTGCCACCCACCATTGACTCAGGCTGCCCCATGGTCCCTGTCAGGAGCTCAGTCTACACTTGAGAGTAGGACCCTGGCAGAGACACATGCCCGACTGGCATGTTCTCTCCCTCCTGGTCATTCAGGAGCTTCAAAAGCTTTATTCAACCCAAACATCACAGCGACCGATGCCAACAGACATCAGCACACTTAGGGGTCTGCAGAGTTTGCGCAGCTTGCGTAACAGACCTCAGCAACTCAGCATTTTATTTATCTACTTTATTTACATATAAACACACACGGAGCACTGCAACATGGCTCCCGCTCTCTCTAGCATCAGGCAGCAAAGAGAAAAAGAACAAAGGACAATAGTCCCACTTCACGGAACACAGTAACACAAACATCCTGTCTCTGTCACTTCCCACTTTGTGGAGTCAAAACATACACCGTCATGTGAAAAAAATATATCCCATGACTGCAATCATGGAGCAGGAATTCTAACAGTCTCTCTCCCCCCCCCCCCCGCATCAACTTCTACCTCTGTTTCTCGACTTGTCTCTGTCACAGACTCTCTCAGCCCACTAACCTCTATTACTTCTTCAGCCTTTGGAGAACAGCCTTTACCAAAGGTGTCATGGGCTTTGAAGATGCCCGAACTCAGGACGAATGGGAGAAACTTGCTAAGAGGAAGGCACACTTGGCAAACCCTCACTCTGATCAACTCCCACCTGGAAACTTATGTCCCCACTGTGGAAGGATGTGTGGATCCAGAATTGGCCTCCACGGTCACTTACGGACTCACTGTTAAAACCGTGTTTATCGAAGACAATCTTACTTGGCTACGAGTGATTGCCAAAGAAAGAATGAAGAAGACTTCTTCAGCTTCGGACACGTCCTCCTCCCAGTCTTCTCCTTCTTCTCCCTCTGATGACTCATTGTTGTCCCACCACCAATCCCTTGGCTCTGATCCTTCTTCCCTTGGGGGTTCCCCAGCTGGTTCCTCCCACCATTCTTCTGCGTCCAGCTAGTCCACAACACCCACCTGCTCTATACATGAAATCATTGTAGCCATCAGGTGTGGGACAAATGAAAACATGACAATAAGGAACCACACCTTGATTGATCCTTGGCAATTGGGGGGGGCCTCACTGATGACACCAATCAACTGATTGGCAATTACAGTGAGCCCCGTTGAATTCCTTTTGCAGAAACAGTTGAATGTTTCCTGATGTTGCCCTTCCATTCTGATAACTTTGCTATTTGAAAGCCAACATTATTCTAATGCCCAACTTGTTTGGAGAGAAAGAAAAAAAGTCCCTTACTTTCCCCATATCTTCCATTGGCTTAATCATTGCTTTTGTAACTTTAAATGATGTATTGATTCTGAAGGAATTTTGGGACCATTTAAACAAAGGTTACTGAAGCACAGAATATTTTTCTGCAGAACGTAGGTGTTTCTCGCTTTTATAGCAGTGATCTCGATTTTGTCTCTTAAATGCATGAAATCAAGCATATTTGTTTTGCTCTGGGATGAAGCAATTGCTTCCCACCCCCTGATTTTCTCTTAAATATACATATTTGCAGAGAGAAGTGGCTGTCCATAAAGGATGTCCTGTGCTTTAAGGTGTTTTGCGGTCCTAGCCCCTTGGCCCCTGGGCAACAGGAAGCTGAGCACAGATTGGCAACTGATTTGGATGGAGTACTGGAGAAAGAGAGTCGGTGCAGGCATGGAGTTAACTGCAGAGTCGGAGCCAAGGAGTCAATCCAATGTGGTTCTGAAGCATGGGTGGAGGCAGGCAGTAGGTATACAGCTAAACAAATAGATGTGGAGAGTGGAGGAGGAGGGAGGGAAGAAGGGAGGCAGGGAGGCAAGGCAGGTACAGGCAGCCTGCCAGGTGAGAGACACCTGGAGCAAGATTACAGAGCCATGCAGACAAGACAACAGCCTGCCTGTTGAAAAGATCCAGATATCATCAAAAAGCATTTACATCTACAGTGGTACCTCGGGTTAAGAGCTTAATTCGTTCTGGAGGTCTGTTCTTAATCTGAAACTGTTCTTAACCTGAAGCACCACTTTAGCTAATGGGGGCCTCCCGCTGCTGCCATGCCGCAGCCACGTGATTTCTGTTCTCCTCCTGAAGCAAAGTTCTTAACCCGAGGTACTATTTCTGGGTTAGCGGAGTCTGTAACCTGAAGCGTCTGTAATCCGAGGTACCACTGTACTGGTTTATGCTGATGTTAGAGATGGCTCAGAGTAAATTTAAGACATCCACAGATGCTTGTAACACCATCAGACGCAGTGAAGGAAACATATTGCCAAGGCTACACTTCTGAATAAGACCCCCTTACCATTTAAATTCAGCTTTCCCTGGAATATGCATTGTCAAAAGCTTGGAATACAATGGCTGCTCAGTATATTGGTGTTTCCTAGCTTTGCGCTTTTGTGGTGGGTCTTGATTGGGTTCTACTTTCTTATTGTGCTTGGCTTAAATCTGGCACCATGCAACACAGTTCTGCACTTGTGTGTGTGAAGGAGCAAAAGAACTGGGCTATGTAACAAAGTGCTTTCCTTTGATCTCTCAAGCTTTATTTGGGGGGGGGAGGGGAAGTCTGTTGTTCCTGCATTAAGCATGCCAATTAAGGCTTTTTAATTATTCTGCTTTTAGCATATTTTTAAGAAACATGATCTGAATAAATGAAAACATTTAAGTAGCTACCTTGTTTGCTTTTTTTGATTTTTTAAAATTATGGTTCAAGCTGGGAAGATTTTGAGGTAAGAATGAGAAACCTGTATTTATTTTTTTAATGAAAATTGCTTTATCTTGCCTTTCTTTGTACAGTCCAAGGCAGCTAACACAAGAATAATAACATACAAAAAAAATCAGTGAACATCTCTTTTTTTTTGATTTTCAGAAGGGCGCAGATATCCCTCCTGAGTGTTTATTGGCTTGGGGCATTTCTTGTGAGTTGTAAGTTGGGGGAACCTGCTATTGAATTTGATTCCTGGATTTCTCTTGTTTGGCCCTTGTGTGACCCACAACTCCTAGGACGGATGAATGAGATATTCAACTCAGTTTGGATTTAAAGGTGAATTTACCTAACTTGCTTTTTCCTAAACAAGACATGAACTGAAACACAGCCATCTTTCAAAGTTCACACTTGAACATTCTCAGCCACTTAGAGATGTCATAAATGAATGTGATGTTATCTTATGGGATGACATCACCAAATAAAATCACAACCAAATGTAGAAAAGTGAGAGAGGGGGAAACTCAGGGTAATTTAAGCATATATATATATATATATATATATATATATATATATAGAGAGAGAGAGAGAGAGAGAGAGAGAGAGAGAGGTGTGAAAAGAATATAAGGTTTCGGCATTGGCAAAAATTATATTATAAAAATAGTTTTGGCTCAGCCTTAGTAAAAGCATTTGACACTGCACATATGAATTGTTTTTATTACTGATAAGGTCATATATTTCACTTTATTTTCCAGTGGATAGTCGTCTCACCCAAAGGCATATTATTCTAATGTATAAAGAAGACAGGCATATTCTGCTAGAACATCAATAGAGCTGGCTCTCTTCTTTCTCAATTATGAATCCTTGGAAGATCTTGACCTTCTGGGAATGCCTACAGTTGCGGCAACGGCCTCTGCTCCTTTCATTAACACCGACACATTTGTATTCTCTGACCATCAAGCTGCTCTTCATTTGCATGCCTGCCAAGCAGTACAAATTCTGTCAACTGTAATTAAAAAATAATACGAGAGATGCAACGTATTAGAAATAACATTTTGTGGTCCTGCAGTACCTTTTGGCTCAGAGAATTGAGATCCATAGTAACTCCATTATGGACCGAGAATTTGATTACTCTTGGTCTTATCAAAGATGTAACCATCAACATGAGAATGCTGTCCTTTGCATAGGTTACTTTTCATGGCTAGCTGCAGGACTGGTCCTCATGAAAAACCAGCAGCCATGGCCCTGATATTCCGGCAGAGGGAACCATGCTCCTTCCTCTTTGGGCCACTGCAACAGGTTACCAGTAGGAGGTTGGCTGTAATGCCACCACTCCTGGTGGCCAAAGGGCAGTATTGCAGGTACCTGCCAAAAAAGAACCAGGTGACATATGGAGCCAACATAATTCTGCCTGCTTCTGTTAAGCCGCTGTGGCATGTCTCCTAATTCTGTGCCATTATCAATGCTCACATGTTTCAAGTTTAGTTAGTGCAAAGTGGAAATATTCCACAAGCTACTTACAGGCTCTTTCGATAGGTACAGCTCCCTTCACCTGAATTTTGTACAAAGTTGAAATGCTATCTTTAAACTTCTTGCTGTCGCAATTTGTAATTTCACCTTCATTTCTTTAGCAATTCAGAAGACATCTTAAGACAGACCTTAAGGGAAGTTCAGGAAAGTTTTTAATGTGTGACATTTTAGTGTATTTTTGGTCTCTGTGGAAGCCGCCCAGAGTGGCTGGGGAAACCCAGCCAGATGGGTGGGGTACAAATAATAAATTATTATTATTATTATTATTATTATTATTATTATTATTATTATTATTATTATTATGTCTTAAACATATGATGTGGAACACAGGCAGGAAATTGTACTGAATGCCAAGTGAGTGGAATTCTGCTTGCATAGTGGGATTTTGCATTCCTCTACTTTCCCCACTTGCCCCCCAAATTGGGGGATCCTCTGAAGCTGATTTTGGGCGTGTGTCAGTCAGAACAGTCACATTGATTATGCTCCTGGGTGTCCATGTATAAAGGTAAGATGGGGGTTCTGTACCTTTGGTTTCTTGGCATAAGAGGAAATATTGACAGGAGCAGCTTCTGAAATTCTTTCTTCTGCCCTCCTCATTCTTTTTTCCTTTTGTGCTGTGCCTTTTAGATTATATGCCTGAGGTGAGGCATGCACAGCCTGCATGTTGTTGATGTTATATGAGCCAGCCTGGGAGTGTTTATAGGATGCAAATAAACCATGAAACAAAATAATATGACAAGTAGGTTTACAATTCACAGTCACAAGAACTACCTGCAATATTAGCTGTGACAAGAAGTAGTCCTTGACCAGAATAAGCAAGGGGGTAACAATTAGAAGCCAGACATGTTTTTCAGACTGAAATTTACAAAGTGTCTCGGCAAGTGACTCAGAAGAATGGACTATGCCCATCATTTTATAACACCAGTTGCCAACTGTCCCACTACTGTCAAAGGTGCAGGATGGAGCCATGGTCTTCTGCTGCCACATCTAGTCTTCCTACACATAGAGTTCTCTGCTCTGACGCAGCTGCAGCAACATCCCTAGCAAGGCAATCATGTTGTCACATTATGCAACACTTACAATTCATTTCAAATATTAAGCACAGCAGTTTGAATGAATATAGCCAGTGAGTGGAATATGTTTAGAAAAGCATGGAGACAGCCTACCCCAGCTCCTAGGCTTGAAGCAAAATCAACCTCAAAATTTGCCTTCCCTATTCAGTCATTTTTTTTGCAAACACGAGAGAATTTTGATTCTGTTCTTCTCTGCACCATTTCCTCCTCCTCCTCCTCCTCACCCCATGCTCCACCAATCTCCCTCATTTACCTACCACACTCAAGTTGAATCCTGTTGGCTATGGGGGCTTAATGTGATTTTATGGATAATACTGACAAGAGATAAAGACATAACACCTTGTCTGCTTGTGGACAAAATCAGGTTACCTAATGAAGAAGGAAAATGGAAACAAGAAGCCGTAGCAGTCAATGAAACAAAAAGATGCTAAAGAGCATTAAAAAAACCAAACAAAGACGATGCTTTGTTTAGGTGAATATCTGATCGGTTGTGTCAAGTGTGCTAATTTTAAGTGCATGACCAAATCGGAGAAGATTTGGCCTTGCTGCAGCAAGTTCAACATAGGATGGTAACCACCCAACTTCTACTCAAAGTCAGTGGTGTAGCATGGGTTGCCAGCACCTGTGGCTCCATGGAATGGGTAGGTGGGAGGGAAACAGACAGACTATGCATGCACATTTAACTGCTTAACAGTCTTTGCATCACCTTGGAGATCACAGCTGCAGAGGTAAGAAAAGAAGAGTGGTTCTGTTGTCTGGAGAAGTCACTTCCTAGTTCGCATGACGAAGCCATTTTCAATGGAGCCCAGTGACGGAAGCGCATAGCTGTATTGAGGCTGTACTGGGTGTTGAAATTTTGCGCCCCTAACAATTTTGCACTCAAAAGGGTGAAAGGCTTCTGGGAAATGATATATAAGGAACTGAAAAAGATGCTGAGATATACATTTGTTAAAAAACCAGAGGCCTTCCTACTAGGATTGGTAGGTAATGAAATTAATAGAAAAGACTGTAAACTTTTCCAATACGCTGTAACAGCAGCAAGAATACTTCTGGCGCAAAGATGGAAGCAGGAAGAAATTCCAACAGTGGAAGAATGGAGAATGAAACTGACTGAATATGCAGAATTGGATAAACTGACTGGGAAGATTCGATATCAGAAAGACCAAAAGTTTATCGAGGACTGGGGGAGATTTACAGAATATCTGAAAAGCATATGTGATGCACAGACAACGCTTGTTGGTTTTGAAGAGTCTCTGTGAAAAATTAAGAAATATTGTATAAAAGAAAGTAGGAGAAAGGAAGAGGAATGGTTAAAGGCAATAATAAGTTCAGAAATGCGTTAACAATAGAAATTTTAACGAAAGATTGGCAGAGAAACTGAGGGAAGTCAAGAATTGATGAATGTGTGAGTAAATATGAGTTGATTGTATAAAAATGTTTGGAAAATGAATAAAAACTATTTAAAAAAACCCACAATTTTGCACTCAGGGTAACTGCCCCTGTAGCCCATCCTTCCCCCCCCCCCCCGCTAAGCCACTGTTCAGAGCAGACCCATTAAAATGCATAAGCTTAAGGCTGCAAACTTAACTCCAGTTACCTGGGAATAAGCCCTGCTAAATTTAATAGAATTTGCTTCTGAGCAGACAGGGTTAGAATTGCACTCTTAGATTAGTCATGCCTATTAACATCAGTGGCTCATCTCTGAGAAGGACCAGTATTAAAGGCAACCTGTAAAATACTGAGTCAGACCATTGGTTAATCTAGCTCAGCATTGTCTATGCCAGGGGTGGCCATCTCCCAAGAGACTGTGATCTACTCACAGAGTTAAAGACTGGCAGTGATCTACCCCCTTTTGGGGGGTTCAGGTCAAAGTTGTTCAGCTTTTTTTAAGGAAGGAAATCCCTGTTTTGGGGGGTTCAGGTTAAAGTTGTTGAGCTTTTTCTAGGTCTATGCTGTCAGGCAATAACTCTCCAGTGTTTCAAATAGGACTTTCCCCCGGTCCTACCTGGAGCCACCAGAGATTGAAGCTGGGACCTGCTGTGTTGCTCTGCCATTGACTTTTATCCTTTCACTATCCCATCCCATCTCTCTTTCTGTACCCCAAGCTTGACTTGAGGCTGTTGCCATGGTAATCTGGTGTGCTCCCAACACAATAGGGCCAATCTGTCCCTCTGGCTGCACCAACCATAACGCTTTGGCTATGTTCATGATGCTGGTTTGACGCCACATGTCCCAAGATTATGCTGCTGCACTTACTGACTTTTTTATTTTGTTGCTAAAATGTTGATTCCACACCCCACTCAAAACAGGCTCGCAGCATGAAAGCATGAACGCAGCACAAAACCATGCCCACCATAAAATTTACAATAAACCAAATTCCACAAAGCATCAATCATGGATGCAATGAAAAGAACAGAGCGGTTCAGTCGACATTGTGCTCCATCCTGATGCTTATTTACTGCTGTATAACTCAGAGGGCCAGACCTTAACTCCCTTACCTGACGGTATTTTATGCCGTTCCTAGTGCCTGACTGTAAAGGCATAGGGCTTCTGAGGCTGCAGTGGTGCAGAATCTCAGGCTTATCTCTACGGGAGGTCCTGACACAATAGGAAATGTTAATACAGTTCTGCAGTGAATAGTAAATCTGCCATTCTCCTATGAATGGCAAATCTGCTGTTGAGCGAAGCAGGCAGATTAGTAGAATATTGCTTTGTGGAGATCACTGGGTGCAGGCCATATAAGGCAACTCCCCCCTCCTCTTCAAATGGCACCTTTGTGTGTGTCAAAACATTTAATGCAAAAGGCTTAAGTAAATACAGTGAATTCACACAGTTTCATATAGCAGTCCCGGGTTTGGTCAGCTGGAGAATGGATCACCCATTGCTACAAATTGTGCCGGCATCAATGTTAACAAAAGAAGCTATAGGTTGGCACAACCCTCTCATTCTTTGTGCCAGTATTACATTGGTCTGGGGTGGAGGAACCCTGGTATGTAGACATTTATTAATCTGAAAGTTTGAACCAGTTTTGAATGGCTGGGTTCTGCTTTAATTTAATAATTAACCAAGACAATCAATACTTATCCCATGTTTGAGAATTAGGGTGGCTGAAAAAGTCTGGGGCCATTATCTTCTCTCCAGGAAAGCCAAAAGACATAGGAATGTACAAAGTCATAGCATAGTAGTTTTGGAAGGTACCTCAGTGGACATCTAGTCCAACCCTCTGCAATCAATATGTGTCTAGAGGAACCAATGAGATATCAGAAAAGCATAGGGAAATAGAATACCGAGCTATACAGGAGTAGAAGCATTTTCATTCTATTTAACATTGTTCCTAGAATTTAGGTAGCAGCTTCAGATTAGGCTGGCTTCTTCAGTAAACTTGCCATCTGTTCCTTGTTTCAGTGAAAGATTTCTCATATTTTATCAATGTCCAATCTTTCCCAATAAAAATGCAATACTAACCTGGCCTGCTCCCAGGCTTGCTGCCAAGTTTGTTGGAATTTCCACCCTAGGTGATACAAGAGCTCTGTCCCTGGCGGCTGATCTATGATGACGGTTTCACGCATGCAAGCCATTACTCAATAATGGCAGCCATAGTAGGTGCGGCTTTCAGGTCAAGAGGTGTGGCTTCTACACAGGCTTGAGCTCTCTCCCTCTCCATTGGCAGACTGCCAGTGCTGCCATGTGCTAATTTGAAAAAAAAAAGGAAAGAACTGCAAACCAGTTCTGGAAATCAGCAAATGCATACAGACCACAAACCCTAATGCCGCCACCTTTGAAAATGATTTTGCAGCAATGGCTCCAGTGATGTTAAAACTCCCATTTCGAATACAAGGCTCATGAATAAAGAATAAGCTACAACTTCTTGATCCATTAACATTTTTATGAAGCACTCTGAGTGGGTGGAAGCTACGTAGAACAACAGGATTAAGGGGCTTTGAAAACGTGGCCACATGGAGATGGATTCTCTTTTCCTCTGTAGAAGTGCTGAGTTGTCAGAGGATAGCTTCAAAACTCCTCTGCCCTAAACAAATCTGTTAGGCTGTTAGGATCTACTGACATCTCTACATTTCCAATCTCCATGTAAGGGGCCCATTCTCATTGCAATGGCAGTCTAAACATTGTGGCATGCCCATGATGTTCTGCTTCCAGAGAAGGTACAGCAAATGGCATAGCCCACACGACCCATTCAAGATATAGGCCCCCCAATACTGCTAACATTTATTTTGGCACCTAAGGCAGAAAACTCCATAAGGGCCTCCCCGTCTTGTTAGCAGTAGTAGATTAAACAATCATAAATCAAATAACCAACAATTTGCTGCAGTTTTATGATACCCCAAACCTGCTGCCTGAGGCACTTTGCCTAATGGTAGGACTGGCACTGATGCTTCACCCACTGCCTGGATAATGTGAGGAGGACAGGGATAGGTGGGAGGAGCCTACTCAGTTGTGCTGGTGTGGACAGAAGAGTAGCATGGGCTCCTTCCTTGTGGACTGGGTTTTGAAAGTGCTATCTTATTGTTTGAGAAGAGGCCCCAAATATGCAGAGAAGTACAGTGGTACCTATGGTTACAAACTTAATTCGTTCCGGAGGTCCATTCTTAACCTGAAACCGTTCTTAACCAGAGGTACCACTTTAGCTAATGGGGCCTCCCGCTGCTGCTGTGCCACCGCACAATTTCTGTTCTCATCCTGAAGCAAAGTTCTTAACCTGAGGTACTACTTCCGGGTTAGCGGAGTCTATAACCCGAGGTGTTTGTAACCCAAGGTACCACTGTATAACCTTCAATTTTCTTTCTTTTCTTTTCTTTTTTTAAAAAAATCATTTTAGGGTAAGAAAGTTAACGCACGATTATTGATTGCATCACCTTAAAGAGCATGTATTATAGTACACAAACAATACAAACTCTGATGAATAATTAATTGTTAATAATAAAGCATTACCACATTTAATCCATTCCAAGCTGATTTTCCATCCTGTAAGCTGTTGTCCCAAATGAGGTCTCTCTCTCTCTCTCTCTCTTCCACTAATTTTGCAATATGCTCATCCACCTAACCCTGCATATATTGGAACAGATATACTCACTAATCGTCCTCCTGAGTTTCCCCCAGAACTTCCCCCTCATCTGCTTCCCCCATCTCTTCACAGTTCTCAAAGGTTTTGTTCTGCAGCTCTGTAAGGCCTTATCCACGAGCCATCATTTGAGAGTCCCCTAATGTCCTAATCGGAAAGGTTAAAATATCATTAATATTCCGTCTTGAACTTTGAAGAGCCATGACATTCAGACTAAGGCTACCTTTTGCATAGTTAATTTGGGCAATTGTGCTTGAATGTTGAGGAGAGTTCCCAGCAAATGAAATGGGTCTAGAAATATAGCGTAATGAGACAGAAGAGAGACAGCATGAACCACAAACTGTTTAAGCCATGCAGCTGAAGGTTCTGTTCACAATGCTTAAGTGGCGTTCTGATGGGTTGGGAAGATGGATGAGGCCACGTGATAGTTTTGCCAGAAGCCTAGCTTGCAATTCAAAAAACATTTACCCTGCTCAGCTTACTTTTAATTATGTGACTCGTTTATGGAATGTGGTACCACAAGAGGAGTTGTGCACCAGCTCAGATGGCTTTGAAAAAAAAGACCAGACCTTCCTCTGAGGGAAGCCATAACAGGCTGTTGCAGTGAAAACCATGTGGCATCCTAAGAAGTAATAGATTTATTGTGGCATGCACAATAAACCTGGAAGGTTGGGTGTTGTGGATTCCTTGGACAGCCTTTTGTGAGCCATTGGCCCAGTTTGAACATCACAGCAAACCATAGTTATTGGTTTACCCTGAATGCATCTAAGGGGGTTCTTTTGCTTCTCTCTGCTTCTGTCAAAGCCAACGATCGTGGTTTTGTTTCTGTCCAACAAACTGCAACATCTTCTAAGCCAAATGACAAGTGAGTTTCACTGGGGAAGCAAACCATGATCTCTGTTTCAGATGTAATGCTAAGCCAAGGATCATGATATGTTTCTTTACAGTGTCAGCAACGAGGAGCAAAACATACCAAAAGGGCACGTTCCTGGTAAACCATTAACTTTGGTTTACTGCCATGTGTGAACAAGGTCATTATCACTCAGCCTTCATTAAAATGGAGGAAAAGTAACATTCTAAATGTCCTTGGTGTGATGATGAATGATCTGAAAGTTTGTAAGAAGCTCCTCAAATCAAAAGTGCTTCATAATAGATTAATAATGCACGATGCTTGCTGTATTCCGAGTGATGGCACCTCAACCACTTCCATCAGGGTTGCTATTATATTTTTAATTGATTTCTAGCAGCTCAATCTGACTCCTTCATTCAAAACACACATTTTTTTATTTATTTTTTGCAACTGACTGTCTTCCTACATATCTCTGTAGATGTTTACAATGCAATGGAATTTGTCCATTGATTGACGTGTGCCGATAGCACATAAGTTCCTTGGTGTTAGAAACCAGGGTGTAGTGCTTAGCATTTTACATTGGGCCTCACAGTGACAGGAGGCATGTAATATTCTCTCCGGGATATGTAAGTACCCATCTCCTGGATAAATAATTTAAGAAATTGTTGGGAAATCATACCCATTATTAGGATCTGTGCTCAACAAGTGCCATTTTCTCTGAATTGTATTTGTATTTTGATAGGTATTGATTTTAGGAGTAGAAGCGATGAATAATACATTTCATCTTCCTCCAGTGCTCATAACAATAAGCTGAAAGAAATAATGGAAGAAGGGTTTTCTTTTAATGGAACACTCCTTTTGAAGACCACAGGCTGTCTTCTCCTAAGTAAAGGGTGGAATGGGAGAAAACAGCAAGAAGGCTAAAAGAAAACTGAAGTCCAAAGCAACCAGGAAGTGTGTGAAGCTCAAGTCATGGAGATCTAAGCTTCTGCTGTGCTGTGGACAAGGAGGGTATCCCCAAGCCATGCTATTTTTCTAGAAAAAGAGGTGCCGGAACTCACCATGAAAGCCTCCCTTGTTCTTCTATAATGGCAATGGTGCCCACCTGAGAGGTGCCGGAACTGAGTTCTGGTGAGTTCTGGCTGAAAAAAGTCCTGTCCCTAAGCACACTTCACCTCTGATCTTTTTGCCGCTGCACTGAAAAGTCAACATGATGCTCCTACTGATTTTTATTATTATTACAATGCTGTCTGTTATCATGCTTTTAATTATTTAATTATTATGTTTTTTATTCTTGATACTCTATAATGCGTTCTTAACGTTTTGTACTGCCCTGGGATCTTTTGATAAAGGGTGGTATATAAATGAAATCATCAATCAATCAATCAATCTCTGGAGCTCATTTTTTAAACTGACTCATAGAGGTAGAAGTTGGTGGTAGCATGATGGTGCTCTCCTCTAGAATCTTCTGGGACTGCCTGGTCATCAGGAGCCCAGGAAGCATCTGCTCTCTAGCTGATGGATAATGGGAAGAGGGGGAAAACTGTTAGTTGAGTATAAGGAATGATATGTGAATTAGGGATAAATGTGTAATATCAAGCAGCAGTGGGGGAAAGCGGAGACATATCTAGGACAAAGAGCAGGAAGTCAACTTTTTGGAAAAATTGTATTAAATTTGATATAATTTGGCATTGATTTGTGTCGGAGCCAGCGGTTATAAAATGGTGCTGTTTAGCATAAAATAAAGACACAAAGAGCCAGCAGTATTTTCATGGATGGAGGGCAGCTCCTTTCCAGCTTCTTCTCTCCTCTCCAGTAACTTTTTATTATCCTTTTTTCTCTCTCCAGCTGCATGGCCGTTTGCCAATGTCTCACATTACCTACATCCGGTCATGGCTTAAACCCACCCATCGCCAAATAAGGTTATACTGCCCGGGGGGGGGGACATAGCTCCATATAAGGCTATGCTCTTAATACATTCCAATACATTGTAAAGCTCAGAGTGCTGGTCAGCCGAGGTCAGGGGGCACCCTGCAATATTACAAGCCTTTACCGTGGCTTTATGACTCCCACAGATTTGTTATTTTTTTTGAAAACTAATAAATATAATTTGGCAAAAAAAGAGCACCTGTGCTCTAGAAGGAACTGCTAATTCTCATCCCTGACAATGAGTATTATTTGGTGTGGTTGCCAAGACAAGTTTCTTTGTGGCCACTTCTCAGAGGATGATTTCTCAGGTCAACATGGTTATTGCTCTTCAGGAAATTCTCATGTATCATCCCCACTGAAATGAATGGGAACAGTCCAAGAGCACACAACCTCTTGTTCATTTCAATATGATGCACACAAAAGAAACTCCATGAGGATTGCATCCCTTCTTAGCTCTTATAGTCAGATATTTTTCAGTCCAAGGCACACTGTCTCTGGTGGGCAACCTTCTGAGGTCCCCATCTCCTTTGTGGGTGGAGCAGCACATGTGACTCTTCTGACCTTTGAACTGTAGACTATATGCCAGCTTGTGAAAACCTAGAGGTTTCTATACACAAAGCTCTCCATCTAGGCAAGCAAGAATTCACAGACACATTCCAGGCAGGCAAAAGAACGAGAAGAGGGTGTGGACCAGGTCTAATGAGGGCTGTGACCAGGGGAGGAGAAGTGGCCTGAGGAGAGTCCTGAGGATCAGACAGAGAGTCCTGGAGACTTCATTTGCCCCCTGGATCTGTCAGGCATCAGGGAATCCAATCTCCCCATGGCAGGTTGCCAGGAGCGGATAAGACAAGGAAAAGTTCTTACCACCTGCTTTTTATTCAATATTTGCAGAGAGAGGCTTGAGAATGCAGCCTCTCAGAATAATGGCATTGCCCCAAATGGCATCTCCACCCCCCTTTTCTCCCACTACCTCATTCGTCAACGGCACAACCCCCACCCCTTATGGTTGCCGCTTAGGGCCATCTGTCTCCGAGCTCTTTGCTCTCCTACTTTTAAGGCTCGCCGGGTTCTGGGAGATGGTGGGTCTGGAATGCTTTCTAGTGATAATGTGTCAGCCAGCTGCTCCGGCTCTGCCTCCTCCTCCTCTCCCATTATTTCCCAACTTTGCCCCTCATCTGTCTCTGAGCTGTGACCTTCCGCAAACCACTGCTGTAAATCTATACTGTCTTCCTCTCCGCTGGAAGATTCAGGAGGAAGGGGAGGTGGTCTCCACCATTCCTCCTCTGTCCAGTTCCTGACAGGATCTGAGGTTCTCCTTCTCTATTATAGAGTCTTTCTTTTTTCAATGAACAAAAAGGTAACTTTCAAAAAAAATATGGCAATCATAAATATATTCCTGGTGGCTGAACAGGGTGGTTATTGAACGGTTCCAATCCCCCCCCACATGAGAATACAGGCGCCCTCTGCATACAACAGAAACTCAGAAAAATATCGAGCGTGAGCATAAACGTGTTTGTGTGAAATTTTTGTGAACAGGAGATGAAAAAGAGGCAAGAGCACCACTGAGCTGAAGAGCAATTTGGAATTCAGACAAATGTTTGCAAACACCGCGTTGCAGCGTCCAGCCAGCTGTAGCTATTATGAAACACACCAGATAGTGATTTTTGAAGGAAGGTACATAAAGCTTTATTTCTCCCCCCAATATGCTGTCTTCGATTAGAAGGGGAAATGAGATTCAACATTGTGCCATACCACAAATCACGGACATCAAATTCAGCACCAAAGAGAAAGAGATCTAGGTTTCTGGCTAACTTGACCATCTCTCAGGCAAAAGAGACAGTGTAGGAATCAATCGATCTATCTAGCATCTATGTTTCTATCACCTTTCTTTCTTTCTTTCTTTCTTTCTTTCTTTCTTTCTTTCTTTCTTTCTCTAGGCTTTCAACATCATAAATCCTCACCACACACCAAATCAAGATACACAGACCTAGCCAGAACAAGAGATTTAAAACTGGCTGTATATCAATGGTACACCCAGCCAAAACACCAAATGAGTTAAGAGGTCCCATTTTTAAAAGGGAGCAATGTCTTAAGGAATCATCTGGCTTGAGAGCCAGTTCTTTTCATCATCTGTGCCTCAGATATATTGGAACTCATCTATTAGAGCCTTTCTGTTTTGCTGCTTCGAACAGACAGCAGTCATGGCCCATTTAAAATACAATGGCTGCTTAGGCACTTCCGATTATCATTTGAGGATGCATCTTTTCTCCCTGTCTACATTTCAGAAAGGCTTGGCCAGGAATCAGGACACTGAATCATGGAATGGGAGTTTTTGCAGCATGAAGGATAAACTGATACATTCTAGTCCTTGAGTTTCTTCTCTCTAAATGCAGCAGGGTGGGCTCCTTTTAGTGTGGCCAAGGATGAGGCTTGCTGTGCGTTAAGGAACTGGCTCAGGGCATGATTTAAGCACCTGTGGTCTTTCTGAGAGCAGGGGGAAAGCATCCAAAGTCACACACTCTTTCCGGGTCCCCAGCTGAGGCACACCACCCACCCTGGCTAGCCAAGTTAAGACACAGAAAGGCACCATGGCACATCTCCAGAGCCTACTTAGAGCCAGTGCTTTGGATTTATGACAGAGCACTGTGGGTTAAACCACAGAGCCTAGGACTTGCCGATCAGAAGGTCGGCGGTTCGAATCCCCGCAACAGGGTCAGCTCCTGTTGCTCGGTCCCTGCTCCTGCCAACCTAGCAGTTTGAAAGCACGTCAAAGTGCAAGTAGATAAATAGGTACTGCTCCTGCAGGAAGGTAAACGGCATTTCCCTGCGCTGCTCTGGTTCGCCGGAAGCGGCTTAGGCATGCTGGCCACATGACCCGGAAGCTGTACGCCGGCTCCCTCGGCCAATAAAGTGAGATGAGCACCACAACCCTAGAGTTGGTCACAACTGGACCTAATGGTCAGGGATCCCTTTACCTTTACCTTTATGCACAAAGAGTTTAAAACACCAGGGGGCACCAGGTTGCAGCTGGGGATGCCTTGGATGATGGTTCCCCTGCCCCCGGCTACACACCCTGGAGCAGTGTGTCCACTGCCACAAATGAAAGCAATAGGTTAGCTTTAGGGGCACAGGTAAAGCTGTATGGCATCCACAGCTAGCCACTTCTCTATCCTTTCCTCTAGCATCCACCATCTGAAGCGGCCACCTCACTCTGCCTAATGGGATGGCTGGCCCTGAGCTTGGCCATTAAAAAAAGGACATTGATGGAAAATAAAGTGTTAATAAATGCACTTTAAGGCCTTTATGGAACCTCCATTTTAATTCCACTTCCAGCTAATTGGGAGAGGGAGAAGGGCCTCAGCAGGACTAAAGGGCTCTACTTTTGAAGGAACCCAAATGCAGGGCAGTAAAATTGGAGTGTCACCACAATTCTGTAGTAGTTTATGTGTGGTTTTTTCCACCCAAAAGGCTCCACATTGGATCCCTGGCAAGTCTGGTTTAAATGACCCTATATTTCTGGCTTGGGAAATACTCTTGCCAGAGCTGCCTGCCCTGGAATATTATGACAGAGTCTTATGCTCAAATAAAAAGAGACCCCTCATTGCTTTGAAACCTGAAACTAACAATGGCTGCTGGTGGGGAAATGGGTGGTTGTCTTACATACATAATATGCATCTTCTAAACAAAATAAAAATGGATTTTCTTCTGGGTTTTTTTGTGTTTAAAGTTTGTTCCAAAATAAGCAGACAATAAGGTTTTGCTCTCCTTGCATTCAGTAAGAGGACAGCACTGGAATTATAAGTGGCTATATTTTTATACAGGAATGCACCATGAATTTCAAATATTTTAAATGTGCCTTGTTGACCAGTCTTGCCACCTCCACCTTCTGCTGTATAAATGTTTGATGTGTTTTTGTTCAATAAGTGCATGTGCTTTCCCCTTGAAGCACCGAATCAGTTCTTTCCCCCCCAGCTGCACATCACCCTGGGAAAGTCTCATTGTGCAGCTGAAAAAAAGAAGGGGGGAATAACAAAGAAGCAGAGGATATATTTCACCGTGAAATATTTGCTTTATAGTATAATAGAGGTTTCTGCAGCATCTGAATGCTGCATATTTTCTGCAGAGCATGCCCGAGCTATTGACAAACCATTGGTTTTATACGTCCCAAGATGCATGAATTATTACTGCCGTTCACCATTTTATACTTCTAGTTCCATAGCCTATAGCAACGCTTTCCTGTTAGCTGTTGGAGACTATAAGGGACCTCTGGCAATGGTGGTTATTGATCAAGCAGTGTTCAGTGTTTGCTTGCCAAGTAATGGAAAGATGAGCTAATTCTCCAAAACATCATAAAACCCTCCAGTTACTGTGATTGTGATTTCTTGCCTTCTTAGCAATGCCAGGTGGGAAGCCAGAGCTGGCAAACTGTCCATGAAGCCAACCCTCCGCATCTGGAATAAAACTGGCACCTGAATTCTGAGATTGATGTTGTATTATAGATGCAAAGTACACTATGCAGAAATGAAAACAGGCTACGCATTATTAACAAACATGTTGCCCAAAGGAAAGTTATTAATAAGTGATACATGGAGAAGGGAAACGAAAGACTGAGTGTGTAATCCGCTAAGCACTGCCTCCGGGCAGCCTTCATTTATTTTCCTATAGTTGTGTGGAAGTGAACAGTGGATGTATGGTGGATTGGTCCCAAAGCAGTCACCATGTTGATTAATTTTTGTGATAATCCTATACTCAGTCTTCTTAAGAGCAAAAAAAGAGAGAACACAATATTTTTTAAAATCTTTTTTTATTTCGGCAAAGAGATTCTAATGGCAGGAAAAAGCACGAGAAACGGATGCATCCTTTTATGAGCCTAGGAAATGAAATTTTGTTTCATTTTCATTTGGATCACTTTGCCAAGAGACAATAAGAGTGCAGGGATTGTGCTTTTAATGTAGAAAGCTGGAAGCATTAAAATGATGCCACTAATTAGTGCTTAAGAGCTCCGGCATGGATGCATTCTCTGTTCACATAATACTTAAAGGCCTCGTCCAAAGACAACTAGAAAATCAATGAAGAGACTCCCATTGGGACTTGGATTTAGCTCTTCCAAGGACTACGCCCAGGAGAATGTTTGCAAGCATAGCTCTTGTTTTGTAGGAATTATCATTTGCTTCATCCTATTGTTTTTCTCCCTTTGGCTTTTGTTCCCCATGCCAACCCAGTTTTCTTCCCCATTCCTGCTTCTCAGATAGGTCTTTGGGAGTGTGTACAGTAGAAATCCTGCATCTAGATTCCTGATTTGGAATTGCCCCAAAGTGACTGCTTACAAAACAAAATAAGAATCCCCAAAGAGTCTCTCAATCCTATCTTTTTTTTTTAAAAAAAATAAAAATGATACTTGCTGCAGAAAAGCTAGTGAAAATGTATCTCCATGTCCCAATCCTGTGGCTTGCTGGAGATGCAGTCGCGGTTATTTTCATGATCCCAGTCCAAACACGGAGTTGAAGGCTGCAAAGGCACCAGCTAAGGAGCTAGAGCTGGTTCAGGGCTCTGAATCAGCTGCTGGGGATCAGGGCACCATTGCAACTGAGGGACAGGGGAACTTCCTACACTACCAGGGCCTCTGGGGCCAGAGCCTGGAGCCACACATGTGCCTTCCCCTTAGCCTATAGAGCCAGACGGATTCACACATATCTCACATAAATTGTCCAGAAGTACAGGAAATGCACCAGGAAGAAAGTTCTGCAGCAGAGGAGGAGAGGTTGTCTTCAGGCCAAGGGGTTGGCTGTTTAAGGCTCTCCAAAAGGAGATGGAGCATGGAGCCAGTTTGATGACAGAGGCTTATAGGGCCTCAGTCTGCTGTAGCCAATTGCTCACTTGGAGCTATCCTGGGTCCTGAAACTTCTTTCCAGCCATGACCTGGTGACTTGCCCCCTTTCCTATGGGATCCATCACTGGACCAGAACTTCACAGTTATGCACACACAGTGCTCTTCTGCCTTCAAGGGCTTCCACTTTCACAACATCTGAGGGAGAGGTTCTGTTCATGAACCTGTTGGCTTATGTCAGGGGTTGAGGAAGTGTTTTAAGTCTGAGGGTGGCATTTCCTCACGGGTGATCTTTCATGAGCCACATGCCGGTGGTGATCAGAGCAACAGGTGTTAGGGGACTTCCGGGTTGGCGCGATCGGGAAATGGCGGATTCCCTCCGAGCTCCGGAGGGAATCGGCTCAGCGGTGGATGGGTCTTTGCCGTGCCGGCGACACGGGGACCCTTAAAAACCGCAGGCGCGGAAGCCTGCGGACTGAAGACTCGGCGGGTGCCTTAAGCGCCCCCCCTGATTCGCAATGAGCCTTTTTAAAGGCTACGGAGGGGATACAGGGGACGGCGTGGCACTGAGAGTCGACCGCTACCGCCGCTGAGCGAAGCCGCGAGCCATAACCGGAGAGCGCTGACTTCCTTCCTTGAAATTCGGACTGAAAAAAGAACCCGTGAGTAATTTGGAACTGAACTTTAAAACTTTTACCTTTTGAATTTGAGACGACCGGGGGGTGTGCTAAAAGGAAGTCCCCACACCCCCCCCTTGCAGACGATCCAGAGCAACGAAATAAGAACTAAGCTGGAGTGCCTACCCTGTAAAGGGTGAGTTTTAAAAAGACAGTAACTTCCAAGATTTAGAAAGGTAAATTTGAGCAGGAGAGTGGAGTGTTGGAAGAGTCTTTGTTTTGTGGTAAACAACCCTCCCTCCCGGGCCCGGGAGCGACCTGATTTGGAGCCTGTATAGAGGAGCAGAATTTGACAGCTGTCAAAAGCTGTCAAATGGACTATTAATAGTGAAAAAAAAATTGCTGTTTAAGACCTCTCCGGATTAAAAGGAGTTACAATTGAACTAAAATCTTGAGAAACAAAGAAACAATAATAGGACAGAGGATTGTTGGAGAAAAGGTTACTCAGTAACCAGATTCCCTCTAGGGGGAATTCTGTGGAATTACAATGGCTGTGGGTGGAAAGATACTGAGAGAAATCGAAAGAATGTTCTCACTGGTGGGAACCCTACAGGAGCAGACTACAGCTATGAGTAAACAATTGACGACCTTGGATTTGGAAACAAGTAGTTCTGCTGAAAGTAATGAGGGCCTGAGTGAGAAAGAACCCACAGCTGAATTTGAAACAATAAACAAAGAAGAGGAGAAGACAAAACAAGAAAGAGAACAAGTTATCTGGGAAAGTACTAACCAGAAGCCGGCATCTGGAGAACACAAGCAAGGAGACTATTGGATTAAATCCACTCTAAGCCTACGAAAGATACAGAAGATGAAAGTGGAGGCCCTGGGACTTTATGGAATTCAGGAGCTCGAAATAAAGAAGTACAATTGGGGCCTCCACATAGACTTTGATTTTGACTATCAGCAAGACTTAGGCCTTGTGGAAATTCCTCAGCAGTTGCCTTTAAATATGGGAAGAGACTATGGACTGACTGGATTGATTGTTAAGGAAATCTTTCGAGACTCGATGATAGACAAAAAGGACTACCAACAAAACCGGCGGAGAGGGACTAAAAGAGAATTGAGAGCCTCGGATATCCGGAATCCAGGCTAAAAACTGTTAATTTGGACATGTCTTGGGAAAGGACGCAAAGCGGGGAGGGGAGGGAGGGAAGTATTAAATTTAAACAACACTCAAGACCAGGGGGTTTAGTATTAAGAAAATTATGTAAGAAAAAAGGAGAAATCGAGGGAAGAGAATTGGGGTCCAACTTAGGGAAAATTTATTTTTGTTTTTTATAAAAGGACTAATATTAAGATGGAAGAAATGCCAACTTGCTGACATAAGTTTGGGAATAGGGATGCAGGGGAGGGGGTGGGGGGAAGTCAAGGACTAGGGTTAGAAAATAAGATTTTCGGGAACTATTCATGTTTGTTGTTTTTTATGTTTGTTTTGGTGTGTTGTTTGTGTTTATATAAAATGTGAAAACCCAATAAAAATATTTAAAAAAAAAAAAAAAGATCAGAGCAACAGGTGTTACCCTGACCTTAATACAGTAAAAGTCAGAGATTTTCGCATACACCTCTCACACATTTCTCTATTTGCCATCAAGTCAAGCAAGAGGTGTTATCACAGGACGCCTTCCAGCCAGGCCAAAGTACTTGAGGAAGGCGTGGATTATGGCTATTGAAAGCTGTAGCCTAGGGACTGAGGTGTGTGGACTGGGAATGGGTGTGGACTGCGAAGAGTCCTGATAGCCAAATTCAGTCCCCAAGCTTGAGGTTTCTCACTCTTGGCTCATGTGGAACCAGCTCAACCCATTGATGTGAATGGGGAAACCAGCTACACACACACACACACACACACACACACACACAGGCTCTGGGTTCCATCCAGGATCTGAAGTGTACAGCAGATGTGAGGTGATCTAAGACCATATAGACAGAGCAGAGCTGAAACAAAAGTCTCAAGCCCCATGCATCCTGTACATTTAGAACAACAGTACTGTATGTTTCCTGCAAGTATACTATGCTTTTCCACAGTTCTGTTACTTACGGGATCATCCCACTTTGAGCTTGCTGTTAAGGGTATACCGTGTGGTTATTACTGGATATCATTTGCTGTAACTATGTGTTTGGAACTCACTTATGGACCCTATGGCCCTCCAGATGTTGCACTGTATTGCCTATGCTGGCTGGTGCAGATGGAAGTTGGAGCTCGACAGCACCTGGTTCCCCACCCCTGACCTAGATCCAGCAAGGGATATTTACATGCATCTGTAGATGCAGATGTGCCTTTAGATGAGCTTCTGGGTTGGATCCAATTGGATTTGTAGGTGCATTCCCAACAGCAGCCGCTTGTCACATGCAGCAAAGCTTGAGAATGGCTGGGCCAGGGAGATCATGCCTGCAACTGCCACCAGTGAAATAAAGCACCTGTGCACGTAACAGCCTGTGCAAAACACAGCAGAGCATTCTTTTAAATCTATACTTCCAAAGGACAGATGCGTCCAAAGCCTACTCTTTTCTCCTTCCATCTGCAGGCTTCAGAGAATTAGCAACATCTGTTTCTCAGTCTATAGCTGTGGCAATGACATCTTCTGTTACAGCAGCCTACAGCAGCCACAGACATGTAAGTTATCTGTGTGGAGTCCAGAAAAAATGAGATAGTGTAATGTAACTATACTTCCTGTTCCTCTTTGAATGCCACTACTGGGTAGTATAGGAACAAAGGAAGTTGCCTTATTCTGAGTCAGAGTATTGGTTGTCTACAGTGACAGGCAGCAGCTGTCTAGGATTTCAGACAAGGATCTCTCCAGCCCCACCTTGAGCTGCAAGTGATTGAGCAAAGTAGATATTCTACTATTGAGTTGTGGCCCTACCCCCTTTCGAGACCGTTTAAGCAGGGGCAAGTAACTCTGATATGCCTGTCATTGGTCCCCACTCAACCAGTCATGTGCTGAAAGGACTAATCAATCTGCCTTGCAGTGAAGAACGCTGGTAGATGGAAGGCTGTGTAGTCGAGGGGGGGGGATGGCAGGGAAGACCTTGGAATGGCATGCATAAGAGGGATAGTGAGAAGGAAAGTCCCCCCTTTTATGACTGTGGACATAATTTTGTTTGCTCTCAAAATAACCTGCAACAACTTCAGGTATTGTCAACTGCAATGTGGTGCAGTAAATAACACCAACCCATTTGATCTACTGTTTCATTCTGGAACACTCATAAAGGCAGGTTAATATTTCATAGATTTATAAGGCCAGGTCCTCAGCTGGAGAAACTGGCATGGGACCATTGATACCCGCAGAGCTATCATGGCTGATTTGTACCAGCTGAGGACCTTTTATGCTGAGATGTGTGTGTGTGCTTCTGGTTTATTTATTTATTGCCTTAAAGAAGCTATTTGTGCTTGACTGTCAGAAGACAAATATCCTGGCCATGAGCAATGTTGACAGTGTGGAACTGTGTCACCTCTGGTAGAGGCTGGGAAAGCAATTGTTGACTAGTTACAATACCAGGAGCTATTTCCATCTGTCCCCATCCTCGTAACATTTCTTGCAAGGCTGCACCCAATTCCCCTTCATGTTGTAACATAGCAGGGACAACAGAATCCCTATTCAGACTGCATTCTGATTCCCCGCTTAAACTGTGACATCTCAAGGCTAGGCAAGAATCAGGAGCCTACGGAGACGTATGCTAGATTTCAATATCAAAGCAGAGATTTGGGGCTTTCGTTTTTTTCATGAGTTGCTATTGTGACATTATTGAAATGTTGCCGTTGCACTACAAAGGAAATATTTATTGAATATTATTATGTGCCACTGTTATTTGCTTACTTTGTTGGCTGCTTTGAACACAACGTCCCTTGTGGAAAGGCAGCAAATAAAGTCTCATCTGATCTGATCTGCTCCTGGACTGCAGTGCTGCAGAGGGAGAAAGAAATGCTTGATCGCTTTCTTTTAGGGAAGGGACACAGCTCAGGGGGAGAGCATCTGCTTTGAATGCAGAAGGTCCCAAGTTCAATGCCTGGCATCTGCAGGGAGGGCTGGGAATGTCCATTCTCAAACCCTGGAGATCCCCTGCCGCTCAGTGTAGACAATACTGAGCGAAAGGGACCAATGGTATGACTGGAAACAAAGGGTCTGGAAACCAAACCTTAAAAGGAGCGCTTGAAAGAGCTGGGTGTGGTTAGCCTGGAAATGAGGAGACTGAGAGGAGATATGATAGCTATATTCAAATATCTCAAGGGCTGTCACATGGAAGAGGGGACAAGCTTGTTTTCTCCTGCTTCAAGTTAAAAGAAAGGAAATTCCGACTAAACATACGGAAAAACTTTCTGACAGTAGGAGCTGTTCAACAGTGGAATGGTCTCCCTCAGGAGGTTGTGGGCTCTCCTTCCTTGGAGGTTTTTAAGCAGAGGTTGGATGGCCACCTGTCACGGATGCTTTAGCTGAGATCCCTGCATTACAGGAGGCTGGGCTACATGACCATTGGGGGTTCTCTTCCAATTCTACAATTCTATGATTCTATGCGCTGAGTGGAGAGGTATCTTTATATTAGCCTGAGAGCAGCACCTGTGTTCTTAATTTTGATGTAGTGCCTATAAATCTTAGTCATCTTCAACATCCTCATCATTAGTTTTAGGAAATTTATACTAGATGAGACTATTAGTCTGTCTAGTCTAGTTTGGTCTTCTCTAACTGGCAACAGCTCACTTGCTACTTGGTCCTTGCTGTGGGAATTGAAGCTCGAACCTCCTGCATGCTCCCACATATGAACTATGGGCTCATCTCTATTGCTTTTACACTTGGTCCTCAGATTTTTGAGTTCAGAGTAATGGCATAAATATTATGCCTTTGATAAACAACTAGATACAGAAAAAGCTTTTGATAATCTTTCCTGGATTTTTTGGGGGGAAGCTACTGGATTGAATGGGAATGTGAGAGAAATTTGTGAGGTGAATAAATGCAATATATACAAAGTAATTTGCAAGTATAATAGTGAATGGGGTGTTAACAGAAAAATGTATTATCAAAAATTAATGGCACAGATACAGTGTGATCCCTGGTCATGCTGAAATGAATAGGATTGTGCAGTTAGAAAAGGCTAAGACAGCGACTCCTAGCAGTAAGGCATTGCAATGACCTTTCCTCTGGGTTTTTCTTTTAGCTAGTTTTTGATTCCTTCTTCCAAAGGGAGACGTACCTTGAGTGTTTGGACATGATGAGGCCTGTGAGAAAGCAGTGTGATGCTGAGTGGTAGAAGTTAGGTTGCAACAACTTAAGCCAGGGCTTGTCGCTACGGTTGGTGAACTGTCAAGCCTTGTGGTCTCAGCTTCCCTTGAGAAAAAGCATTCCTCCAGACCTGACATCTTCAGTCAACGTCAGGCAGCTGTGGACGCGATTATCAGTACCTTGATCCTTGCTTTCCACTTCAGAGACAGAAAGCTATCATTCCCTCCTCAAGAGCTTTGAAGTGCTCCAATGCTCCCTGTTAAGGGCATCTCTCCCCAACTTCCATCCTGGTGCCCTGTTGCTCTGAAGTATAATACTCCGGACGAAGATGAAGGCAAACAGATTCTCTCCTTGGGCAGTGATGCCTGACATGATGCCCTAATGGCGTCTGAGCTCTAGATGTCTATTTATTTCCTTGCCAGCTCTCTTGGAAGCACCAGGTTGTCAGTTTATGCTCTCTGTCAGAGATTTCTCTTTGGAAGCTAAGCAAACTGAAAGCTGATTCTAGTGAAAGGTTATTTTGTTCATTTCTCCCCACTTCACACTTCACTTTAAAATGAAAATGAAAATCTATCTTTTGAGACTGAAAATCCATATACAGTTCCATGGTAAAGTGCATGTAATGGTACTTACTGGGAGAACAATGAGTTAATAATTGGAGGAGGAGCCACCCAGAGGCAACATGGGAAGAAGAACGCCATGATGTTGTTTGTGTTATGAATACGACAGGTGACTTGTTAGAGGCTCCAGGCCTCAATTGTGTTTTATATTAATATAAATGCTAGGCAGAGCAATACTACCCCCCAAACCACAGTGCTGGAAGGGGCTTGGATGGGGTGAGGTGTCCTCTCAAGTGAGCTTTGCTGGTGCGGGAGCTTCACTGTCAGCAGAGAAGCTTCAGGTGCAATGTGTGACCCATTGTGCCCATCCAAATGTTGGGCATGCAGAGTTTACTGCAGGGGGCATTCTTGTCAGTAGTAGCCCCATAAAAGGGCATTTCAGGGTCTGTGCTGTGCCAACCATGCTGCCATCATTTGAGGGAAAGTGGCCTGATCCAGTCTATTTACAGTGCCAGCCTGGAAACTGGTGCCACCCTGCCCCTTACCTTCCATTAGGGCTGGGTGATGGATGCACTGCTGGCTGTGCCATTCTTTCATATTCCGCCACACTGCTGTTCAGAATTGTGCCCTACGTCCTAAGCACCAGTGTCTGTTCTTGTTGGAAGCCTGAGGGCAGCGCTGACTTTCTGCCAGAGCTGTTTCCAACTGTGTTGCACACCATGAACATGTTTGCTTACACGAGTGAGAACACTGGTCAGGCTTCTGTTTCATCTGAGTCCTACGGAATAATGGAGACACCACCCCTTTCAGCTCAAAGGCAAATGGTAACATCCCTGAGATGGAGGAAGCACAAGGTCCAATGCACCAAGGAGCTTATATCTGAACAGGCATTGTTATGGAGAAAGGAGACACTGGATTGAATAATCTCATGACTGAAGGAAATTACATGAGTAAGCAGCCTCCTCTTGCAATTACTTACATTGCCTTGCCACACCTGCAATCCCCTTCTTCTGATTTCCAACACACACGTACAGGAGATATATTGCATAAAGAGAACCTTAAATGTTGCGTTTTACTGGAGTGGAAGGACCTTATCAGGGCATATGACAATGAAAATAAACTTGGAAGAAATGGGGACAACCATTTATAGATCAGGTGTGGACAACCAAGGGCCCTCAGCCTAAGGGGTCAGTCCAGACTTCTGACAGGAGTGTTTGTTACTCCTCAAGCAACCTGGCAGAAAGAAAGAAAGAAAGAAAGAAAGAAAGAAAGAAAGAAAGAAAGAAAGAGAGAGAGAGAGAGAGAAATGGAAAAGGGGGTGGCAGAATGAGAGAGAGAGAGAGAGAGAGAGAGAGAGAGAGAGAGAGAGAGAGAGAGAGAGAGAGAGAGACATGGGCTGGCCCTTCCCACTTTGGGTTCTGCTCATTGCTGGATTCAGATCTTGACAGTTTACTCCCAGAGGAATGCAGCCTTTTTACACACACACACACACACACACACACACACACACACACACTACTTAAATCTCTGACAATGTAGTACATGATGCCCACTGATCAAAGGGGTGAAACAAGGGCATGATGATGTATGCAGCAACTGTTAATGTTGTTAATATTTTTATTATAGATTATAAATGCTGTATTGATTCGTTAATCATATTATAATACTAATTTTAATAATAATTTTATTATCTGCACCCTGCCCACACCATTTGCCCCAGCCACTCTGGGTGGCTAAACTTTTGCTGTAATTGTGAGGTTTACCTTGTTTTTTAGTTGCCGCTTTGCTAATAGCGTTTTATGGGTTGCAATTGCTTTATTGGTGATTTATTAATTATTTTATATGATTTATGGTGTGCTTGTGATGTTCTGTTGTGTCATGTGTTGTCTGTAAGCTGCTTTGAGATTCACTTGAATGAAAAGTGGAATGGAAATGCAAGAGATCAAATCAAATCAAACTTTGGTCAGGCTTGGGCTGACGTAGGAACATCAAATGCTGCCTGATGCAGAATCGGCCCACCAGCCCATCAAGCTTATTACTGTCTACACTGACTGGGACTGAACCTGGAACTTTCTGCAAGCATCTCATGTGCTCTGCCACTGGGAGATGGCGGTGGGGCCATGAGTGCAATCCTCTAAACATCTATTCAATGGGGCTTACTCCAATGTAAGTGGATTGCAGCTTACACAGTGCATCTGCACAGTGTCATAACCCTGAAGCACCCCGCTCCTTTCCTCTCCTTGGCTGTTGCTTAGTAATGGCAGTTAGTAGAACATAAAACTCTTAATCTTAGGGTTGTGGGTTTGAGCCCCATGTTGGGCAAAAGAATCCTGCACTGCAGGGGGTTGGATGATTACCCTTCCAACTCTGCAGTTCTATGATTTGACGCCTACAGGTGCCACAACTAGCTCCTCGACCATTCCCATGGCTAACTGAAGAACCAGTGGGGCAAAATGTGAAAATATGTGAGAATCTGTTGAGCTTTCTATTTGATTTGGGGAACCTGGACAATTTTGTATGGGCAGGAACCTAGAACAAGGGTGAGGAGCCTTCAGCCTGGGGGCCAAATGCAGCCCTTCCCAGCCTGTCTGTCTGTGTGTCTCTTGCTACCACCCTTTCTCTACCCCAGGCTAAACTCCTCATTGGCCATACTCTGCGCCCTCAAGTGCTTCTGGCAAGCTGGAATGTGTCCTTGAACTCTCATGAGGCCTTTTGTTTCCTGGATGGACAAGAGAGAGGGTGTTGGGATGTGTGTGTGGAAATCAGCATTTTTGTATAATTTACATTTGTTGCTCCAGCTAGTGCTATTTTCCCAGCAAAAGAGGTGCCGGAACTCCCCATGGACACCTCCCTCGTTCTCATAGAATGAGTGGCAGCCACCTAAGAGGTTTTGAAACCCACCTGAAAGGTGCCAGAACTGATTTCCTGTAAGTTCTGATTGAAAGCCCTAGCTTCACCCACTTTTGCTTCTGACCACTCCCTCCGCTGATAAGTGACCCCTGGAACATTGTCCTTGGGCTCAAAAGTTTTCTGGCCCCTGTTACAGAGGCACTGCTGCTTTTGCCGCAAATTTATCTGCTTATTTTTCCTTTCTCCTTCTGTAATTGTGGTGGCTGATTTCAATTTGTGATGTTGCATCCCACCCTAGCATTGCCTTGCAATGAAAGGCAGGTTAGAAACCGTTGCTTGTCTTTCTTTCTTTTATTAATAGAAATATGTACAACATACAAAGCACATTCAATACATTAGGAAACCACAGAAAAAGAACCAGCCATGTATCACAGTAATAGGTTAGAAACATTTTCAGTAAATTAAAAAATAAAATAAAACTGTCTTGGTTGAATTCTGCCCTTCGCTTGCTTCTAGACTGATGTCTCAACAAATTTGTTTTTTTGGTGGGGTTTTTTGAAGAAGAGAAAAGTATTTCTAATTGGTTGTAATTCAGAGATGCACACAGCCTGGAATTTGGATGTTAAAGGGTTGCACGCAGATTGCATTCCTATCTGGTTTTCGCTAGCATGAGGCTGAGTGGAATCAACACACAGCATGTCTTAGTAGCTCCTAATTCTAATGCTTCATTTAAAGCATCCCACTTCTGTAGAGTGACAAAATACATTTCAAAATAGGTTTTTAAAAAATCCATTATAAAAGATTAAAATATTCCATTGTTATAGTGAAAGCATCCCAAACTGTTAAAAGCCTATTGTCAGATGCAATTTGAAAGCAGGAACACTCTCTCCACCCTCCCCACATGAGATGAAAATTAATTCAACTTTCTATACGTAACATTGCATATAAACAGCAGTTTAGCCTGATGCACATTTTTGGAACTCATGTTTTTAAAAATTCATGACAACAGGGATTCCAAAGATCCAGAGATCTTAACAATGAAGCAAAAGTAAGGTGAATACCACTTCGGGTGTACAAAGATCTTTATTCAGTGCAACTATTTACAATATTGAAATGTCAGTATAAGGAAGCAAAAGCTAGTTGCAGCTTCTTTAGCTGCTGGTATAGACTGTAAAAGCAAAAGGTTTGCAATAACCACATTTAGTATTGACAGTATTTGGAATAAGTGCTCAGGATACGATGTGTTTTGTTCTCAATACAGCCCTGCTAGGGAGACAGAGGCAGGGACTGGTCCAAGGAAGGTTCATGACTGCGTGGGTTTGCAACGAGGTATCCCTGATCCCAATCTGATTCACAACCCACTGTGCTGCAATGGTCATCTGTCAATAGTTGACTGCGCACATTTCACAACATATTAAAACAGAGAGAGCATAGGCTGAGCATTGCCCCCCAGAGAACACAATTCTGCCTTTCCACTTGCTGAATCAAACTCCTCCTCCCTCCCCCCGCTTCTTGTCTATTTGCTCCTCTGCCTCTGCACCAGGCTCCTCCATTTCTCATCATCGTTCCCTCTGCTTCCTATTATTTCTGCCTTAAATCAATTTGTGTTAAACAATCACCATTGCCCATGACAACTCCACTTTATTTCTGTCTCTCTTCTGCTCATTTGGAAGCAGACTTCGTGGTGCCATCCTAACAAATGAGAGTTATTTAAAGAGTGGCCCAGTTCCCCCTTTTAAAAACAACAACAACACCATGATGCTTTGATCCTGCAGCCCGATAAGCCAACCAGCCTGCCCACACCCCCAGATGATCAGTCACAGTAAAGTATGACTAGCATAGCTAGTTCACATAGCCTAGCAGAGTGCTATGTAAACAAACCAGAGATGCTGGTGAAACATCATGCAATAGGGCGGCAGATGGGGCTGGTTCTACTACTAGATAAACTGAAGGGTACTTTGCGAGTGGCTGGGCAGGAGACACAATACGTCTGATCCATTGGGCAGAATCTACCAGGAAGTTACGCTTGAGTGTCACTGAGTCTTGGACTCTCTCAAAAGCTCCATCATCTCATCCCTGGCCTTTAAACAAAATTGGAGACTCCAGAAACCAAATCTGGGATTTTGTGTGTGCAAAGCATGTGTTCTTCCATTCTGCTGCGACCCTTCCCACAGTTCCTGTTTGGTTGTGTTTGCCACCTTGCTTATTGGCAAAGTGGGAGTCATTTACATTTGTCTTCGTCAGGAACCACCCAAAATCCTGAGCCAGCTCGAAACCTGGCCAGGGTGCCCTTTGTTCTATGCTGCTTAAAAGGCATAGCGGGTGTAACCTGGTGCAGAACAAAAGCACCAGCTTGTGAAGCTCTGATCCTGTGGACAAATAAGCACCTGCCCAATCAGAGCTGAACAAACTCACTTTGCATGGCACCTTTGGACCAGACTGTCATCATGCTCTTACAGTGGTGCAGCTGAATGTATACTTCTCCTAGGGAGCAGGCCTGAATGCACAATTTTGAGCCAGTGCAGAATTTTGGATTTGTCACAAATGTTTAAAGCAAATTTCTAGCCCTTATGGGTTCAGAGATAAAGCTGAAAACATCTGGGTTGATCTCCACCATCAAGTATGGAACTTGGGGTCCCTTCCAACTCTATGATTCTATGATTCTACTACTCAAGGTATTCCAGTGCTTTGTGTGAATGAATGAATAAATCAATTTATTTCGGTCACTGGCCAGAACGAGTGCCTCGTGTTTCTTCCAGGAGCTAATAGAAACATGCTAAAACATAGAAAAACACAGATGTTCACAAATGCACTTACTTTTTCTAATTAATTTTCATTGCGGAATTTGGTTTTTCTCCGTGCAGAAATCAGGTAGGGAGGGTTGCAAGTTTGCATATTTTCCTGCTTATGCATCACATGTCAGTGCAATGTCTCTCAGGATCAAGGCATCAAAGTCCGAAACACAGGTTAGTTCTCCGTTTTTGCATCCTTCTGTTCTCACCAGGGGGAAAAAATCACCTCTTGTCTTTCCCAACCCCCCCCCCCCATCTCATCTTACAGCTCCTGCTCTCCATCATCCCCTTTCAGACCCACCTGAGGTTATTGCCCTATCATGGGCTCACCAGAATAGTCTTCATAAGCTCCTAGTTGTGAACATCTCTGCAAACTGGCTCCAAGTGTGGAACTTCAGAACCCTGAATGAACTGACTGATGAACGCTAGATTGGTTTGAAAATTCCCTTGATGATTTAGAAGTGGTGAAGGTGGTGTGTTTACTGGGGCCTTCTCCCATTGTGGAACTTGTGCTGTTGGCTTCAGAAGATCAGGGAGGCATCCTATTGGCTGCAAGAAAACACAGGCTAAAGATTTGTGCAACGCATGCATTTATTTGTTTGTTATTCACCCCACATCTGGCATTCAGTTTAGAAAAGTTAGTCAATAAGTTCTTTCAGATATGATCTTAAATCTTGTCTTTTTCAACTCAGGTCTACTCATATTGATCTGGTGTTTCTTGCATTACTTCCCCCCTCCCTTTCTCAATAGCAGGGGAAGCTTTCTTTTTCATTTTTTCTCCCCCGTTATTAGCTTACTATGTACTAAACTTTGCTTAGTCTTCAGCTAGATAGTGATGAATGCCACAGTATTATTAGTTTCACTATTTATGCCTGTATTGGGGGGGGGGAAGAAAAAAAGAATGAGAGCATGGGAAGAGGGGAGGGAATATCTGAAAATGTGCAGGGAATAAAATCCAGAAACTGCCAGCTTTTGTAGAGATGTATATTGATTTCATCACACTGTATGTGGAATTAAGGTATTGGGATCAGAATATGATTTTGTTAAAAGGAAAAAAAAACACCTCTGTAAAAAAGCCAAGCAAACTGCAGAGAGAGAGAGAGAGAGAGAGAGAGAGAGAGAGAGAGAGAGAGAGAGAGAGAGAGAGAGAGAGAAGTATAATCACCCCTGGCTGTTGTAGGTCTGATAAACATCCATAGAACACATCACCACATGTGATTTCAAAAAGTCCACATGCCTTCATCTCCTGCACTGGCTTTTTAAAGAGGAAGCTGATAAACAAGAAGGTGTGTAGCAAGTTCTTCGGGAATCAGCCTGAAGCTAAGTAAAGAGATTCTGATTTCCCCCGCTTGTATCACAGAAAAATAATGCTTTGGTCACGCTACTTCTAAAAGGACAACACACACTTTTTGGATATCTGCTCAAATACACACAATATCTAGACAAAAAGCAAACTGTGTGTGTGTTACAGTGAATGCCCAGCATTTGGTTAATGTCAATGTTCAAAGCTGAATGTTGATAACATCTGGTGGGTTTTCTGAATATCTGGGCACACCAGCATATTTCCTCACTTTTCAGACACCCTCAGGCAGGGGAGCACATCCCGTTTCACCACCAGAGGCAAAACTGGAACATGTTGCCACCCCTGCTTGATGCTGCCCTGCCAGACACTGTTCCCATCTTACCTGTGTTGTGTGGTGGCACCTGAGAACTGCGGCACTGACTTCCGGTGAGATCTGATGAGATCTCACCAAAGTCTCATAAGAGCTCATGCACTCCATGAGACCAAGGTGGGAAATGGTGCCACTGCTGTGCTGCTTCTCCGCTGTAGGAGGAGATAATGGGAAGGGTGGTGGAGGTGAGGTTGATGACACCTCTTGGGCTTCTGCCACTTGAGGCAGGTGCCTCACCCTGCCTCATCAGTGGGCCAGACCTATCTTCAAGTGAACATGGTTAATTCCTATTTAGGCAACACTCACTGTTGATGCTGATAATCACCTAAACCTGGATGGGGAAACCTGTGGCCCTCCAGAATTTGTTGGACTAGAACTCCCATCATCCCCAACTCTTGGCCATGCTAGCTGGGGCTGATGGGAATCGGTGTCCAAGAAAATACGGAGGGCCACTGGGTCATCACATCTGACCCAAACCATGGTTTAGTTGAGAGGTAGACATCATGGTACTCTCCAGATGCTACAGCTCCCATCTTTTGTAACCGTTGGCCATACTGGCTGGCGCTGAACATCTGCAGGTCACCACATTGCCCAGCCCTGGTTTAGTTATCAGGTTCAAGTCATGGTGAGTTTCAGGCTCATGTGATCCCAACTCGGTTCCTGGAGTGGAACAGAGCTCAGTCCTCCCTTAGGAGTGGGACAATTATTCAAAGCGGGAGTGGGGCTGAAAATTATGAACACCACTGCCTTTATTAAAACAGCCCCCATTCAAAGCTCCCATTGAAAGCCACCAGCCATTTACCAAAGGCTCAGTGAAAACTGGTTTTACAGCCTGCCTGGAACAGAAAAAAGGTGTTATTGTGAAAGACCCAGCAAGCCACAGTCTAGAGTTGGTAAGCTGCTTTTGCCTTAGCAAGCCATGAGTCCTAGAGACCTGTGCGTTAAGCCCACCCAATAGCACAAAAGAGAGGAACTTGCTAAATGCCCTTACATTATTCCTTTTTACTGATAGATTGCCCCCACCTGCAAATGGTAGTCCAGCGTTGTAAAGTTCCTCTTTCCTAGACATGAAAATCCACCTAGAAGGTTACGGCAGCTTTCCACATCTTATCACCTCCGTAATACTGTGTAACATTATTTATCTGTAGATTTAATGCAAGTTCAGTGATCTTTAGAGATTAACATTGAGAAGCGTGATATTAAAAAATACCCAGAGGCTTTCAGAAAGCTATTTGGAGCACAGAATTGCAGCCTCCCCCCCCCCCCCGTCCAGTTCCTTTGTCTGGGAAGTGGCGTGGATGGCATTAATAAATCAAAAATTTGTTTTCAGATTTGTATCAAGGGCTGTGAAATAGGGATGAAATTTATAATACCCTTCTATTCCATAATTGTTTCTATACATGAGAGAAATGTGGAATCCTCACCACAATCACATCCCCTGCACCCTGTTTGCTCAGGGCAACTTCCTTTTGATCCTTTAGTGTTTGGTACCATCACTGGAGATCACAGCTCTAGTTCATTTAGAAGAGACTTGTGCACAATGTAAGGCCTGCATCCTGATCACAACACTCTCTCACTCTACTTGCCACCCTCTGGCAGTGACGTAGCATGGGTTGCCAGTGCCTGGGGCCACACGGGAGGCAGAAGTGGGAAGGAGGGAAATGAACGGAGTACACATGCACATTGAACTGCCTAATGCATCACCCAGGAGGTCACAGCCGCAGAGATAGGAAGAGTCATTCCATTGACTGGAGATAGCACTTCCTGGTTAGCATAGAGAAGCCATTTCAAGAAAATTGCTTGCAAAAATGTGCACACATTTTCATGAGGACTTTTAAAAATAAAAACATCACAAACTGGTGTGAAATTAGGACAGCTGAAAAGATTGGAAAAGCAAGAAAATGAAATGGACAGATTCCCTAATTTCTCATATATCATTAATCAAAAAAGCACAACTGTTTCATGACTACGCTTCAATCTAAATGAATAACATAAACCAGATTGAGAAGAGGCTATAGCAACATGAAATAGGAGTGGGTAGGTGGGTGGGTGGGTGTCTGATGAGTGGGATTAGGACAGTGAACTTTAATGCAATAGTAGGGGTTAAACAAAAGCTATTTAGCGGTCTAGAAGAAAATGTCTTCTTATTCTTGCTGATTCTTTCCCCCCCCCCGCCCAGTGCATCATTTAAGAAGATCATAATTATATATATTTTTAATCTCACCATACTTCAACTGGTTGCAGCCTGAGTGCCCCCCTGGAATTAAATCTTTTACATTAAAAAAAGAAAAGTAATCTCATATTAGAGCTGTCAACCCCACTGTGATATTAAGATATATTTAAAGACATTCGTTTTCATGGTGCTGCGTGCTAAGCTTCCCTTGCTGTCCTCTAATTCTTCACAAGGTGTGACAGCCTTGTGTTCCGGTGGTGCTTGGCAAGCTGCGCTTGAATTGCGTTTCTCGTTTGCTCAAATCTATCACGGTTTGCTCTGTGCAATGTGGAAGGAGCCATGTGAGCTGGCCAAGAGGAACAGAGGCAGAGGACAAACAGCAGGCTGCACCTCTTCTCCGCCACCGCCACATCAATCTGTGTTTGCCTTAGACAATTGCCGATGGGAACTGGGCTGGCTGAATGAGCCAGAGGGCCGAGGCAGGGAATCATCTTTTTGAGAAGTGATTTATGAAAATTGAGTAAATGCAATTGTGACAGCCATTTCCCCACTTCTTGTGAAATAATACTTAGATGGACTGACTCTTCAAAGTTAGTGGGGAGGTATCAATAAAAAAATCAAGGAATACAGTCAGCTGCATAAAGTGAAAGGTACTGAATCAAAGACACTTTGATCACTATTCCTCTGTTTTCCCAGCCTCTTGATGAGCCTTGCCTTCTTACTTTTAAGATCACTACGACATGTGCTGCTAAGAAGGTATTTTTTTAATCTTCAGTGCATTAAGGACACAAGAAGAGCCTGTTGGATCAGGTCAATGGCTAGCATACCCTCCAACATTTCTCCAATGAAAATAGGAACATCCTTTCCAACATCCTGCTCTCCCAATGGCCAACCAGATGGCTACAGGATGTGCAAAAAAAGGACCTGAGCATGACAGCACTCTCTCCACTTGTGATTTCCAGCTATTGGCATCCATAGGCATAGTGATGATGACGATGATGATGATGAAGAAGAAGATGTTAATTTATTTATACCACACCCATCTGGCTGGGTTTCCCTAGCCACTCTGGGTAGCTCCCACCAGAATATTAAAAACATGATAAAAGATCAAACATTAAAAACTTCCCTAAACAGGGCTGCTTTCAGATGTCTTCTAAAAGTCTGATAGTTGTTTATTTCCTTGACATTTGATGGGAGGGCATTCCACAGGGCAGGAGCTACTACTGAGAAGGCCCTCTGCCCGGTTCCCTGTAACATCACCTTGCAGTGAGGGAAGCACCAGAAGGCCTTCGGAGCTGGACATCAGTGTCCAGGCTGAACGATGGGGGTGGAGACCCTCCTTCAGGTATACAGTGGTACCTCAGGTTAAGAACCTAATTCGTTCTGGAGGTCCATTCTTAAGCTGAAACTGTTCTTCACCTGAGATACCACTTTAGCTAATGGGGCCTCCCGCTGCCACCGTGCTGCCACCGCATGATTTCTGTTCTCATCCTGAAGCAAAGTTCTTAACCTGAGGTACTATTTCTGGGTTAGTGGAATCTGTAACCTGAAGCGTCTGTAACCTGAAGCGTCTGTAACCCAAGGTACCACTGCACTGGGCCAAGGCTGTTTAGGGCTTTAAAAGTCAGCACCAACACTTTGAATTGTGCTTGGAAATGTACTGGGAGCCAATGTAGGTCTTTCAGGACTGGTGTTATATGGTCTCAGCGGCCCCTCCATAGTGACTCTGATAGAGGAGGAAGAAGATAGCAGTTGTGGGCAGGAGCCATTGATAACCCTAAATATGCCCAGGGCTTTTTTTCAGCTGGAACTCGATGCAACACAATTCCGGCACCTCTCAGATGGGTGCCATAGCAATTATAAGAGAACAAGCAAGGCGTTCATGATGAGTTCTGGCACCTCTTTTTTCTAGGGGGGGAAAAAGCACCAAATTTGTCCAATCCTCTTTTGAAGCCATCCAAGTTGGTGGCCATCACTTCTTGTGGGAGCAAATTTCATAGTCTTAACTATGTGCTGTGTGAGAAGGACTTTCTTTTGTCCGTCTTAAGTCTTCCAACACTCAGCTTCAATGGATGTCTACAAGTTCTGGCGTTATGAGGGTGCGAGAGAACATTTTCTCTATTCAGTTTGTCTGCACCATTCATGCGTTTCTACACCTGTTACAACTGCAACAAAGAAACCAGTACTATAATGGTAAAATGTATACATTGATCAAGGCATTAAAAAGTGGTGCTTGTGAGTCCTTATGGTTGCAAAGAGACTTGTGCTTCAAGGTTGGATAGGTGAAGACCCACCATCCATTCCTCAGTGGTCCTTCCACAGTTGAACATCTATCTTAATAATGAACAATCTCATTTGGATACCAATTTGGGTGTATAGCAATGTCTATGTTTAAAGTAAGATTGGTGGATTATTCTTATTGTTCATGGGAAATGATGCTGTCTCCTCTTTTCTGCTATATTTGCAATTAAAAATTAGAAGAAAAGCACAGAGTTAAATGAAGCCTTATAGGCTGCTTGGTAGTAGTCTAACCCTCTGTCTGAGGTGGCAAATCCAGAGCTAATTCCAACAGATATCTATTCTGCCTCTGCTTCAAGACCTCCAGCAAGGGAGAACACAGCACCAATGAGGGTGACTGATTCTATGGTGGACCTACTATCCAGAGGATTCATCTAATGTCCAGACCTGGAAGGGTGGGCATGCATGGGAGCCAAAATGGAGGAAGAGGAATTTTGTGTGTGGCTGAAAAGCAACATCTATGAACAAACCCACCATAATATTATTTATCATCATCACCAGTGCTTGGCTTATAATTTACAGGCCCAGATTCTTTGGGGAACATGAACAGCCTGAGATGTTCCATACCTATTCAAAATTATGCTCCTCAGATCTCCCTGATGTCCAGATCAGCTAATGATTAAATTCAGCCTCACAACCACAACATGTCATATATGCCATGCATCTACATGAAGGGGTCTTGCTTTTGATAGCTTCATTTTCTAAGTGCAGCAGCCTTAGTCTGTGCATCATTTAGACAGTCAGGCCTTCAATCTGTTACCTGCAAAGGTATGAAAGTCTTAGGCAGCTTGTCAAGGATCCTTTAATTCGGGGGTGGTGGCCTTTTGATGTGGTTGGACTCCAACTCCCATCAGCCCCAGCCAGCATAAGAATGAAGGGCACTGTAGTCCAACAACCTCTGGAATGTCACAGGTTCCCCATTCCTGCTTTAATCGAGGCCCTTTTCTCCCTTTTACTAGGCTCTGCCATTCTGAAAGTAGAAATTTAAAATGCTTTGGTTTGCGACAACTATATTTGTCTATATGCTGCGCCAGAATGATCATTGCCCAGCAGTATAGATTTCCAGCATCTTAGCGTTAGTTTTGTGTGTGTGTGTGGCAGTGGGATGGTGTTATAACAAGGCAACATCTGGGTAACTTTGTATTGTTTACAAGGACCAGCTCACCCTTGTAGCTTGCCCGCCTCTGAGCAATGGATCCACCATTCATTAATTATAATCTCAACAAATGCAGATAAAATTTAAGAAGGGGTGGCATATGAGGGTCTAAAGGTAAAGGTAAAGGGACCCCTGACCATTAGGTCCAGTCGTGACCGACTCTGGGGTTGCGGCGCTCATCACGCTTTATTGGCCGAGGGAGCTGGCGTACAGCTTCCGGGTCATGTGGCTAGCATGACTAAGCCACTTCTGGCGAATCAGAGCAGCGCACGGAAACACCGTATACCTTCCCGTCGGAGCGGTACCTACATTATCTATTTGCACTTTGACGTGCTTTCGAACTGCTAGGTTGGCAGGAGCAGGGACCGAGCAACGGGAGCTCACCCTGTCGGGGGGATTCGAACCGCCGACCTTCTGATCGGCAAGTCCTCAGCGCCACCCGCGGCCCTACGAGGGTCTAGCTCACTCCTAATATCATGACTCAGAACAGATTTCCCTGATTTATTTTATAAACTCTCTTGGGCATGGCTGTTCCAATAAGAGAGATGGAAACCACATCAAAGAAGGAGTAGACACAGCTAATTAAAATTAAAAAACACCTTTAGACACAATCCAGACATGTTAAGTGTTTTTAAGTCCCAACAATTTCAGTGGCAAAGATTTAAATATGTGCTTGACCCATGGAAATAAAACAGACCAAGTCCAGCATGGGAGCACCATCTAGTCAGATTTGTTTATTAAAAATGTCAATCATAATTCAGAAATGTGTCCACTGCAGTGTCCCATCTTTTTTGTGTGAGGCCCACAACATTCTGTGACCATTTTGTTTTAATTTTACTAAATCAAAGTGAAGGGGATTTTTCAAAATATACTTTTTGGGAAGCTGTCCACGGCTATTATGCAGAAGTGCACGTCTAGCCAGATTTTAAAATAAGCAGACAGTGGTGAGGCTATATTGTCTGCAAGCTTTAATATTTTAGATGCGATACAACACAACCCATTACATGCAGATGGAATATGATGCCACTGTCACTAGGAAATCAATTAGAGAAGTATTGTGCAATGGCTAAAAATGCTCTAGCATCAAAAGGTCCAAAATTGCATGAGAATGACTTCTTGATTTTAGCCTGATCCTAAATAAGCTCATTTAGCAAGAATGTCCAGTGAACTCAATCAAACTCACTTCCTAGCAAGGCAACTTAGGCTTGCTATCGCTGTCTTCTCAAGAAGTATTGTAGCACAGCAGAATGCCTCTTTACAGCACTGGGTTGACAAGTTCATGAATTTTTACTAGTTTTTCTGTACTTACAGTGTGTGTGTGCGTGTGCACGCTACGGTGAATATCCAAAAGACATGGCTGTTGAGGCTCACCTGTGTATATTGGCAAATCCAGACACATTTGGGCAATGTCTGAAAACTCTTTACATCATGAATATTCACTGGTATATATCTAAAAAGAGGTCAAACACAAATCAATTTTCTGATATATCTAAAAATGGGATTGTCAGTATTCACAAAAATGCCAACAGCCAATAGTCACTGTCCTATTTCAGACAATTATAGTAACATAAGGGTAGCCAGAGGACCCAAATCCAGCTCTGATGAGCAGGGGCAGATATGCTAGACCACAATTCCCATCATTCCTGGTCATGGTGGCTGGAGCTGAAAGAAGCTGGAGTCCAACAACAATGGAAGGGCCATAGGTTCTTCATACTGCTTTAAAGGCTTCCCATCTTGTTGATGTTAGGCATGGGCTTCCAGTACATTTCTGGGCCTAATCTACAGTGCTAGTTTTAACCTATGAAACCTTCCATGGCTCTGGACCCCAGTTCCTTATGGAACACATATTTCCATATCAGCATACATGGAGCCTGAGCTCATCATTGGAAGACCTCCTCAAAGTGCCATCATAGAGAGTCTTTTCTGTGGTGGCCCCCTGTTTATGGAACACTCTCCCCAAGGAAACTCACCTGGCACCTACATCTTCATCTTTTTTGCACCTGCTGAAGACTTTCCTCCCTCTCCCAGACATTTGACTGCTGTACTTTTCTGCTGCTTTGGAGAGTACCTTTTCATTGGCTATTTTAACTGGTCAGTTTTTCTGGGGATTATACTGATGTTGTTGTGGGAGAAATACATTTTTTTTAAATAAAAAAACCCCACCTCGGTGGTATAATGCATTGTCACTTTTTTGGGGTGTTTTAAAAATGTTATTGTATTCATTTCTTATATTTTCATAATAAGTTGTCTGGGGTCTCTTTTATATATGGTGATGAATGGTAATCAAGATCTACTTTCTGACCACCTTTTTATGAATGCAGGCTAAGGCCACATTGTAACCAGGAAGGAAATGTAAAAAAAATGCATATCTTTAATATTGCAATTGTAATATTTTGCCCAAGAGGGGTCAAAATCCAGAATCTATAATGAATAAACAATTCCTGTTCAATCACAAAAATGCGTCATATCATTATTCCGTTCTCACAACTGAAGAGTCACAGTCTAAATGTGAACACAGATCTCAATGGCCACTGATGGCTATTATTCAGAATTGATGAACTGAGGCTTTCAAGTGAAGCAGGAAGCAAAATGCAGTGTGAGATGTACCTCTCAATCACAGATCTCCTTCCATCACTGCCTCCTGCAAGTCACTGCATCAAATGTTCCTGCTAAGCTGATCTCCTGCTTTTGCTGGGTTTGTGATCAGAGGTCTCACTTTGGGTCCTGCCACAATGGCTTGCCCTTTTCGACGACCTACGTTGATAGCAGTGGTGGTGAAGCATTTTTTCAGCACATATAGCAACTGCATCCAAGTTGCAGGAGCAAAATTGCATGACTTGTGGCCCACAAAGCCAAACAAAGCCTAGCAGCTATGTGCAGTCATACCTTGTGTTACATCCCGCAGCAACCCGGAAGTACCAGAACAAGTTACTTCTGGGTTTCGCCGCTTGTGCCTGCACAGAAGTGCCAAATCGCGCCGTGCACCTGCACAGACGCAGCACTTTGAGTCGCAGGCATTTCACATTACGGATGAGCCTCCAGAACGGATCCCATCCGTAACACGAGGTACCACTGTACTGGAGTCCACCAGGAGCTCAACAAACTGCCTGTCATTTTCCCCAAACTAGTTGTGTAGAACGCTAAAAATGAGAGCGGTTGTCAAGCAGGCCATGATATATGGTGAGCAATTCGTCCTCAGAATCTACTGGATGGCTCACAAGCCTGGCTGTGCACAGGTTACTATCATAGAGGCAACTGCCTGCCAAAATCCCAATTTGGCTGGGAGCTCATCAATATGTCACAGTCTCCATCCCTTTGCAGCAGGTTCCTCTCTTCTGACTGGCTTCCCTTCTCTACAGATTCCAAACTGACCTTCAGTAGCAAGATGCTCCTGGTGTGAGGTTCTACCAATCATACTGTCACTTTTATTTTTACATTGGAATGTAGGAAGCTGGCAGGAGTCTTCCCCCATTTTACCTGGTGATAGTCTTACCTGGGATCAAACATGAGACCTTTTGCATGCAAAGCATTGGCTCTACCCTTGAGGTACAGCCCTTGTAATTTTCATTTGTCATTTCTATGTCCTGCCTTTCATCACAAGATATATTGATGCTTCCCTTTCTTCTCAGGGCTTATGGTCCTGTGATGTGCTTAGAACACAGCAGGAATGGACAAAATATATCATAACATGTACCCCAGAGCCCAGCTGAGCCACTTGTGACTCTTCCAAGTTTTGGAACAGAGGAACGCAGGAAGCATTTGAGCATAGAAAGTCAAACTCTTGGCCAAACGAACTCAGTGTTGTCTAACTGGCAGCATCTCTCCAGAGTTTCAGACAGGGGACATTTGCAACCTTTTGCATGCTAAGCAGGTGCTCTGCTATTGAGCTACAGCCTTCTCCAAAAAGCAAGCTGAAGGTACCAGCTTTGGCTTCTCATACCATTGTGAAACGGAAAGCCATACCTGGGGATAAACAACTCTGTCAGTTTCACTCAGTTTCTCATATTTCCAATCTTAAAATTGGTTCACCACCTTTCTGTACCGCTTTGAATCTGTTTAAAAAATCCTCACAAAAACTGACCGGCAGTTTCTCATAATGCACACATTTTAAAGCTACTAATAACGCATTTGTGCTCATTTCCCCCTAATATGTGCATTTTTTGGTGCACACCCTTTGGACAGAGAACTGCTTTGCAACATTCAGAGAAGTGCAAATATTGACGGATAGCTGGAATTTGGTCTGTGCTATATTAGAAAGTGCAAATTAACAATGCTCCTGTTAAAATGCAAACTGAATCAAATTTATTCCCCCTTCCTAGTCACACTTGATGCAACCTGGTCTTCTGTTGCATTTTTAAAGGCAATGCCAGCTCAATGCTAATCTGAAGGGGACCTCAAGTGGCACTTCCCTGATGAAGAAACAGGAAACAGGAAACACTGTAAACAGTTCTGCTTCACCATTGAGACCTCAGTTCCTGCCATCACCTCTCTGTTTCCTCACACAGTGCTCCCAGAAGCAGGTTGTGCCACTGAGAGCCAGTGTGGTGTAGTGGTTAAGAGCGGTAGTCTTGTAATCTGGGGAACGGGGTTCGCTTCCATGCTCCTCCAGAGCGTGGCGAACCAGAGCAGCACACAGAAACGCTGTTTAACTTCCCGCTGGAGCGGTACCTATTTATCTACTTGCACTTTGACGTGCTTTTGAACTGCTAGGTTGGCAGGAGCAGGGACCGAGCAACGGGAGCTCACTCCGTCATGGGGATTCAAACCGCCAACCTTCTGATCGTCAAGCCCTAGGCTCTGTGGTTTAACCCACAATGCCACCCGTGTCCCTAGTGGCGAGGTTGGCATGGTGCAAATGCTCTGGTGAAGCCAATCCAGTGCGCCCAGGGGTGCCTCTACACCATGCTGACCCCCCCACCCTGGTAATCTGCAGTGATGCTGGTGATGGGTAAGCAGTGCCGCACCACCACTGCTGAGAAGCTCTGAGCTATGGCCACTGAGCTATGGCCCTCCATGTTTCGCGCTATGGAGGAAGAGATGCGCTTGTGGGATTTCCTTGCCTCATCTTTCAAAATGACCTGTGCCTTGATGGGAATGGGGGCGGGGCTGTCATTTGTTGCTCTCCTTCAGGAAGCAAAGCAGTGGCCTCACCACTGAGCCATGACCCTTCACCTAACGCTGAAGGCAAAGAAGAAAGTCTTTGTTCATTAGGCAAACGTTAATATTTCTATTTACAACTGGACTGGAAATGCTCCAAGTGATTCTTTTTCTTTTCTTTTTTTCATTGTCATGAATTTTGAATGTTATCAGAAAGGTACTCTGAATTAGGAAGTCACTGCTCAAATTCCAGGGAAAGCGATGCATGCCAATAAACTATTTTAGCATGTTGTAGGTTTCTTTTGTTTCCGTCGCACAAACGCCCATCTACCGAGCTTTGTGCTTTTGCCTTTAATGAAATGATTAGCCCCATCAGGCTGGTGACCTGCTACAATTAAAAAAATGATGGGATTCTGTTCCTCACCCCCCCAAATTCAAATTCCCACCTCTTATGAAACAGAAGCACTTCATCTTCAAATGTTAACATGTCATACTAATGATAAATCTTTTCTGCTCTGGGGAAAAAAAAGAACACTTCACTTCTTTCACATCAGTTACTAGCTGGAATATTGGAAGCTTGAATTATATTTTCGCAACATGATTTTGAGGGCCACTTCATGCATTACGTTTGATGACATGGAGATGATTAATCTCAGAGCTGGACAAGGAGCCTGCTTTGGGGCTAACTAAATGCTAAGCATAAATGTGTGCAAGAGAAACTCCTTTTTTTCTTTTCAGGAAAATCACCCTAGGGAGGGGGGATTTTGAGTGGAGAAATGGCAAAGGAGGTACTTAACCCATTCCACACCTGTATTTTCTCTACGTCATGCTTCTCCCTTCATGGATCAAAATTATGTTGAATCATTTGGGACAGAGAAATTGTGGGCAGGGAGAGGATTAAGAACTCCCTTTCCCTCCCAATACTACTTTTCCACTTTGAGCCACCACTTCTCCAAGTTGTACAAAGGCCAGAGAAGAATGGTGTCAGGGTTGTGTGTAATGTGTCATTTGCCCCTCTGAAATGGAGGAAAACAGCATTGCTTGTGGCTTTCTCAATCAATGAAAATAAATTGGGAATCTTTGAGTGGCTTTCTGCTGCATGCACTTCCATTGTCATTCATAGATTTCAAGATACAGGGAAGCAAGGCAACTGATTAAACTAAGTTGCCTTTAAAAAAAGAGAGAGTATTTGTTAACTAGGCATGTTTCACAACACATCTGTCTGTCCATTTGCCTTCTCCCAGGACCCACTTTGCCAACACAGACAGGGAAAGGTTGTATCTGAAAAGGGAAAGAGACTGCAAGGTAATTCAGCATATTTGGGGAATCGGTAACCTTTGAGGAAAGTCCTCAAACACTGTCTTGGATATCAGTGCCTTTGTGAGATCAGTACTCATCACACAATTGGCTTGCAAAACAAACAAGCAAACACGTTCTAGATAACAGGGATGGGGGAGAAAATTCTCTTCAGTTTGCAGTTTAAGGCAAACCTTCCTAATCTGCACTTTTTGGAACAATGCAGGAACTAGCATGCAGTTGCCATTCAAAACTTGCACTTCTACAAATGTTGAGATGCAATTGTCTAACAAAAAAGTGTACAACAATGCATATTATATATAGAAACCTATATATATATAATGCATATATAGAAACCTACATGTGTGTGTGTGTGTGTGTGTGTGTGTGTGTGTGTGTGGCAAAATTGCATGTGTTAGGAGAAATGCGCACTAAATGCTGATGTACTTTCACAAGGACTTGTTTGTTTCCTTTAATTGCAAACCAGTGCAGAAATGTGGTGAATTAAACTGAAGATTGGAAAAAAGAGGAAGCAAAATAATGGTCAGATTCGTGCCTCCTGGGTAGATAAGGCATTAAATGAAATGAAAGTGAGGCTACCATGGGATGGAGTGGGTAGCTAAGAAAGAAAAATGTGGAGAAATTGGGGGCATACATTTGTCCATATCCTGAACTACAGCTCATATTTATAGCCACTTTTTCATAAACATTCCCACCATTTGATGGGGAAATTGTAACCAGCCTGACTTGCCCTCTGTTGTGCCAGGTGGTCCTTTCTTATGACTGATGAAGTCCTAATGTCATTACAGTGGTACCTCAGGTTAAGAACTTAATTTGTTCTGGAGGTCCATTCTTAACCTGAAACTGTTCTTAACCTGAGGTACCACTTTAGCTAATGGGGCCTCCCGTTGCCACTGCGCCGTCGGAGCACAATTTCTGTTCTTGTCCTGAAGCAAAGTTCTTAACCCAAGGTGCTATTTCTGGGTTAGCAGAGTCTGTAACTTTAAGCGTCTGTAACCTGAAACGTCTGTAACCTGAAGCGTCTGTAACCCGAGGTACCACTGTACAAGTTTCCCACTCCACATTTGAGTCTGCGCTCTCTAGCTCTGGAGTCACCTCAATACTATTTTTCAACAGGAACTTTTACTACGCATGATCGTAGTAGGTTGAATCCAGCAATAAACTTCTGAACTCCCACTAAAATTGACAGTGGCTGAGAATAGTAGACCTAGGTGAGGACTGCAAGTTATTTAACAAAGCCCTTGCACCAATAATATACTATGGCGAATGGGATTATAAAGGCCTAACATGAAGGCAAAATGCCTTCTGTATTTTGTTAGTTAGGGAGTGGCATCTCTTTTTTTCCAGACAGAGGCCCTGAAAGTCAGGTAGAAGTTCCACTGTTGCAGCTTCCAAAAGGGTGTCTGTTTGATTTCTGCCTGTCATTGAGATATTCAAAGCAGCGTGCATGCACACGAAAGCTCATACTAATAACAAACTTAGTTGGTCTCTAAGGTGCTACTGGAAGGAATTTTTTTATTTTGTTTCAACCTCTAAAAAGGTAAAAGATGGCAAAAGTCCTAGATGTAAGCAACTGTTGCCCTCTTAATCCTTTACAGCCTTCGTTGCACTGTGGCAGCATTCAAAACCACTTAAATCCCATCAAATTTGTATTCAGCCCAGACCCTTTAAACGTCCCTATATTCCAGGGACGTCCCTGTATTAGAGAAAATGTCCCGGTTTCTGATTTGATCCCAGAATGTCCTGCTTTTCCTTAGGATGTCCCTTTTTTCATTGGAGAAATGTTAGAGGGTATGGAGTTATCCGACTCCAGAACTGTCTGAAGGCAATCCTGTATAGGGAAGGTTTTTTATGTTTAATGTTTCATTATGTTTTTATATATGTTGGAAGCCATCCAGAGTAGCTGGGCAACCTGGTAAGATGTGTGGGGTATAAATAGTAAAACTATCATTATAGAATGGGAAGTCCCCATTTTCATCGGAGAAATGTTGGAGGATATGCCTAAATGGCCTTGGCCCAGTATACCTGAAGGAGCGTCTCCACTCCCACCGTTCAGCCAGGACGCTGAGGGCCAGCGCCAAGGGCCTTCTGGCGGTTCCCTCATTGCGGGAAGCAAAGCTACAGGGAACCAGGCAGAGGGCCTTCTCGGTAGTGGCACCCGCCCTGTGGAATGCCCTCCCACCAGATGTCAAAGAGATAAACAACTACCTGATGTTCCGAAGACATCTGAAGGCAGCCCTGTTCAGGGAAGTTTTTAATGTGTGACATTTTAGTGTATTTTTGGTCTTTGTTGGAAGCTGCCCAGAGTGGCTGGGGAAACCCAGCCAGATGGGCGGGGTACAAATAATAAATTATTATTATTATTATTCAGTGCTTCCCAAATAATGGAGTCAATAAGGTGAGCTGTGGGCAAATCATGGAGTCACTGAAAGAAAACTAAAGTCAACAGACAGCAGCAGCAAATGAGATAAAGCAGCAGCACTACCCTGTGAAAAAGCTCCAATTAAAGTGCCTGGGACAACTAAACAGATTTTAATGACTTGCCTGGTGCTAAGCAATGAGGTGGCCTGATGGGCTTCCTTCAGGAACATAGCTCATAACGCTACGGATAAAGCTCTGCCCCTAGCGTCACTACATCTTTCTTCTCCAAGAGAAGCTAAAACCTCTCAGGGGTCCACCCTAAAAACGGTGAGGCGAGAAGCAGCTCTTACAGCTTGACACAAACGATAATGTTTCATAAAACAACAGGGCTGTTTTCCTAAGCACGGCACACTTAATTGGACATGGAATCCATATTTCCTTTTTTAGGGCTCCTGAAGGGTCTCCATGCCTTGGGCCGGAACGTGGGGCTCGTTGCCATGGAAGCATGTGAGATCATATCACCCTGCGGCAAAGGTTTCCTGTTTCAGCTGCACTTTATTAGGTATTGATTACAGGGGAAGAAAAACCTGCACCATAACAGCATCATCACGGCGCACGTGGTTTATTTGTTTGTTTGTTTTAACTGGAGTCCGGAGGTGGGGAACTTCTGGTCTGTGAGCTGAATGGGGCCCTCAGGCCCATTAGCAGGCCTACATTTGGGGGGGGGGCCTCAAGCTTGAACTGTTATGGGGCCCCTTCGCAACCAGCAACGAGGTCTGGGTAACCACTGTTATCTTCTTCAGTGGGGTTGTTCCACGCAGTGCTATCTTTCTAGAAAAAATGGTGCTGGAACTAAACATGAACACTTCCCTCAGTCGCTTAGAAGAGCAATGAGAGTTCTAGCTGAGAAAAAAGCCCTGGTTCCACAACAGATCACCACACGTTTACAACTTCTGTGCTACTGACGCTAACTTTGGGATTGTTGAAATACATGCAACAACAACAAAAATAATCGATTTGTGTTGCGCAACCCAAATTGGGTCTACTAGACCCAAACATTTTAAGCAATGTGGACTATAGTCACTTCTGGGCCCTTCTGGGATTAGAGGCCTTGAAGCTTTAACTTTATTAGTTTCATAGTAGATTTATCCCTGCTCAGGACTCTTCCACAAGCCATGCCCCTCAAGGGCCCTTCCCCATGTCATCATTGAGTATTTTGACCTAGCTGGAGTGTTGTTGTTTTTGAGCTCTGGTGATGCCTCTCCCACTTGCCTGGATGAAGAACAGAGAGAGATGCACATGTGGAAATGCGAACCTACTGTACCTGTGGCATGTGAGCCTACTGTACAAAGGTTACCTATGTCGCTTTGTCCAGTATTGCTTCTTGCCCCACCCATCACTTCCATGCGGCCCCCAGAAGGGTTGCCCACAAAGGAATGAGGCCCTCGAGGTTGAAAAATGCTCCCCACCCCTAAAGAGGGTCACAACCTCCCTGAATTCAGTTCTGATCTTTTCTGCTCGTTTTAGAATAGAGTAGCTCCAAAATAAATATTGGACAACATTTGAGAAGTTCTGTTTGCACCACCAGATGATGGAAATCCAGGCAGAATTTGCTCCCATTTTCCAGGATAGCTCACCCTGGCACTTTGGGAACCTGTGACAAAACAAAGGTGTCTTTCCCAGCACAAGTGTTGCCTTGCTGGAGATAGGCCTGCTGTTGTTGTTGTTGCAGAAGAAGGAGCTCTATACAACTCAGCTATATAACAACAGAAAGCTATACTAATCATTTCACACTCTCTCTTTTCCCCCAACAGTAATTTTAATTTAAGGCACTAGAGGAGATGCAATTTGGTACGATTTAAGAGCTGCATTTGTATCATTATTTCCACTCTCCTGAATCATTACTATTTCAGTAACAGCTTGGATGGAAGCCACAATCTGAGCAACTCTACCAGAACCCTCCTTATCGCCATGTGCGCACCCAGCCCCATCACTCATTCTACCACTGCGGGCACAATTGGTTAAATCCGTAAATCAGCTATTGATATACATCTTGGGGCTTGTACTAAAATCAACAGAGATACTTCAGATATAGCCAAACATAATTAAGGCGGCACTCCTCAGCATGCTTACTAAGACACAAGTCCTAGTGAATTCAGTAGGGCTTATTGCCAAGTTAATCATGTTTAGAAAGGGACTCTGCATCTGTTTGGCACCAGGAAAAAAAACATTTTTATTTTCAGGGGCATTTGGACAGTATCAATGATCCAACTTTTAGCGGCTGTTTCTGGTGTTTGTTCTAGGTAAAAGGTAAAGGTAAAGGACCCCTGGACGGTTAAGTCCAGTCAAAGGTGACTATGGGGTTGCAGAGCTCATCTCATTTTTCAGGCTGAGGGAGCCAGCGTTTGTCCACAGACAGCTTTCCGGGTCATGTGGCCAGCATGACTAAACTGCTTCTGGTGCATGGAGGACCGTGACAATTGCCAGAATGCACGGAAACACTGTTTACCTTCCCACCACAGCGGTACCTTTTTATCTACTTGCACTGGTGTGCTTTCAAACTGCTAGGTTGGCAGGAACTGGGACAGAGCAGCGGGAGCTCACCCCATCGTGCGGATCCGAGCCGCCAACCTTCTGATCAGCAAGCATTGGGTGTGTGGTGGATGTTCTCAGCTTTAGGTGATTTGGGGTGTATTTGCCTTGAATTTGGTGGGAATGTTTTATTATGTTGTTTTGTATATTACTTTTCTTGTAAATTGCTTTGGGATGTGTGAAGCGAGAAATATAGTCAATATACAAAACCAACTTTAACACTGAAATCCTATGCATGTTCCCCTGGGAAAAGCTCCATCTAGAAACATCTCACTGAGTTCCAATGGAAGGGCCATATCAGTGATCAGTGGTAGATAACAGATTTTGCATGTAGAAAGTCCCACATTCCTTTACATGTATAATAGGGACAGGGGTTCCAAAGAAGATGACTAAATTATTTATATATGTGACAACAGCAGCTAAAATATTATATGCACAGAAATGGGAAAAAAAATAGAAGGTTCCAACAAAGGAGGGGCGGCTTTTGAAAGTAATGGACTGGGGGGAAATGGCAAAGCTGACAGCGAAATTAAGAGATCAAAATAATGAACTTTTTGTAGAAAAATGGAGGCTTTTCATGGACTGTTTGAAAAAGCACTACAGCAAAATGAAATCACAGGGAGGATATGGATAAAAGCAGAAGAAGAAAAATGACAAAGTAATTGCAATAGAGAAACTTTATGTAATAAATAAAGATATAATGCAGTAGAAAAGCTTTGAGTTATGGAGGGAAGGGCGGGAAGTCAATGTGTGAGATTGTTAGCAAGGTCAGGTATATGGGAGCAGAAGGATCTGCAGGAGAGTGACACCTATGTCCCACAAGCCTTGTGAATTAAACATTGTGGTAATTGGGGACCTGGAATGGGGGCAACAGTTATGCTCAGTTGCTGAGAATATTAATAAAGTGCAGGAACGAAGGATAACAAAAAAGAGTACAGCAGCAGTTGGATGAAATACGCTGGGAACTCTAGAACACATTTTAGACCAGGACAGCAAACATGGTGGCCTTCAAGTGTTGCTTTACTACACCTGCCACCCATCATCCTTGACTATGTTGGCTGAGGCTGATAAGAGCTGTTGTTCAACAAGAGCTGCGGGGCTCAGAGCAACAGCCTTGTGGCAGCACTGAAAGGTTCAATCTTTACAGAGGGATTCCAGGTAGAGAGAACCTTTATTCTCCTATGCAGGGCTTTTTTTCCAGCTGGAACTTGCTGGAACTTAGTTCTGGCACCACCCAGGTGGGCGCCATTGCCGTTCTAAGAGAACAAGGAAGGCGTATGAGACACCGTATGAGGAGAGAAAATGCCCCTGTGGCTTTGGGCAACTGGAAACAACAGAACATGTCTTTTTTTCACTGCCAAGACTACACAGATATACGAGCTAGGTTCTTCTTACCTAAACTACAAAAATTCCCAGGTCACACAGAACAATTTTATACCTCCCTGCTACTTCCAGATGAAAACCCAGATGTTACATACTCAATTGCTAGATTTTGTGCTGTCATGATGGATATTCATCGAAGGATGTTTTGCGCCACAAACTAGGCCCAAAATGTAAGACCTGCGCTCCTTCACACTCCCTCCCTTATAGTTGCATTTAACCGTTTTGTCCTTGTTTCTATCTTTTTAAGAATGTATAATATAATCACATTTTAGTTACTAGTTATTATCCCTTACCTCTTTTAAGTCTTATGTGTTCAGTTTATCAGTATGTTTTATCTTATGATGGTCTGTGACTGAAATAAAGTTTGATACTAATAAAGGAAGGCGTTCATTGTGAGTTCCGGCGCCTCTTTTTCCTAGAAAAATAGCACTGCTCCTTTAAATTTTGCAATCCCCCCTCTCCACATTTTGTGATACAGTTATTGGCTCAACCCCCCCACCCCCCACCCCAAAATACCCAAATGCATATTTTAGGATAATATACATTTAGAAATGTGTGCATAGATGATAGATAGATAGATGACAGATATTTAGATAGATGATAGATAGATAGATAGATAGATAGATAGATAGATAGAGATAGATGATAGATGATAGATGATAGATAGATAGATAGATAGATAGATAGATATAGATAGATAGATGATAGATGATAGATGATAGATAGATAGATAGATAGATAGATAGATAGATAGATAAATATAGATGATAGATAGATGGATGATAGATAGATAAAGTCCAGTTGCAACTATGCTTTTATATATGGATTCTCTTACATACTTTAAAAAAAAAGTGGGGGGGGGGAAGAGCCACAGCTTAATGCCTAAATGGAACTTCTAGAGAAGCACTTGCAAAACTGAGTCCGACTGTAAAAAGACTGATCTGTCTCTTCATCATCCCAAGGTATAAGATGCATCCCCACATACGTCAGCAGCCATTTTGTGATGAGCACCCATGACACTGTCTCACTAGCTTCCCATTGTTCCTTCGGCCTTGGGCCCCATTTGCAATGAGGGAACGACACTGAGACTGCAGAAGCAATGCATTTCATTATATTGCCACCTGCTTCTTTTACTTTCTTTTTGGTGTCCACTGTTGCCGTTTTACTGTTGTTGACTTACTTGTTCTGAGGCGTTGCATTTTTGTTTGGGTTTTCGTGTGTGTTGATTTTAATGTTGCCTTGGAAGTTGAACCGAGGGAGCAGGATGGAGCAGGGATGTTTTTATATCAATTGATCAGTCTGATAATAACTGGTGCTTTAAAAGGGGATGTTGTGATTTATGCACACTTGTGCCCATCATAACAGATGTGATAAAATACGAATTTGTCCTCGGGTTTCTGAACCTGGGCCCAAACCATTTCCTAAAATGGCACCCTTTGTGGCGCAATGCCAGCAAATTGTCAAAATCTGATTATTTATCTGTGGGGTCTACCTGGGCTGAATCAGATAGGACCTGTAGTCCACGGTGAGAGATGAAACGCTCTTAGGAGCCAAGCAGTTTTGTACCATCCCTGGGCTGATTTTCTCCTTCCCCTGAATAGGTCTTGGAATAGGATTGTATATGGAGGTAAGGAAGGGTGATGTTCCCCTGGTTATTGATCAGCATAATAGCCTGCCAGAGAGATACAGCTGGAGCTGAGCTGAGCTGTGTGCCACACAGCAGTTGCGCTGCTGGGCCCGAATGAAAGAGATGAAAAGATGGCTTTAAAGCTCTCTTGGCCCCCGACCCAATTTGCTATTACAGAACAGGACAATCTGTAAGGGAGAAGAAGGAGAGAGAGAGAGAAATCCACTAGCTCTTGAGGTTCTTTATTGCCTGTGCTTGGCATGTTCTGTAATGCCAGCTACACCATTGCGGCTGCAATTTACTATTTAACTGGGAAGGAATCCAACCAAGGGGATACCAGCTGGAGAGCAGCATTTATATCAATATTGGAAGCCAGTGATATCCCTGAAGGACCCCAGGGGCTCACTGTCCATTTCGGAGCAGGCAGAGCCATGCCAGGGGCGAAAGAATTTTGCTGCAATTGTTAGAGGGGGTTTTTTGGAGGAAGGGGGTGGTAATTGCAGCAGCAGTTCTGGTGGCAGTCCAGACAGAGAAAGCTAAATTGTCACAGCTCCAGAGCTGGGATAATATCCCTGAGTAGAAAATTGGGCTTGCTCTACTCAGGAGGACAAATCCAGAGATGAACGATCGCAATGTGATCCGACCAGAGTCCAAAGCGGAGGAAAAATGTGTTCTTATTCTGGCCGCCTGGTCAGAAGAGGCAGCTTTCATGCCAGCGGTGCAAACAAACAGAGGGGCAACTGAAGGAGCATCCTTTGCTGTACAAATGATTTTATAAGTCCTTGTTTCTCAATTTGATCCTTTTACGTGGTTTTGCAGGGTTTATGGAATTTTATGCATTCTGATTTGCCATTATTTTTATTGATTATGGTTTAGTTATTCTTTAGTGTAATTGATAAGTGTAAATCATTTAATTACTATTTGCTTATATTTAATTTCACTGTTTACTCTTATACAGTGGTACCTCGGGTTGCATACGCTTCAGGTTACATACGCATCAGGTTACAGACTCCGCTAACCCAGAAATAGTACCTCGGGTTAAGAACTTTGCTTCAGGATGAGAACAGAAATCGTGCTACGGCGGCACGGCGGCAGGGGGGCCCCATTAGCTAAAGTGGTGCTTCAGGTTAAGAACAGTTTCAGGTTAGATACGGACCTCCAGAACGAATTAAGTACTTAACCCGAGGTACCACTGTATTCTAATGGATTGCTGGCTATTGCTTTATTTGATATAAGTTGTTCTTTTAAAAGTGTAAGGGTTTAGGGAAGAGGCATCACATAATTGGCGTGACCAAGAACTTTTGATACAGATCCAATGGGTACCTGATGCAGATTGGTACATATCTAAGGTTTACAGGATGGTCCCATGCATCAAGGCTGGGGAACCTACCACAATTCAGAGGTCACACACTCACAAACACACACCCTTGGGAGGTTGTGGGCTCTCCTTCCTTGGAGGTTTTAAGCAGAGGTTGGATGATCATCTGCCGTGGATGCTTGAGTTGACATTCCTGTGGGGGGGGGGTTTGGACTAGATGACCCTTGGGGTCCCTTCCAACTCTACAATCTTATGATTGTACACACAAAAGAAAAAAGGAAAGGGGGAAATCCACATTCCAGAGGAAGCCCTGACAATAACAAATACGCCTGATGAAGACAGTAACTTGACCCCAGGCCATACAGGTGAGTAGGCGATTCTTCCGAGGCCCAGGTGATTAATGATCAGTGTCCAAGGCCTAATTGACCTGCTTGCTGGTGTTCATGAAAATTAAACTCCATGGCAATAATGTTAAGTTCTGGCAAAAACGAAACAAAGCAAAAACATTTGAACATCAAACCAAGCCCAGATAGGGATGTAGAGTGAAAGGAGAATTGCATGCCTACCTACTACGCTCATTTTATTCTGATTTGCCAGCTGGTTGGCTTTATATACACAGGCTATCTAACAAAGGACAAATGGGCTTCTACTAAAGTGGATGATGGAAGCAGGATCTGTTCTGTTTCCTTCTGCCTCGGCTGTGCTTTCCTGTGCCAGTTGTCAGCTAAATGGTCTCTTATCTTATCCCTCCCCACAAATGCAGTAGGAATATAATGTGGCAGTTAGAGAATTGGGTGTGGCTTCAGTCCAGAGTCCCAGCTCAGCTCTGGCCTTGGGCAAGTCACCATCCCTCAGCATAATCTACCTCAGAGAGATATTATAAGGATCACATTATTTCTGTTTCTGCACATGATGGTTAATTGCTATAAACCCCTTACAAAGCTCCGCGGGCAATTCAGGCTCTTTGTTATTGGGAACAGACAGGCAAGGCATGCTCAGTGTGCTCCCTTAACCTGGAAGAAGAAGGGCACAGGATCTCAGAATCCTCTCCAGCTGGTCTATGATCTCTGACTTACTAAGGTGCCCCGTGCGAATGGCAAATGACTGACATCGCCACCCTTCATTTTAAAGCAAAATCAAATGGCCTTAGCAATGACCGCAAAACCAGCCAGGCTGTTTTTCTTCTGCTCAACTGACAATCCTGGTACATTTCAAACTTGAGGCTGAAAGAAGTGAGATCTGCAACAAAATGTTGCAGTGTATCCTCACCACCACAGAGAAATGGCCTTGGGCAAGTCACCATTCCTCAAGGTTTTAGGCAGCTAGGTCCACCTCCAGGATATCATAGCAGTCAGGGATCAAGCAGGCTAATTCAATTTCCACACCCTCCATAACTTCCCCACCTTGGATGTGTGACTTAAAATACCATAGCTCCTGGAAGTCAAGGAGAAGGCTCAGTTCTCATTAGGGTGTTTTGGCTTTTCAAAATCACCTTTTTATTGGAGGGTTTTTTTTTTTTTGCACTCCTGCATACCATGGGGTTTACCCCAACAACCAGGTATCTCCCTTTTGTTTCTCAGTGGCACCATTTTGGCTTCGCTCTTGTTGAGAGATTGATCCACTTGTTTCCGAAACCAACCTTTCGTTTCCTTTTATAATTATTAAATGCATCTATACATGACTGACATTGTCTCATCCTGCACACACCCACCCCACTACATCAACAACAAGAGATCTTAGGCACTGACCTGCACATCATACTCGACAGCATCTTTTGATAGCCTGATTACTTAAGAAGATAAGAATTGCTTTGCTGAATCAAGGCAATGGTCCGGCATCCTGTTCTCACAGTGGCCACCTAGATGCCTGTGGGAAGCCCACAGGTTCCCTAATATGACAAGTGGGATCTGCAGCAAAATTCTGCAGCCTATCCTGATTTCCTGGGGGGGGGGGAATGCTTCTGTTTAGCCAGCCATGCCCTAATATTCATTCAATGACTACTCAGCATGTTCATGTTAGGAAATAGTTCCGTTCCACCTTAAAAGGGTCAGGCATGATTGTTGTGTATCACATGCCTGTTTACTTCCAGCTTCTTGCTGGGAACTTCCGTTTGTATATAGCTTTTGTATTCTGGACACAGAGGCAAGCAGTCATGTTTTTCCTTTGTTCTGATCTACGTTGAATAAAGCTGTAAATATGCTCTCCTGTCTGCATCCTTTCGTTGTGGAGACTCTACTGAAAGGGTGTGCACGAGTCTTGGAGTGTCTCTGAGGCTTGTGTCGCTAATTGACTGATGCTGTTCCACGGGAGACCGGTGATCGTCCGGAGACGACTGGAGGCCTGCCTGATGCCTCCGTCTCCCTGGCAGTATCCCAACAGTTCAGTCCTCATTGGGATCTTTTGAATTTTTTTGCCCTGGCCAACATTTTTGTACTTCCACAGTCGTCAGGATCCCCCCGAGCATGCTGATGTTTTTCTCTTGATCCTCAGTGCTCCCACCCACTTTGACTCCAGTCCTCTTGAAATTCACCAGCTGAGTTTGCTATTAGAGGAAATGATGCAGCTACAGGGCATTGGTGAACACTACAGCACCAAATACATTATGCCCAGATTTGTCTATATGTTTATTAGCCTGGACTCAATGCAACCGTCTACTTGGCATGAACTGTGGAGGGTTATAGTGGCTGACTGTAGACTACCTTTTAATAAGTAATTTTAAAAGTTGGCAACATTTGGTTTACAATCAACAAAGAGCTTTAGACCCAGGGTGTGTGTGTGTGTGTTTTAAATGATGTCAATTAGTTCTAACAGCCTTATGGACTTGTAAAACTTTTAGGCGATCAACGCTACAGCTAAAGGGGACTGTTGTTTACATCATGCCATGCTGACCCGGGGATACAACAAAGGACACACGCACTAGGAATTAGATATCTAAAGGCCTGTGCAGATGTTCTATTGGAGAATAAAATATTAGGGGGCAGGTAAGCCCTGCCCCGTCTAATCGATCACATGTTGTGATGCATGCACACCATTTGAATGGCAATACCCATCAACTTTGGGGGGAGGCAGCCGCCCAAAGTATTTTATTGGGGGTGTGAAGCCCCCTCAGCCCCTAGGAGTTGGCTCCAATGATTGGAGCAGACTGAACGTTCGTGGGAAGAGTGGGATCACACCTGCTGGCTTTGCTCTTACCTTTTTTGCACATACAGCATGCAGTTGAAAGGGTCTTACATGCATTACAAACTATGACTAGGCTCTGTGTGTACAATCAATGATAATGCTTTTTGCAAGGCTCTGATCCCATTGGCAAGAGCTTATGTGTATGCAATGTATGGGGTGCTTGCTCAGGGATGGTGTCCGCACCCAAAAATCTGTGGGCTCACTAGTGCTTGCACTTGAAGTTTGCTCTCCCAATCCTTCCCCATACTGGTTGTCTGAAATTTACCAAATGGAAGCACCGGGATTCAGGGCAGCATTCAACGAACACGTCCTGTCGGCACAAGGATCTCTGCTTGAGCCATGGGACCTCCTCTTCCCTGTCGCCACCTTGTGTGCCTGGGCCCATCCCCAAATCTGCTCCAGATGGTTGGGAGAACCCATAGAACAGATGTACAGGTTGGCAGAAGGAGGAGAGAAGGGGAATGTTCTGTTGTGCAAGCAGAAATCCTTGTGCTGATGGAACATTCGCATAGCACTACACTGGATGCAGGAAGTTGTCATCTAGATGTTTCCAAACACCTGGAATAACACTAGGTCAGAGCCTGCTAGAAACATTAGAATGGGTGTCTTCTTCTGGTGTTTGCTGGAAACTGTAGCAATGTTTCTTTCTGCTTTCTGTTGCCTGTTGTGCTGCTGCAGGTGCCATGAGAACCAAGGACACAATATTTTATTGAGTTAGACCATTGGTCCCTCCAACTCAGTATTGCCTATGCTGAGCTGGCAGCAACTCCAGAGGGTTTCAGACAGGTGACCCTCTGATCCCCACCTGGAGATGCTGGGGTTTGAATCTGAGAGCTTCTGCATGCAAAGCACATGCTCTATCACTGATGCCCTATGATGGCCTCATCTATAAGGCTATTATTATTATTATTCCCCTCCTATCTGACTGGGTTACCCCAGCCACTATGGTGGCTTCCAACATATATAAAAACACAAGAAAACATTACACATTAAAAAGTTTTCCTATACAGGGCTGCCTTTAGATGTCTTCTAAAGGTTACATAGTTACTCATTTCCTTGACATCTGATGGGACTGAAGGCACAGGGTGGGTGCCACTACTGAGAAGGCCCTCTGCCTGGTTCCCTGTAACTTCACTTCTTCTTGCAGTGAGGGAACTGCCAGAAGACCCTTGGAGCTGGACCTCAGTGTCCAGGCTGGATGATGGGGGTGGAGACGCTCCTTCAGCTTTTTGCTGTTTGGGTAGCTTTGTCATTGCTTTAAAATATCCCTTAACTGGCACTGCCCTTCATCAAAGGGTTTCAGGGAGGTGTGAGAAAGAAGTATGAATAAAACAAATTCGCACAACATACCAACACAATTTAAACCCACTAAAAACACGCAACCTAATGAATTGTGTAAAAATAAAATAACCTCAGTAAGAGCACAATTCCAAAAACCATCTGAAATCTGGGCAAAAGCAAGGCCTTCACATCTGTCTACTTAGGGAGGGTGTTTCAAAGGAAGGGCAATACCACCGAAAGGCAGGGCAGTACCACCTTTCATGGTGGAAAGCATAAGTACATGTACTTGGCACAGAAGGCCATCAGTGTGGATAGCTCAGTTGGTTAGAGAGTGGTGCTGATAATCACAAGGTTGGGGGTTCGATCCCTGTATGAGACAGCTGCCTATTCATGCATTGCAGGGGGTTGGACTAGATGATCCTCTGGGTCCCTTCCAACTCTACAGTTCTATGATTCTATAATGTAGGTGGCTGAGGAAGCTTAGGATATTCCTTGGGGGCCTTTCTGCCAACGGCAGCCTACTGAAAGCCCCCCAAACCAGTTTAGAGCTGGTGGAGCAATTAAAAAAAGAAGGTGGTAGTCAACTAAATTTTACTCAGAGTAGACTCAGTGAAAGTAATGGACCTAATTTGTCATGCTCATAAAATCCAAGAGGTCTGCTTTGCATAAAGCTTAGTTGAATACCGCCACAGAAACGCCCCCACATCTTCTAACCTTGTAGTGTTCTACACATGGCCATTCATTCAGATTAGTCTGCAAATTATTATGAAGAAGTTGGGGGCAGAGCTGGTTATTGTGCTTTCAAACACACCCTCCACTTAGCACAGTCCCTAAGGATGTAGAATAGCTGAGAATCAAAGGATGGGGTTCAATCTGGGGGGGGGGGGCAGATACAAGCCTGGCAGGACTTATGCACCTGTAATAGTTGTGTAGAAGGTCAGCAGGTGTGGTTTGTCCGGCAAGGTGCACCTGCTGACCTCCCCATTGCTACACACCTTCCACAGGTAGCAGGAGCCCTGACGCACTTTTGCACATGTTTGAGAACCGAAGGCCATTTGCAACATTTGCCTGTGGGCTGCAAACACGCCAGCTAACTTTCTCTCGCCTAAGCCTGGGACAACTGCAGCTATTTCCAAACAGTAATTGGTTTATTGTATGATGTTGTGGTGGAAATTGGACGAGGCAAGCTCGCGGCTGTCGATGTTCGCACATCAGAACATGCCTTTTCCTGTTGCTGACATTTTCCCTGAGCTCGACAATCGACTGAACTGTACTTGCATGGAAAGCGAATTGCAGAACAGATTCGTCAATTGCTCGGGCTGCAATTGCACTTACTTCTGAGCCGACTTGGTTGAAACTGCATATAAAACTGTGTTTATTAGGATTAAAGTGCCAACAAATATGTTGTTGTTTTTTTAAAGCGAATTGCTGCAGAAATGTGGAGAACTGGATTGAAGATTTGAAAAATGACAAAGTTAAGGTTACCAGAATTGACAGAATCATCTATGGTTACCTATGGCATGACTGCCAATGAAAATATTAATGTAGTTTGTAGTCAGGACCTCAGGCTGGATCCATGTAGCTTTAACACATTCTTTCTCTGTTTACCTGCTGGCCTCCACTTCCTTTTCCTTCTTCTGTGTTTTCCCCCAGTGTTGAATTTTAGACTGGAAGCTCCTTAGGGCAGGGACCAGTCCTCTTAGGATGCAAAGCCCCATGCTTTATGAATGGACGGTACCTCTAAGCACATAAATATAACTCAGTTGATGTTTGTATGGGGAAAGTCATGGTGTCACTGCCTTCAGTTTTACACTCAATAGGCTCCACATTTTAATGGCCCTACATTGAAGTCTTTCAGCTTTACTGCGAAGCTGTTGTTTTCTCTTTAATCCCATTCTTCTTGAAAGCATGATCAAAGTTCCACCCTCTGCTTGGTATCGAACACAGATATGTGCATTTGTTTGTTTGTTCTTCTGCTTGTGGGTTTTTTCCCTTGTTTATTCCAATGCTGGATTTTATTTTATTTTTAGTGATGTTTTGCTCTGATGTTGTCTCTGGCTATTTCATTTGAGGCTCTTTTTCTTCTCAGTTTCTGTTTGATTCTACTGCTTCTGGGCTTTCACAGCATATTTCTAACCATTTCTACTCAGAAGGAAGTTCTACTGAATTCAATCAAGCTTACTCCCAGGCTAGTAGGGTTATGATTACAGCCTAATTTGTGATACCATACATTTTTTGATACCCTCCCCCAATCATTACCCATCTTGGACATTTTTCGAAAAGCTGGGGTGCAAATGTTTTACATATTATTTAGATCATTACCAGCAACCCCTCAAAGGCTCTGAGTGGCAGGCAGTGCAATCTTAGGCAGGTTCGTTTGCCTAACTCTAGGAGAAGTCACATCTTTAGAGTATTTCCATCTTTGAAAAATGAAAGATTTTTGTGTGGTTTTTTGCCTTCATGATGGAAAAAGAAAAAGGGGAACTTACATAATTTCTTGCTGGGGGAGTGCAGCCTTCCAAGAATGTATTTTTTTTTTCTTTGGGTTAGAGAGTAGAGGATATGTTTTATTGTATTTTTGATATTTTGTTGGGAGCCACCCAGAGCGGCTGGGGCAACCAATCAGATGGGCTTATTATTATTATTATTATTATTATTATTATTATTATTATTATTATTATTATTATTCCTCTCGACTTTGCAGCCATGTGGAATATATGTTTCTGTATATGTGTATATGGGTGGTCTGATGAACTGCCTTCTTGTGAATGAATAAATACACATACATGTAGTGTGTGTGTGTGTGTGTGTGTGTGTGTGTGTGAATAAATGCATGCATTTGTGACTGTGTATGTGTGTGTGTATATGAATAGATGCATGCATTTGTGAGTGTGTGTGTGTGCGCGCACCTGCTTTGAGCAACTGTCTTCCTGTGAATGAATAAAACTGCAGCTGGCATCCTTGGATGCAGCAAAATCAATGAAGAATCCTGTGGCACCTTAAAGACTAACCAATGTTACTATGGCATGAACCTTTCTGAAGGAGAGCCCATTTAATCACATGCAATCCACTGGATCTGACGAAGTGGCCTCTAATCCACAAAATCTTTCTGCCATAATACAATGATGCTTTTAAGGTGCCACAATATGATTTTCCAGTTTTGCTGCTACAAACTAGCTTGACTGCCCTCCTCAGAAGGTGTTTGTAGCAAGGCTGCAGCATCCGCTTCTGGGGAAAAAACATTTGCCAGGTAAAACAGTGGCTCAGTGGCATATGCTGGCACGGCAAAGCAAAGTTGCACTAATTCCCTTCCTTTGTTTTTCTCTCCTCTCAGGGGGTCAACTGTTCCAACAATTCAGACCACCAGCCTAGCAAGTGGAGATTTAGAAACTTACTAACTAATTACAGTGTTTACAATCCACAACCTGTTTGCTGGCACCGTCAAGCAAACCACAGCCTCTTGAGTGCACCAAAAGACACTTGCTGGCAGGAGTTTGTGAAGGTTCCAGGCTGGTTACATTAATTACTGTTAACTTAATTTTTATGCATCAGGCAGAAGCTTTTAACTGGCTGTTTGAGAGGATTAAAATCAGCCATTTGTAAATGTTAAAGACACAGTGTCCCTGGTTAGGCAATCTGTACAATAGGATTTCGAGCAGGAAATTTGGTTGTAAGTTTTCACTTACTGCCAATTTTTTTTTGGGGGGGGGGGATGAATGCGGATGGAAGGCATACAATTCCTGCCAAGAATGTTAATATCTTTTGTCTTCCCCCTGCAATAAAAGTACTAGCTCTAAAAAGATGTCTTGTTCAACAGTATCAATTTTAAAGGATGGCCCCACCAGTAACAGGGTGGTTCAATAGGTACTGCACTATGATACCTTATGTAGATAACACATATAGCCTTTACAACCCAAGCCAAAGAAAAACACAACAAATATTGGGTTAAGCATTGGTGGGTTATCCAGGAACAGCCAAGTTCTCTAGTCTTGGAGGGCACTCATCCATTTCCCAGACTCCTATCTAGTCCCTGAAAGTTTATTATGATATGCCTTCCTGGACAGCAGTTTTATATCAAGATGGCAGAATTTGATTTTTTAAAAAAAGGAAGAGTGATACTGACTGAGTAGCAGACATTGTATTATTTGTGTAGAGATAAGTCAGTATCTGGGTGTGGTTTGTATGTGTTAGTGGAAAGAGTACTGTATTTTGTGAGACAGGGTGTGCCTTCGCAAGACAAAGGCTGAAGCTGGACAGGATCCCTGACTCTAAAGATGCTTCAAAATGTTTTTGATTTGTTAGGATTTGATTGTTCTGTGGCACTGCATTGCATTGTAGTTTCTCACTTTCATTGCTGGTTCTATGTACATACTTTATTGGAGATTTTGTAAACCACTTAGAGACCATCTTGAGTATTAAGCGATGTATCAACAGTAAGAGTAGCTCTTTACAGCTATGAAATACACTTCTCCATACGTAATCTCCAGCAATCTTAGACTGTGGACTTAATGGTGTTATGGGCTCTGCTGTAGATGGCAATGTGTGTTACTTTGCCAACTTCAAAATGTGACAAACCAGAAATGGCAGACACTCTATATGCTGACACAGAACAATGCCTGCTAGAACATCTGGGATCTATCACGATATCCCCTATTGTGTTTGGGGAGCCTCTTTCTGCTACATTTCTCAAAATTCCTGTCCTACCATCACCATTTAAATGGCGTTTCTGTGCGCTGCTCTGGTTTCGGTGTTCTGTTGCTCCAGAAGTGGCTTAGTCATGCTGGCCACATGACCCGGAAAAACTGTCTGCGGACAAACGCCAGCTCCCTCGGCCTGTAAAGCGAGATGAGCACTGCAACCCCAGAGTCATCTGTGACTGGACTTAACTGTCAGGGGTCCTTTATGTTTTACCATCACCATTAGGAACACATTCAGCCTTGGTGAGGACAATTATATTGTTGGGCTTTATGGCCGTTCTGCACAGAGTTTGGAAGCCTCTTCCAAATGCCAAGCTCTGGAAAATGCAGAGGAACAACATCACTTTCCATTCCAAGACACACTGAGGCCTAGTCATGCCAGCTTCACAGCCTGTAGTTTGTTCTCCCATGCAATATCTTCTATAATAACCTTCCACGCATCTGCAATCTAGCTGTCTGTCTGCACCCACTGTCTCCTTTTAACCTGATGCTGTTGGGAAGTCATGAGGGTGTAGAAAACCATAGACTGGGTTAGAGAGGGACTTGGGATTCCTCAACCCTCCCTATTAAGTATATTGGGTATCACAGATTTCCCTTGCTTTAGGGAGTTGGGCTTTTGTAGCATTAGTATTATTACACCAGTCCTTACTGGTGCTGGGTTAGGTGGTATGAGATCATCAGCTGGGGATGGAGACTAGGGAAGCAATTCACATCCTGAGAGATCCTCTTGAAAGACAGATTGGCAGTGCCCCTTTGTCACTGCATAGAGTACATCAGATGGCAATAGAATAAAATTTGCATGAAATTTACTGTGAGCAACATTCTCTTTCGTCTCTTTGATTAAAATGTGATTGGGTCTGTCAGAGGCCACTGAAAGGTGCTTTGCGGAAAACCACACCTTCTCTCATTGAACCTCCTCAACACGCAGTGCGTGAACTCCGGAATGCAGCTTCTTTTCAAAACAATGGAAATCAAGGTGCTTTCATAAGACACACAGAATGCTTTTTGAAAACGTTAGCGTGTCTGCAGAGATGTCACTGATGTCTGCAATTATGCACACAAGAAACATTTCAGCTAGCTATCTAAATTAAGCGCACACTTATGAGCCCCACCTTCCACTGCCCCACTGCTGCACACCCTATTGAAGGTTGGAAGAGGCCGGTCTACCACAGATCTGCCACTTCTCTCAAGTAGTGCTAACATGCTTTCTAAAGGCTGCAATCCTATATATGCTTGCCTGGGTGTAAGCCCCACTCAGTGAGATTGCACAATCTGCACATTCTAAGGAGATGCGCATAGGGGGCATTTCATATGCACACATGATGTCCACCAGATCATTCATACTACACTCTGATGAAGGGTTTCCCATACTAGATATGGCAATAACAGCAATATTCACTGGCAGTGAAGAGTCTTTGTAGCATATGCTATGTTCTACATCCACTGTCAAAGCCAGTGAGCCTCTGAATCCCATTTTCCAGAAATTGCATGTGAGGCGAGTGCTGTTGCACTCAGATCCTGTTTGCAGACTTCTCCATGGGCATCTGGCTGGCCACTGGGAGAAAAGGATGCCGGACTGGATGGGCCTTTGACCTATTTAGTAGGGCTCATATTCTTGCTTCCCAGGGAGAGGGAAATTGGACAAATTTCTGATACATTTCTCTCTCTCTCTCTCTCTCTCTCTCTCTCTCCTGGAGAATTTCAGTGCCTTCTCCATTCCATGAGTATATTTAGCAAAATGGGCTCCACAATTTCCCACCTAATAGGGTTCAACTGCTGATTTCATTCTTAATATTGTTTAATGTTATTTTAATGTTGTTGTAGGAAGCAATGGACCTGCCTACCTCCTTCCAGCTCTCCTCTCTTGGCCCATTCCTCTCTCTTCATCTACCAATATGACTTAACAGAGCTCCTTTCAACATTAAGTGAGCTACTGTTTCTTTGCTTATAGTTTCATTTATGAGGAGTGCAACGTATTTCCAAAACATGCAAGACTGCACATTCGGCCTGGGAATAAATCCCACACAATGGAACATCCTTCAGAGTCAACCTGCACATGACTGGGCTGAGAGAGAGAAAGAGAGAAAGAGAGAAAGAGAGAGAGAGAGAGAGAGGTTTTGTATATATCGGAGTGCATTAACTGGGACGCCACTGCAGCTTGCTAGGGCAGACTTTACTATAGAGTGTGAGCTCCAATACAGGGGTTGGTGTGTGTGTGTGGCAATATACGTTCCTGGCCTCCCAGCCGCTATCTGGAAATTCAAGCAGCCCTTGAAAACACTGATGTGGCCATCGCTGCCATAAAGAATTTATGACCACACGCCTTTCAACTGCAGGCTTACACCTGACTGAAGAAAATGTTGCCTAGGTGGACTTTAATCTACACATCACTTGTTGGGTAAGGATGGGCTGCTGGGTCAGAAAGACATGAAAGAGCACTTCCCACCTGCACATTGTGTCAGAATGCTACACTCCACAAAGGGCTTTTCAGTTTCCAAGCACAGATCTTGGTTGCTCCTCACCGTTGCCTATAATTTCTGCAAATAAGGGATGGGGAACTCATGGCTGTTCAGATGTTGCTGTGATTCCAGCTCCCATTAGCCCCAGCCAACATGGCCAGTGATAATGGGAGCCATTGTACAACAACATCTGGAGGGCCACAGTTTCCTCTGCTTTAATGGACAGTTCTCTCTTCCTTGTACCAGACTCTGCTGGTCTAAAGAGTATAGATTTAAAACGTTGTGTCTGCCTAATTTATCCTCCCCACGAGTTCTCTGTCAAATCCCCACAGAGAAGAAGCAATGCTTTCCACAAGCAGAGTGGAATCTGCTGCCCAGTAAAGGAACCATGTTATCACTTCCCCCTCTAGAGAACACCACAGCAGTCAATCCACTCACTAGTGGATGAACGTGGGTGCAGGGGGAGCGGTCTGCCCCAGGTGCCATTCGGGGGGGTGCCATCGTGGCTGCCCCCACCCCCAGGATGCTTGGTGCTCCGCGTACCCTGGGACACCCGGCGCTCGGCGCACATGCCCCCTGGGACACACGCACACCACACCCCCAGATGTACACCGCTCCCAGTGCTGGAGCATATAGCTCCGCCACTGAATCCACTTCAGGAGTGAGGAACCTGTAGCCACATTGGACTAAAGCTTCCACCATCCCTGGATATTAGCCATGCTGCCTGCAGGGGCAGATTTAGGGCTGTGCAAGTGATGCACATGCACTGGGTGCTGAGCTGAGAGGGTGCCATCTCAAAGCCCATTAAACTTTGGGAAGGAAGCGTGAGGGCTCTGACAGAATCCTAGAGTCCTCCCACCTCTTCCTCAAAGCCTAGTTAATGCTTTCCCAGTTCTGGGAAGCAGGTTGTGTTACCAGTGTGTACCTGGACTCACATGTGCACAGCCAGCACTCGTGTATGTTCATATACACACTGCTGAGAGGTTTAAAGATCTTTTGCTGGAGTTCTGATGTGTGCTTGTCATGGATGTGTGTTAACCTTGTAACAGTGGGAAGTCTCTAGGACCCTCCAGACTCCTTCCCAAGGTTGGGTGCCTCCTTAGTCACCTTTGGGAAGGCAATGCAAGATCTGTGGATATGTGTGAGCCAATTTTTAGTCTTAAACAGGGTGCCATAGTTCCCAAGTTTGCCACTGCTGTCTGGGGCTGATTGGAGTTGAGCAACATCTAGAGACCCACAGGTCCCCTATCCCTGATCTAGTTCCTGCAAAAGGGTACAACCCACTCAGAAATCAGACCCACAAAACACTCAAAATGCCTGGGAACTGCACAAAAGCATAGCTATTTTCTTTCCTCATGAGCTGCTCCTTTGTGGACCGCCCCCACTTGCGACAAATTACAATTGACAAGAAATGCATGTTGATAGCTGAAACTGGATTTAAGCTCTGTTTACGGTAAATGGAAAAAGACTGTTTGGGTTGTGGCCAAAACTCAAGGATTATGGCTGATTATTGGCAGAAGAGCAGAAGAAACTGGCACGAATATTTATATATCTGCACTGTCTCACACTTGCTGATTGCTCCTGGTCTCCTATTCCAGAGGAAGTTGATGAATCAAAATCACTTTTAATTAAGAGAGAGAACAAAGACCATGGGCATCTGTTCTCCTCTAGGCCATCTATCGCTTGTCCCCAGCCCAGCCCCGCCCTCCTTTGGAATGCAGCTGCACCTGAGGCCTGGCCAACCTTCCAGCAACCCATCCATAAATGGAAAGCAAAGAGACTACTGGCAGATGGGCTAACAGCCCATGTAAGACCTCCCTAGCGAGTTGCCCTCCATTAAGTAAAGTGATTTGGGGTGTTGCGATAATGTTTGGGTGGAGGATGTTGGGAGAAATTTCTGGCACAGCGCTTAAAATATTTTGGCCAGTCTTGGGTTTCTGTTCACCTTGATTTAGGTGAAGGTAAATCATTTGGTGTTCCATCTGAGGTAGCCAAAAACCTTGGGCTGGCCCTCTCCATCACTGTGGCTCAAAGCGGCCATATTTTCTCTTGTCTCTTGCCTTATTCTTCTTTGACCCTCGTCCAGCCAATACGGTTTTGTGTCCCACTGTTTCTGCTTGCTTCCTCTTTCTTATCCCATTGTGCCATCTCTATGTTGGATTTTGCTCAGGGAAGCCAGATTCACCTTTTTTCTTCCTTTATCACCAATTCACACTCGAAAAGGTTGCATTGCTTTATTCATCACAAATCCCACCTTTCTTCCCAGTCCAGGACAGTGCACCTAGAGTAATTGTTAATCTCACCGGATCTTCACAACAGTGTAAGCTAGGTTCAGTTGGGCATGTCAAAGGCCTTTTCATTTACCTTCAAAAAGGATTGATAGGATAGTTTGGCTAGAATATCACCTATAGCAAGAATTGAGAACCTGTAGCCCTTTAGGTATTGTTGGATTCCCAAGTCCCATCAGCCCCAGCCAGCATAGCCATTGGTCAGGGATGCTGGGAATTGTAGTCCATCAACATCTGAAGGACCAAAGGGCCCCCAACCTTAATACAGAGGAACCTCGGGTTACAGGCGCTTCAGGTTACAGATGCTTCAGGTTACAGACTCCGCTAACCCAGAAATAGTACCTCAGGTTAAGAACTTTGCTTCGGGATGAGAACAGAAATCGCACAGTGGCAGCATGGCAGCAGCGAGAGGCCCCATTAGCTAAAGTGGTACCTCAGGTTAAGAACAGTTTCATTTTAAGAAAGGACCTCCAGAACGAATTAAGTTCTTAACCTGAGGTACCACTATATACAGCTTGAAGCCATATCATTTGGTTTCAGATAATGCACAGTCAAACCAGGAAATATCCTGAGGATGAATGTCGGGGGGCGGGGGGCGGGACACAACACTGCTGCATTTGCCCATTTGGAAAGACTTTGCTTTAATGTGATTTTCTTATCTGGCATATGCCAAATTACAGGAATTTAAGTCTAAATGTGGAACTGCATTGCCAGAGAGCGGCCTGTTTTCCCCTGTCCATTTAAGCAGCATTAGAAGGGCTTGACCAAAGCTTATATTCAGCTGGGAGGCCTTTGTGGCCGAGATGACAATCAGGCCTGTTCCAATGCTAATGTCACCGCCAATTAAATTAAGTAACCAATAAAGTAAGGCTGAGATGTAGGGGATGAAGCCAGAGCCCCTCGCACAAGCTGTAGTGTTGGCGCCTTTCTGTTTTATGTAACGTGGGTGCTACGAACAGCAAGCACTTAGCAACTCATGGCTATACGATAATCGGAAAAATACAGATCTGAAACCTCTAGCTGCGGATCCACATACCCACATTCTTAAAGCTAAGTGCTTAATGCCAGGTTAGATCAGGGCTTGCCTGTGAAAGCGCTGATGAGTCAGGGTGGATGTGAATCATCCATTTTGACCAGCTGCACTGGCAACAACTGGAAATGGTAGGTGAGACACAGTATGGTTTGGCTGTGCTAAAAGTGCCCTCCAATCCTTCAAAAATATTTATGTGCAGACAGATTCTGCCCTTCAGTGGATCCGTGCACAGTTTCAACCATTTTTTATGAGCGCAGGAGTTCGGAAACGCATCTGAGGCTTCTAGAAGGGCTCTCCTATTTATATTGATGGAGATAAGACATTTGTGTGTCTGTATTCCCATCCCTTGCTTCTTTTCTTTCTCTCAGTTGACACCAATAAGAGAAACCTGTGCAACTTGAAGTAAATCAGCCCAGTTCTCTGGTCCCAAACTTATATGCCAATTGGAAGACAGTTATCAATTAGCTGGTGCACTTTCCCCAATTTTTGTGATTCAGTTTCAGTTTTAAAAAGAGTGTACAAAAAAAATATATTGTGCTTTGGGGGAATGCACTGGAAAGCATTCCCAGTGCGAAAATGCTAATAGATGTTAATAAAATGAAGAATGTTAATAAAATGCATATAAACAGTGTATGATTTGAATGTGAATTTACATGCGCTAAAAAAAACAACACCTTCAAAGAAAAGAAAACAGGGCAGAAGGGCTCTATGACTGAGTACACACAAGACTGACATGAAATGGAAGCAGCCTGCTCTGCCCACACCTAGCCTGGATATACAACATGGCTATAGTTTGCAAGCAAAGCCAACAAACTAAATTATCCAAGATTCCAAAACTGATGTTTGACATTATTACAGCTTTAATTATTATTATCACTGCTATCACTAGCAGTAGAATTTTGCAAATGCTATAGCTTAGTCCCATCTGCCTCCCATATAAGAAATAATACAAAGAGTCTAAAAAGATACCTCTTTATAAGCAGCGTGCTCGTTACCAGCAAATCTCTAATTGTACAGTTCTTGACAAGAAGCATTTTTTAAGGAAGGGAAAGATTTCATCATGGTAGGAGAAAAACTGCTTCCCTTTCCCCTCCCTTCGCAGTATCAAAATTTAGAATGTAAGCTCTGCAATGCACCATGTGGGCTATATATATCCTCCTCCTTATCATCAACATCATCATCTGGATTTGTTAATATGACACTACTTGGAATACCCCCTTCCTGCATTTCTCTTCCCAGAAATGCTTTCATTAAATCCCTTCATTTTTCAGTGGGAACACCAGACAAGGGGGAACAGGAGTAAATATGGGACAAAGTACATTTCCAGAGTGACAGTCAAGGAGGTGACACTTGTCAGATTTCAGGAAGAGAAACAACAATATATTTCTTATTAACTCTCTCATCTTATGTCGCTTCCAGATAACCCATTTATTGAGCGTTCATTCAGATTTGTTTGCACAAAGTTTGCAGGGAGGTTAGATGATGCTGGTTGTTTATTGAGCTGATTTGTTTGTGGGGAGGTTATACAATGTTAGACCAAAAAAGGGCTGTTCCACACTTTCCAGTGTACTTTTAACATCACTTTCCTATTGCAAAAGAGCCCATTTTGAGGAGGGGAAGGCAATTTGTTGTGCAAGAGTGCTGAATCAACTTTAATTCTGCAACCTGAATTTGCCAGCATATACCTGAATTTCACACCAAAATAGTGACAGTCTGGAAGCAACCCTGAACATATTGGGTGGTATTCAACTAAGTTTTACTCACACTGAAATGAACATAACAAAATTAGGTCCATTAATTCCATTGGGGCTAAGTAAAACTTAGTCAAATAACACTCATTTTCTCTGAAGTAAACCCTACTGGTTTCAACCGAGTTGATTTTTAAGTACCGTATTTTTTGCTCTATAAGACTCACTTTTTCCCTCCTAAAAAGTAAGGGGAAATGTGTGTGCGTCTTATGGAGCGAATGCAGGCTGCGCAACTATCCCAGAAGCCAGAACAGCAAGAGGAATTGCTGCTTTCACTGCGCAGTGATCCCTCTTGCTGTTCTGGCTTCTGAGATTCAGAATATTTTTTTTCTTGTTTTCCTCCTCCAAAAACTAGGTGCGTCTTGTAGTCTGGTGCGTCTTATAGAGCAAAAAATATGTCTAAGGATTGAAGCCTGATTTTAATTTCCCAGCTAAATTTGTATGTGAAAAGTCCACTTCCTTCAAGTAAATGGCAGGGGTTCAAAAATGTGGGTGATACATTGAGAGCTATATTTCTGGGTTGCTTGCCCCTTCTGGGCCATCTAAGTTGTTTTCTTTTGTTTTCTCCCACCCTCTCTCCCTTACATCACCTTACCTTGTGTGTGTGCATGTGTGCAAATGTTTATGAGCATCTTAAAAAGTGCAGGGGTTTAGGAGGGTGATGGAAACCCAACCACTGCTGTGTTTGCTTATTGACAGCTCCATTGTTCCAGACGCAAAGAACCGTTTACTAACCACAGGATGTGCTTCTAACAGAGAAAGTCTGAAGGAAACAGATGAGATAACGGCAACAAGCACATGAGGGGTGTCTGAAAAGGAATGTGTGTGACTATAATGCTCTGCAGTCCCCATGAGTTGGTGGTGCTGTCAAACTGTGTGACTCTGGTGTGCTGAACTACGCTGAATGATAAGGTTGTTGCAGCTACATTCTCTGAAAGGCTGGATCTTGCTTTGCAAGCATGCACATCGCCAAGGGAAGCTTGGGAGGACGCATCATGCATGGAAGATCTTGCTTGTGAACTAGCTGTAAGGCACGCAGAAGTCATAATATGGCCTGGGTTGCCAGTATTACATGTGAGAAGCATCTAAGGGTCTTAGTAGAGCACAAGCTTAACATGAGTCAACAGTATGATGCAGCAGCAAAAGAAAGCTAATGTTATTCTTGGCTGCATCGATAGAAGTATAGTGCCCAGATCAGGGGAAATAATAGTTCCACTCTATTCTGATTTGGGAAGACCACACCTGGAATACTATGTCCAGTTCTGGGTGACTCAATTTAAGAAGGATATTGACAACCTGGAACGTGTGCAGAAGAGGGCTATCAAGATGTTCAAGGGTCTGGAAACTAAGCCCTATGTGGAACTGTTGAGGGAGTTGGATGTGTGTAGCCTGGAAAAGAGGAAACTGAGAGGAGATATGATTAACCACCTTCAAATATCTAAAGGGCTGTCACGTGGAAGATGGAGCTAGCTTGTTTTCTTCTGCTCTGGAGGGTAGGCCTCGAATCAATGGCTTCAAGTTACAAGGAAGGAGATATAGACTAAACATCAGGAGGAGCTTTCAAGCAGCAAGGCCTGTTCGACAGGAAAACATATTCCCATGAGAGTTGGTGTACAGTGGTACTTCAGGTTACATACACTTCAGGTTACAGACTCCGCTAACCCAGAAATAATGCTTCAGGTTAAGAACTTTGCTTCAGGATGAGAACAGAAATCGTGCTCCGGCGGTGTGGCGGCAGCAGGAGGCCCCATTAGCTAAAGTGGTGCTTCAGGTTAAGAACAAATCTCCAGAACGAATTAAGTATTTAATCCGAGGTACCACTGTACTCTCATCTCTTGGAAGTTTTTAAGCAGAGGTTGGATGACCACCTGTCATATATGATCAAGCTGAGATTCCTGCTACCGTTGTAGGGGATTGGACTAGATGACTCTTGGGATCCTTTCCAGCCCTACAATTCTATGATTCTATAGCCTATGAACAACTGCCTCACTTAGGACTCAGCTATACAGCTGCAAATAAAAACTTTTAAATGTGTTGCAAAGTGCAATAAATAAGCGTGACACTAGATGGCGACACTGAGCTATGCAAAATTCAATGTATTTTTTCAAAACATTTTTAAAAAAGCATTTTCACAGCGTTTATTTATATGTGTGTAGATTCCACCTGAGTATCATTCCCCTCACTTGATATTGAATGCTGCTGCCAGGATAGACCATATCTTCCCAGTTTTATGTTGGCTGCATTGACTGCCGGTTTGCTTCCAGGCTCAGTTCAAGATGCTGGCTTTAGGCTTTTATAACCTGAAATGTCCTGGACCAGACTGTCTCAAGAATCATCTCTATTAAGATAAGCCTGCCTGGAAGCTTCCTTCAACCTCTAATGCCTTCCTTCTTGTTCTCTTGCTGACAGAATTATTAAGTTGGGCATTAATTTTGGGGCCTGCCTGATCTGCTCTTTTATTGTTTGTATGTTAAATCACTTTTTCTTCTACTTGTTCACTTCTTTTAAGCCATCTTGAGTTAGTGGGTACCTAGAAAGACAGGATATGCATTTT